>NC_069387.1:79137130-79440608 GCF_027475565.1 Acinonyx jubatus
TCCGTCCAGTGCCTAGAGATCTCTTACTACCGCTGCCATGTCAACCTGAGGCCCACCGCCTCCCAGGATGGCACCCCAGCTCTGCCACCAGGGGGGCTATTTTTATCCCTAGAGCCACCCCCGCCGCCACCGTGCCCAGCCAGCTGCCAGAACTGAGGCTGCTTGTATAGCAATGGGGGAAGCCAGGGGAGTGAGGGGAGCAGCAGTGCTTGGGGAAGGTAGAGATCTGGTTGTTCTTGGTTGCTGGAGCGCTCTGCATTTTCGCCACTTTCTGCTTCTGACTGCCTCCTGGCCCCTGTGGACTCAGGAGCCAGGGAGAAGCCCTAAACATCTGGAGTGGTGGTGGCAGGGTGACTGGGGCTTTTCCACACCAGGCGGCTGGGTACAAGGGTGAGCATAGGAGGCTTTGTTCATGGAGGACTCCCAGTGAACGTTTGCTGAACAAATAACTAACTAAATAAAGCTCTGGGCTAAGGAATAATCTGTGACCTTCATGTATCACTTTATAGTTTGCAAGGTGCTCTCATGCGATCTCATTTGATCCTTGTGTGAATTCTGTGAAGCACATATTACGTCCCCATTTTACAGACAACGAAAAGACCTCAGAGGGTCCTGCCCAAGGTCATACATGGTGACAAAGTCTAGGCAAAAGTCTCCTGATTTTAATTCATGTCCTCTTTCCATTGGATGTAGGTGATTTCTTTGGCTCTTTCAATTTCTGAGATTTTGGAGCCCTGACATCAGCCAGTTAATCCCTTCCCTGACCCTCCCCACCTCCACCCCTGCTCTCATCCACTCCCCCATCCCCACCCCCTCTCTTACACTCCTCTGACCAGAGGCAGGGTTTCCAGTTCTTGGTTTACCCCCTGTCCCAACTCCTATTCAGTGCAGGTGGGGAATGCTGGGAAAAATCCTGGGAGGGAGGCGTTATGCTTGTGCTCCTTGCTATTTTTAAACTAAATTTAAGGACTAAAGGAAAGCCCATGCTGGACGCTGCTGGGGTCATCCTATCTATGCTCTGCCTTCCACGCAGGGAAGTCTCGTTAGCTCAGACAGAAGTGTGGGGTGTCTGTAGATGCGTAGGTGAGTGGGTATGTGTGAAATTGTTCTCCCCAGGAAGGGGTGGTGGTTGGCCAATATCCTTCCTTATTAGGAACAGTTAATAATAATGCCAGGCTGGGATGAGCAGGTATGGGATACATGCTGGGATGATGCAGCATGTATGTATGTGGGGTGAGGTGGTCAGCAGTCACTTGTCCCACCAGCTTTGGTTTTACTGAACAAGAGAGCAGAGGGAAAGAAACCTGCACCTTTCTGTGGGAGGGTTGAGGTTCGTGTGTACTTGACGTGGCAGGGCCTGGAGTTGGGGGTGGGGGGTGGGGGAGCTGCCCTGGCTTGGTGTTTGTTGGTTTTCCAGGCTGTGTGCAGCTGGCTACCACCTTCCTCCACTCCTAGCCCATCCATGTCCCTCCAAGCAAGCATGTCCACAGGCCAGGCCAGTGACTTGTCCCTCATCCCCTGGGTGTCAAGTTCTGGGTCTCTGACTTTGGGTCTAGTCCTTTATTTCTCTAAAAAACACTCACCAGTGTGTGTGTGTGTGTGTGTGTGTGTGTGTGTGTGTGTGTGTTGGGAGAGCAGAGAGAATGAGATGGGCCCAGAGAGGGTTTCCTTTTTTCCAAAATCTGCAGCAGTCCCGCTTCATGGCTACCGGGACGTACGCCAGGAAACAACTTGTAGATATTTAACCTCCATTCCTCTGTTGCTGTTGAAGCCCACTTCCACTTGTCCCAGTGCTCAGTGAGGCTGAGAAACAGCAGGTTCCCAAACTTCATTTGTTTATAATCCTTCAAGGTTTTGGCACAGTGACAAAGTATTTTAATTTCTCTCCGCTTTTGGGGGATAGAGCTGGCGGGGGGGAAGACTTCCCGTCATAAAATCCTAGCTCTTGGTCTGTTTCTTCTCTTTTCCCTTTCTCCTGTCATACTCATCCCCACTAGTCCCCTTTCCTCATCTCCACATTATCCCCAGCTCTAAACCCTGGATTAAGGAGAAGGCAGTCGCGCGGGACTCTTCCCTGGATGCATTTGTCTTCACCCGGGGCTCTCCTCCTCGGCCCCGCCCGGCCCCTCAGCTGACCAATCGCGGCCCTGGTGCGCTTGTATCGGTGACGTCACCTCACAGCCAATCGGGAGGCGGGCTGGGGCTGTACGCGCACGTCCACTTCGCGCCGCAGAGGCCGGCTTCTGCCCCCCAACCTGAGCGAGAGCAAAGCCTGGAGGCGGAAGGGTTGGGGGGTAGGGGGGTGCCTGGTCCCAGGCCCGTCCTAGGCCGTCCCATCAATTCTCTTATCCCTCTGGGCTGGACTGGCCTCTCCCCAGTTCATTCACAGTTATCCCCCAGTACGCGTTTTCTAGATGAGACCACGGTGGGGGGTGGGGGAGGGGGCTGGGAGTGGGAAAGTAACTTGCCCAACCTCTTCGTTTCTATGAGCGAGTCCTCCCGACTTTCATTCACTGCTTGGGCAGGGCCTTCCCTCCCCCTTGAGCGGGTCTCTGGGTGAGGATTCCCCTGATTCCTGGCTTCCATAAGCCCCTCCCCTGTAGTTTCTGCTTCTCATGCTGTCTTGCTTCTGTCCTTTCAGGTGGGTTAAAGCTCATTTTGAAGAATGGCCCCGGAGGAAGACCCTGGGAGGGAGCTGAATCTGCCTTAGCCCCTCCAGGGGGCCCTTGCAGGGTCCCTTCCCCTCCCACGGGCGGACTTCCTCTCCACAACAGGTTCAGGGTGGGTCCCTGGCCCTGTACCCTTAAGCCTTCTGCTAACCCCTTCTCCCCAAAGAGGAGCCCCACCTCCTCAGAACAAGGGGCTGGACTGTGCTATTTCTGTCCTTTCTGGGATTGTTCTGAGAACAGATTCTTGTTTTCGGTCTGATTCAGATGTGAAACTTTTCCCGTGGCCTCTCACCCAGTTGCTGTGGGCTGCTTCTCTGTCTCATCACTCCCTTCTTCCTCCCGTCAGGCCCCTCCTGTTCCCCTCCCCAAAGTTCTCTCTGGTCAGTCGCTCAGTTCTGCCTCAGTTCTGCCGAGACCTGGAGGAGGAAGTTGGGCCCAAGAGGGAGTCATTCCCCTCAGGGGCCCTGGGGCCCTGGGGGCGGCATTTTGATAACTCTGAAGTAGGACACTTTGATTCCCATGGCAAACCCTGTTCCTGTGCAAAGGAGCCACCTCCAGGTCCCCATCCTCAGGTAGGCACCAGGGCTGAGAAGGGGAGAGGGGGGGAGGAGGAGAAGGAGGACAGGTTGCTGTGGGTCCACCACTAGTACTTTGGTGGAGGGGGAGGGATCAAGACTTGATGGCCCCCATATGTGGGGTGTGTGTGTGTGTGTGTGTGTGTGTGTGTGTGTGTGGCCTTCTCCACCTTTTACACCATCTATCTTACCCTTCACCTTATTCTCCTTCCATTTCCATCTCCCTTTTCTTTGTTTCTTTCCTTCTTCCTTTCTTTTGCTTCCTATTAACGGTGGCAGGTGACTTAGCAGTGCCTCCCCCCTTTCTCTCCTCACCCCAGCATCCTTAGGACCTCACATTCCTCTGAAATCTCCTCATCTGGTCTTAAGAACCCCAGAGGGAAATAGGATTCTTCTCCCAACTCCTAGCCCTTTGACCTGAGGCAGTCCTGTCCTAAGCGCCCACTCACAGTGATTTTTTTAGGAGTGTGGTTGCTGGAAGTAATACAGGGGGCTTTGGAAAGGGCCAGATCATCAGCCATGATGATCCAAAGAAATGAAGTGCTGGGGAAGCTGAGCTCTTCTGGGGTGTTGGGATTGTTACTGCCCTGAGCCTTCCCTTTCAGCTGCCTAGAGCTGGGAGAGACTGGGGCTTCCCAGGGGTCAGGGTCTGAGACTTTTCCTGGGGCGCAGGGGCTGAAGGGAAAGGAGAAAGAAGCGGGTGTGGTGAAACAGGGCTAGGGGTGGAGGTGGAAGGATTGCTGGGGAAGCTTCCAGTTTTCCTTAGGCCGGGATGAGGACTGGACAGGGGTGAGCATCCTGTTGTGCAGGGAAAGGGACCCTTTCCTGGACTCTCTGAGGACCGAACCAGAGGGGGTGGAATGATACTGCCATAGGTGGAGAAGTGGGACTTCCTGCAGAATGCTGAGGTGAGGGCTGTGGGCAGGTCTGGGGAGATCCTAACTCCGCAGCCCTGAAGGACTTTAGAACCAGAGAGGCCACTGCCAGGCTGGAAGGGTGGTGTGGGAGAGATAGAGGACTTCAGGAGGGTGACGTCCAGCACCTGGAGCCTTCTAGCTGCCCGAGTCCAGGTCCCCTTCTTGGACTCCCCATTTGTCAAATGTATTCTTTAATCTTTCCGTCCCTCCCTCCCCGTTCCTTCTGGTGTCTGGATCATGTCAGGTTCAGATTTCACCAGAAGCTATAAAAGAGCAAGATCTAGAGGGGGAGGCAGGAGGAACTTGGAGGGAAGGGTGTGTTAAAGCCAGCCACAACTTCATTCTTCTCTGCAGGCTCTCCATTAGAGTTTCAGAAGCCCTGCCTCAGAGATCTCCATCGTGAGCTCTGGCAGATAACTCCGCACCTGATTCCTCTGCCCCCTCTCTCTTTTGTTTATTGAACGAACATTCACTGAGCACGTACTGGGTGCTGCGCTGGGTATAGCAGCAGAATAAGCAAAGTCACTGTTAGCGTCGCTAAGGTGCTTACAGGCTGCTATGGGCCGACAGACACGAGCACTTCCTGGTGGCGCACTGAGGAGCCATGATGAAATGGGTTCCAGCCTCTCTCCACGCAAGTTACATGCTGGAGCTCCTTCTGCCCAACACCTTTGGTGTGCGGGGCACAGCTAGGCTCCAGTAGTGAGTCGTGGGCTTGCCCGCCTGACTGAGATTGACAAGTTGTGTGACCTTGGGCCAGTCACTTAACCTCCCTCATCAGGTGATTTGTGTGGCCCACGAGAGGTTTGTCACTATGAAGGAGAGATCATGGCCATGTTCACTGCCCCATTTCCCCTGTTAGGGGGCTTCCTAATCACCAGCCTCCATCCAAACTAGACTCACCCTTCACCACCCGGACTTGGGATGGAGAAGGCAGGTGCTTGTTGGATTCAAAGGCAACGGTGGGTGAGCTGGTTGGGGTGGGGCCAGCGTGATGCTGGTCAGTTCATTCCGATTCACATCACGTTTATAGACACCCATCATTGTGTGTCAGGCCCTTCGCACACATTATTTCATTTAGTTCTCTTGTTGACAGCCCTTCACAGGTGGTTTATCATTATCTTCACTGTTTTACAGATGAAGGAAAAGAGGCTCTAAAAGAAAGGTTCTCAAACTTCTGTGTGCAGGAGAACCATCCTGGGTGTTTGTTAAACATGTTTGCAGATCCTTGGACCATGACCTCAGAAATCCTGGGTCAGTAGGTGTGCAGGGGGACCTAGAATCTCAATTTTTCACAAGTAGCCCAGGTGATTCTGATGCCAGTGGTCTGCAGGCCACATTTTGATAGCTCCTGATTGAGAATTAGTCAGTGACTTGCCCAAGGGCTCAGAGCCAAGAGGTGATAGATTTGAATCCAGGATTCCTGCCTCCCAGAACTCAGCCTCGGTTTCTGCCTCGGAAATAGGGGTAGCGATTTCCTCCCAACTCCCTCCCTCCCTCTAGGCCCATTGTGAAGATAATATGAGATAATGTGGGAGAAATCACTTTTTAAAATGTAGAGCTGGCGGCACTGCTAACGATTATGCGAATACATGCAAATGAACACGCGTGGGCTTGGCTGTTCACTTTGGGAGCCTGTGCTGGGATGTTTCAAGAGGTGGGTCGAGAAAGGAAGTGGAAGAACTTTGGTGAGTTTAGTTTTGGGTTTTAAAAACGGCTGACCAAAGTGGAAGATGAGGGCTGGGGCGGGAATCCAGGAGAGAGATGAGACCAGAGGCTTTTCTTTCTTCTTGGGTTGTGTGTCCCCAGATTTGAGGGTCCCTGGCCACAGGGACTGACCAGGAAAGGGAAGCCCTGGCTTGTGCCTGGGCTCCAAAGGCCCAGAGGCGGAGCGAACCTCTTTGTTCTGCGATCTCTGGGTTAGCAGTCTGGGAGAGGCTGGCTCAGTCCCCCTTCCCAGCTCATTGGCTGGAAAGCCTTTTATGTTGACTAGCCTCTATCCCACCTCCCTAATGAAGCCCTAGCTGGGGCAGCAGCTTTACTGAAGCTGGCTTCTTTCCTGCCATTTGCACATGCAGCAGGAAGGTCAGAAGTGGGGTTTGAAGATCATCCACTGAGGAAGCTGCCGCATCGTCCTCAACTGTTTTCTTCTTCCCTTTCCCCCTTTCCCTTCTGCCCCATTTGCATTCTGTCTTCATCAGGACTGCTGGCTCCTGAGGTGAGAGTTGGCCTGTGACTCTCCCTGTGGCTGGCTATTTCGGGCACCCCCTTTCCAAAGCTGCTGAGACCCCAGGATTCTGGAGCCGCTTCTGTTCAGGAGTACCATTATTCTCCCTCCCCGGCATCCCTGGGAATTGATGCTAATTTCAGCCTCTGGTCCCTGACTCATTCTTTTCTCCTTCCTGACTCATAGGGTGACCTTGGGTTTCTGAAGCCCCTCTCAGTGGGGAAGTGTCATGGCCACCATTTCACCCCCGACCTTGGTTTTAGGCGAGGCAGGGCAGAGCTGGGGGAAAGAGTGAGAGGGGAATGTTTCTTTGCTTTCTTTAAAATCACCATCTGAAGTCAGAGTTTTGTTGGCTTTGTGGCTGCCTGGGCTGGACTCGCTGGACTTCTAAGAAGTCTCCCACTTAATCACTGACCCCCAGCACTCGCGGGTGCAAAAGATGAGGGATTGTACCTTCAGGCAAAGCATCCCGTAAGTGAGACCCATGACCTCACTCCCACCACTCTGGCTCTGGGGGAAGCTGCTGTGGGGCAGAGGTTGGGGATGGGCACAGTCACACATTGCCAATGCTTCTCTTTGGCACAGCATTGGGGAGGCAGGGGTTAATCCTGCTTTGTCCGGGTTGATGGATTCAGGAATCATAATCCATTAGCTCTGCCTGGATGGAGTGAGGCCAGGCGAAAGCATTCAGATTGGTCTTTGTTCTGTGTCTTCGCCATCCCTGACAGGGACGGAGGGGTTGTGGACATGTACCCCCCTCCCTGCCATGACCAAGGGACATAATGGAAGAATCTCGGGGGCTCTTTTGCTTGCTGTTGACCCCACAGCTCACTCTTCTGGGGGAAATTGGCAATCTCAGCTCTTGGTTATCCAGGCTACGAAACAGATCATCCCCAAAACATTGCCCCAGGGGCTTGTACCTGCCTAATGGTGCTGTGTCCGGGGCAGTCTGAGCCAGAGTTTTCAGGAAACAGTGACTGAAGGGAGGTGTTGAGAGGTCAGAGATAGGTGGGGATGGTGGGGCCAGAAAAAAGCCCAGGGTGAAACTTTGGGGGTAGATAAATTTAAAATAGGCAGTGGCAATAGCCTGGGATGAGAGACACTAGCTATGATACTTACTGTTAGAAAGAGTAATGATCTGTGGAAGACTGAGGCTGGGTCTGTAACATGCACCCCATCAGAGGGTGTTGTGTTACCACGACAAGGTAGCAGCAGCGTCTGACCGGGCTCTGCGTACCCACCCCCCACAGGCTGCGCTACATGGTGAAGCAGTTGGAGAATGGGGAAGTGAACATCGAGGAACTGAAGAAAAACCTGGAGTACACAGCTTCTCTCCTGGAGGCCGTCTATATAGACGAGACACGGTGAGAGAGCTGCACACACAGGAAGATCCCAGACAGGCACAGTGATCCAGGGTTGGGAGTAAGACAGAAAGCTGGTGACAGAGACACGTGCCAGGGCCGGAGCAGGATGCGAGAGCAGAACTGTAGATAGAGATGTCATGGAGGTAAAGAAGCAGAGGAACAGATAGGGAGTAACAGAGGTAGAGACAGACACAGGTACCAAGGAGAGAAGACCTTCCGAGCTGGAAGGGACCTTGAAGCTCATGTGGTCCTAACCTTCTTGCCTGGCGGGTGGGGGAGGAATCCCTCTAGACCTGTGCTGCCCAGGATGGGAGCCACTGGTCACAGGTGGCTGTTGAGCTCAAGTATGAATTGAGCCGTGTGTGTATATGTAAAATGCACGCTGGTTTTCAAAGAGTGAGAAAAAGGATTGTAAAATATCTCAATATACTTGTTGACTTCACATCGAAATGCTAATATTTTGGGTGTATTCGGTTAAAGAAACCTTATCATTAAAATGAGTTTCACCTGGTTCTTTTTACTTTTTTATTTTATTTTATTTATTAATTTTTTTTTGATGTTTATTTATTTTTGAGAGAGAGAGGCAGACCTAGAGGGAGACACAGAAACCGAAGCAGGCTCCAGGCTCTGAGCTGCCTGCCAGCACAGAGCCCAACGTGGGGCTTGAACTGACGAACTGGGGGATTGTGACCTGAGCCAAAGTCCAGCACCTAACCGACTGAGCCACCCAGGCACTCCTCTTTTTACTTTTTTAATATGGCTACTAAGCAATTTCAAATTACTTATGTGTGGCTTGCATTTTATTTCTGTTGGACAGTGCTGCCGGTCTCCAGGCTCCCTGACAAGGCGGTACCCGGTCCATTTTCTGCTTGAGCACTTTGCAGAGTTGGGAGGCTCACTACCTCACATAGTGAGCTGTTTCATTATTGGAGGCATCGGATAGAAAGAGACAGACATTTAAAAAATGTAGTGAGAGAGCACTCCTGAGTGGCTCAGTCGGTTAAGCGGTAAGCCTCTGACTTCGGCTCAGGTCACGATCTCACGGTTCGGTTCGTGAGTTCGAGCCCCACCCCGCGGCAGGCTCAGTGCTGACAGCTCGGAGCCTAGAGCCCGGTTCGGATTCCGGATTCCGCGTCTCCCTCTGCCTGCCCCTCTGCCGCCGCTTGCACTCTGCCTCTCTCCCTGTCTCAAAAATAAATAAACGTTAAAAAAAAAAATGTAGTGAGAGAAAGGCAAGGGAGGGTCAGAGAAGGGAGCGAGGAGAGTTGCTGAGCGGTGGGGTGTGGCTGGACCCAGCGTCTCTAGGCTGTGGAAGCACCCCCTGTCTTTGTTCTGTGACTCCCCCTCCGGGGCCTCAGGCAAATCTTGGACACGGAGGATGAGCTGCAGGAGCTGCGGTCGGATGCTGTGCCTTCGGAGGTGCGGGACTGGCTGGCCTCCACCTTCACGCAGCAGGCCCGGGCCAAAGGCCGCCGAGCGGAGGAGAAGCCCAAGTTCCGCAGCATCGTGCACGCCGTGCAGGCCGGCATCTTTGTGGAACGGTGAGGCCCGCCCATGCCCAGCCTCCCTCTGCCTCTAGATGTGACCCTGTCCCCCAGACACCCAGGGCTTCCGGGGCCCCTACCGGACCGCCAGCGTGGCCCCCCTGCGCCCAGCGCGCAGCCTCACAGCCTGCCCCACTCAGACCCCACTTCCCAAACTTTCTTACCTGCGCTTCTTTTCATCATTCGCCCTTAGGATGTTCCGGAGAACGTATACCTCTGTGGGCCCCACCTATTCCACTGTGGTCCTCAACTGTCTCAAGGTGACCCCCCGGGTTTTTGGGAAAGAGGAAGAAGGGTGGGGGATGGAATGCTCATTGGGACTTTCCGACTCTTCATGGGGTGATTTTTGCTTTCCCTTTTAACTGCCATTCCCATGCTCCTCAAAACGACATGTTGCCCACTCCAGAGGCAAACTCCTACGTTTTTGTCCCCTCTGTACTGAGAGATGTGTTGAGAAGAAGGAGGCCCCGCTTCACCACGTCTTTGTCTTCCTGCTTCCCAAGCCTCTGTAAACATTGGGAAGTCCTCCTTGAAGTCTAATTGTAACCCTTGCGGAGGCTGGGAAGCTCCCCTGGGAGTCTCCCTGCCTAGTCTGTTGTTTCCACAGAACCTGGACCTCTGGTGCTTTGACGTCTTCTCCTTGAACCGGGCAGCAGATGACCACGCCCTGAGGACCATTGTTTTTGAGTTACTGACTCGGCATAACCTCATCAGCCGCTTTAAGGTTGGGCAGCATCGGACCCCTCTTCCTGGGCAGGGTTCTCGGCTCCCATCACTCCTATTCTAGAAGATTCCCAACAAGCAAGTCCCACAGGCTCCCTCACTCAGTCTCACCATCAGGGAAGTGTCCCTGTGCCCACCCGCGCAGCCTCTCTTTCACTTGCTCCATCCTGAGCTTCTGACTTCATTTATTGTTTTCGAGGAGAAGATTCTAGGTCTGCAACCTTCCAGCCTAGGGTTCTGCTCTCTCCCGCTTTGCTTCTTTCTCATAACTTGTCCTCTCCAGGCTGGCCCGAGGTTCAGCTCCCTGTGTCAGCCACCCTGCCTCCTGCCTGTGGACACCCGAGGCCTAGAGTCCAGATGCTGTCAGCCTGTGCCCTTGGGACTAGAGTCTCTCCATTTGTTTCCTGGCCACTCCTTCCCTTCCCCCTCAACTCTAGTCTCTGGCCAGGGAGTTTTATGGAGAGGATCAACTCTTGGTGAGGCTGGGTGGGGCTGTCTGAGGGGAGGGAGGGTGTGTGAACTCCGTTTGTTCTTCAGCTTGGCTGACCACAAAGAATACGGGATTAAAGTCCTCTCCAGATTCTGTGCCAGGGGAGAGTGTCTTTGGGGAATAGGGGCTGGAAAAAACCACTTCCATGTGGAAAAACCACACTTGGAGTTGGAGGGTAAAGGGGTTGAAGGGTCACATTGGGAATATTTGGCCAGCGCTTAGGTGGGGGTGGGCCTAGATGTTAGAGCAGAGGAAAACATGAATGTTCTGAGGGGGCCAGGCTGGGGACAAAGGGGTCTAGTTGGAGGGACCTTTCTCGGAGGGCTTTGGAAGATCGTCCAACCGTCCTCTGCCTCTGCTTCACTGTTATGCGCCTTTGGTGCGTGTGAGCCTTTCCTTGACCCTTGACTCCTCGTTTTACAACAACTCTCAAGAAGGTTTCCAGAACTTTCCTGAGATGCTCAGTTGAGATTTTCCTCGGTGCCTTCCTGAGGCCAGTCCTTCTGCAGCCTCATTTTCTTCCTTCTAATCCTGCCTTCTCCAGGCCAGAGAACAGCAGGGTCTTCCTTTTCCTAAGCTTTTTCCCAGCTCCTGTTTCTTCAAACTGGCTCTCAGACATACTCCAGACGCCAGGTTCTCCTAAACTTTGCTTCCTTGCCTGGAAGGACTGGTTTTGAGGGACCCCGAGAATAACTGCATCAGGTTGGGTTTGGCCCAGCCCCAGTCCACTGTGCGCCAAGGCAATTAGAGAGAGAGGGGCACTTCCTGCTTTAGTGTTCACTCAGGGCAGAGATTCCAGTTGGAGCCGCCCTTGTCAGGCTCCACGTTCCCTTCCTGGGCACCCAGCCCCTCCCCTGCGTCCCTTCCCTTCCCTCCAGGGACACCATGGCAACGCAGAAGCAAGGGCAGTTGTCATGGAAACGGTCCTTTAAAATTCCCTGAATTTGGGGCACAGCCCTCCAGGGTGGGGGTGGGAGATGTTAGGGTCTGACTGATTAGTGGTGCATCTTCTACGTCTCCTCACTATTGCTCACCTCTACAGAAGCCTGCCCCAGTCTTGAACCTCGCTCTCCTCACAGCCTCAGCAGATCCAGGGAGACTGGTGCAGACACCAGCCCTGCCCTCTGGGAGCCTTGAGCCTTTGAAGGAGGCAGGCATGCTCCAAGGGCATATACAGAGACAACTCACAATAGCTGGACAGAGCTCTGGCTCCCGGTGCTTGCGTGTGTGTGTGTGGGTGGGTGGGTGTGTCTGGAAGGGTCATCTTATTTTTTCCCCTGAACCTCTCTCCTTGGTCTCAGATTGGGGATGGGATGGGGTGGTTGGAAGATAGGAGGGAAGTTTTCTTTTCTTAAAAATCCCCAGGGAAATAATAATAATTACAGCTACTCTTTAGAGAGCACTTACTAAGTGCCTTGTACTTATCTCATTAAATTCAAGGTAGGTGGTATTATCTTCATTCTGCAATGAAGTATCGGAGGCATGTGGCTTACCCAAGGTCACAGGGCCAGCAGGCGGTGGAGGTGGGGTGTGAGCCCAGGTTCACCTGACTGCCGAGCTCGTGCTTTCTCCCTGGGCCCCACTGCCTCCTGTAGACAGGCGGCATTGCTGATGTCAGTCCTCGGCTGCGGGCCATTCCTGCAGATCCTCGATTTTCTCCTTCCCACTGCAGATTCCCACTGTGTTTTTGATGACTTTCTTGGATGCATTGGAGACAGGCTATGGGAAGTACAAGAACCCTTACCACAACCAGATCCATGCAGCAGATGTTACCCAGACAGTCCATTGCTTCTTGCTCCGCACAGGGATGGTGGTAGGTGCCCAGGAGATCATTCTTCCGTGGTTTAGGGTCTTCCGGCTGCAGAACTGGGAAGTCCAGACTGTACTCCCATTTCCCTTTCTGTCTCTTTGGTTCTTTGCCTTTGGTATCTCAAAGTCTTTACAAAGTCAAATTGGACTTCACTCAATTCTAGAGAATTCCTGGGTGGACCATAACTTCATGGGCAATGCTGGCGATGTGTGCTGGGATGCAGTGGGAGTGTTGCATGGTGGGGTAAGGGAGGGCATTCCGCCATTCTGGGAGCTGAGAAACCTGCCGTCTTAGCCCAAGAGCTGGCCTCGAAGAATGGAAGGGGTGGGCTGAGTGTATAGCCTGGTGTGGAGGTCTTTGGGCAGTGAAGGGCAGGGGTCAGACCCCTCTCATCCTGTCCCTTTCTCCCAGCACTGCCTGTCCGAGATCGAGGTCTTAGCCATCGTCTTTGCTGCAGCCATCCATGACTATGAGCACACAGGCACGACCAACAGCTTCCACATCCAGACCAAGTGAGGGGTGCAGATGTGGCAGGGGCAGGAGGGGCCAAGTGGGGGTGGGGGTGGTCACCAGAGTCACCACCTATAGGGAGCTGGGCCTGATGACCCCTTGGCTTTGCAGGTCAGAATGTGCCATCTTGTACAATGATCGCTCCGTGCTGGAGAATCACCACATCAGCTCTGTCTTCCGAATGATGCAGGATGATGAGATGAACATTTTCATCAACCTCACCAAGGATGAGTTTGTGTGAGCCGAAGGCGGGAGTGGCCGTCCCGGAGAGACCCCTCACCCAACCCTGTCTTCTTCCTTCCTGGCCCTCCTGCCTCTGGGTGCTGTAGGGGCTAATCGCTTTTCTGCTTCTGTCCATCCAGAGAGCTACGGGCCCTGGTCATCGAGATGGTGTTGGCCACAGACATGTCCTGCCATTTCCAGCAAGTGAAGTGCATGAAGACGGCCTTGCAGCAGCTGGAGAGGTGACATCTGGTGGGGGTGTGACCGGGACGCGGCCAGAGTGGGGGCTGTGTGAAATGGGGACACGTATGTGGGCAATTGGGGTGCCAGGTCTTTACCTGGATGTAGGAACTCTCCTGGTCCCAGGTATCTGAGTCTGTCTCTGTGGCCCTGTGTGTGTGTGTGTGTGTGTGTGTGTGTGTGTGTGTGACACGTGTGTGTCCACGGCCCTGGGTTTATGTACAGCCCAGGCTGTCGGTCTCCTGGAGAGCACTTTGGGCCAGGAGTCTGAAATGAACGTTACAGCCCCTGCAGGACAGCTTTTCCCTGGAACGTTGGCAAAATCAGGCAACCTTTCTGGACTCGCTTTCTTCTCTGTGCAGTGTGAGAGTGACAGGCTTCCCTGCAACGGCTTACAGCCAGTTCCTCTGCTAATAGGGCTATTGAGAGAATCATTCGAGGTTAAAGAAAAACAGCACAGAACAAATGCCGTGATTGCTGAATGTTGCTTAAAAGTGGGTGGGAGTCTATAAATGCGTTTAAGAGAGAACAGACTGTGTGTGTGTGTGTGTCCTGAAGGTGTGTCCCGTACGGCGTCTCTGCGTGGGACAGCGTGCAGTGTGGCATTGTCGGGGAATAATAATATAACAGTAATAATAATAATAATTGTTACTAATGTTATTATAGATAATAACTACTCAGCACTTACCACGTGCCAGACACTCTACTAAATGCCTGTATGTTGTGTGTCATTTAATTCTCAGAACTACCCTGTGGGGCGGACTCTGTTACTATTTCCAGGTAGCCTTGAGGAAAGTGAAATATGGAGATTTTAAGTAACTTGCTCTGTGTCTCACAGCTAGGGAGTGGTAGGTAGAGTGGGGATTCGAACCCAGGGCCTCTGGTTCCAAGAGCTCGGGCTGCTTCCTATACGTATAGGAGCGTGTCCGCACGCGCGTGTGTACCTGTGTGTGTGCGTGCGCATGCGTGTCATCTCAGGGACCAGTTGAAGTTGCCCACAAGGATCCAAGGACATGCATGTGATGGGAAGTTAGGAATGGTCCAGGTTTCCTTATCCTAAAAGATTGGTCTCCCTTTGCTTGCCACCTGCCCTGACCAGGATTGACAAGTCCAAGGCCCTGTCTCTCCTGCTCCACGCTGCTGACATCAGCCACCCAACCAAGCAGTGGTCAGTCCACAGCCGCTGGACCAAGGCCCTCATGGAGGAATTCTTCCGCCAGGTAGCATGGCGTCTTCACCCACCCCTGTCCTTCTCTCCTCTTTGTTCTCCAGGTTCGCACTCCACCCTCCAGATCTTCGTGCAGCTACCTGCAACTTCTGACTTGATCCCAAACCCGTGGGATCAGATGTCATTTTCCCAGAAGCTTAATTGTAGTTGCATTCCCCTTGCGTCTCATCCATTTCCAGGCCAGAGGCGCTGAAATTCCTCTTCTCCCACAACTCCCAAACTCCCCCAGCCTCACCCCGGATCTGGTAGTCTGAGGCACCCCCTCCAGCTTTCCCTGCCCTGTCTTCTCCCCAGGGTGACAAGGAGGCAGAGCTGGGCCTGCCCTTCTCTCCACTGTGCGATCGCACGTCCACTCTGGTGGCGCAGTCCCAGATTGGTGAGTGTCCTTTCCCATAGGGAGGAGAGTACCGGGAAGGGGAGAGGATGCCTTCTCGGCCTGGCCCAGGGTTGCTCCAAGTTGCCATCCCTCAAAACCAGTCTTCCTATCGAGTAAGCCTGTGCTAGAGCACGGGGTCCCGGGTGAAAGGCCTGGGGGTGCAAAGGCAGGGTCAGAAAGGCATTATTCCAAAGGCTGCCCCCATTGGGAACTCCTCAGCCCCGGGTTACCCCATTTTCCACGCAGCAGGGGGTGCCAGCCACACAGGCCCCCGTCCTCTGCCCAGCCCTCCAGGTGAGGCCTGTCCATCCTGCTCCCCCTTCCCTGCAGGTTTCATTGACTTCATTGTGGAGCCCACCTTCTCTGTGCTGACCGATGTGGCTGAGAAGAGCGTCCAACCCCTGGTGGATGACGACTCCAAGTCTAAAAACCAGCCCAGGTGAGGGATGCTGGGGTAGCCGGGTCTCCTGCTTCTGGGGGAGGCAAGAGGGACTCACAGAGAGCCCAGGGAGGAGGTACAGCCATGGTGGGGCCAGCGGAGAAGCAGGCTACTCAAAACTTGGGAGTCTCTGATGTGTGTCACACACAGGGGTGAAAGGATGAGACCAGAAGGGTGTGACCCGCACCTGTGGTCCCCTCCACCAATTTTTGTTTCTTCCATTAGCTCTGTCTCTCTTGCCTCTCTGCTAATCTTGTTTTTATTTTCCTTCTAGTAGGAGGGAAGGTGTGGAGAGGGAGGGGTGAAATTGAGTGAAGAGGGCCAGGGACTTGGGGGTTCCTAGCAGAAGGAAAGGGAGAGAAGGATAAGTCTCCTTAAGCCTCCTCCTGGTCTTCCTTCCCCTCCACTCTGAGGGCTGGTGAAGGCAGCTCTGGAGTGGGCCGGGTCTCACCTCTCGAGCTGGGGGGCCTGCTTTAGCTTCCAGTGGCGCCAGCCTTCTCTGGATGTGGAAGTGGGAGACCCCAACCCTGATGTGGTCAGCTTCCGCTCTACCTGGACCAAATACATTCAGGAGAACAAGCAGAAATGGAAGGAACGGGCAGCAAGTGGTGGGTACCGTTGGAAGCGGGGATGAGGCCTTGTGGGGAGGGTGGCTGATGGAGCAGTAGCAGGACCATTTTCCTTAAGCCCTGGAGCGTCCCTTTGTGTGACTCCCAGAATTGAGGATGGAGCTAATCAGACTAAAGTTAGATCCCAGGAAAGACTATTGAGCTGACTGGCCTGGATCATTCTAGAACGGGGACAAGAGAGAAGATAGAACAGCCATATTCCACAACCCGAGGGACTCCATGCATATTGTGGTCTGCAAATGGCGCCCCGTTAGATTTGGGTAACTTGGTGGCCTTGGCTGGGAAATCTCTTCCTTTATGGGTGAATTGAAGGTTGTGAATGTTAGCACGGCTGGAGGGGCTCTCCCTAAGTTGGCATGGGTTGAGTATAGTTCATCTTGAAGGCGGAAGGATGCATGAGAATCCTTTACTTTTCTCTATATACTTCTTGGGTTCTGGGGAAAAATATTTCTTGGTCTGGTCCTGACTTCCTAAATGTCCCCTGCAGGTATCACCAACCAGATGTCCATTGACGAACTGTCCCCCTGTGAGGAAGACACCCTGCCCTCCCCTGCTGAAGATGAACACAACCAGAACGGGAATCTGGACTAGTCTGGGACTGGCCCCGGTGAGCCTATGTGGTGGAGTGGGGAGGGTCTGGAGATTCTGTAGGGAGTAGGGAGAGCTGGGCGTCCGACAAGGCATCTTAGAAGGGTCATCTCTGGGGTTCAGTGGATGTGAAGTTCTCCCTCACTCTTTCCGGGGAGGAAAATGGAGGAAGTGGACACAGAACTGAGCCAGGGTGTGAGTGGGAAGCAAGGAATTTCTCCCACCCCCTCTGTCCACTCCCTGCAGGAAGGAAGGAGGAAGCTCCTCAGAACAGGGAGGGCCTGAGCAGCCAGCCTCTGTAGCACCTCTGAGAGGGTTCGGGAACAGGGCCCAGTCAGGGCACAAGATTCTGTGAGGTCGAAAACCATCCCCCAACACCACACCCTTGGCTGGGCACCCTGTGCAAGGTGGTTTGGGCGCAACTGTATATGGGACTGAGTGGGGGGACCTGGAGAAGGTGAGTCAGGCTGGAGATAAGGCAAAGAGCTGAGCACTGAGACCTCTCCCTCTTTCCCAGGTCCTCAGTGAGTCCAAAGTGTTCGATGTCATCAGCACCATCCATCGGGACCGGCTCCCCCATCTGCTCCAAGGGAGCACGGAGGTTGAGGAACAGACAACCCACCCGAAGGCCAAATGCCAGAGATTGTGGGGTTGGGGGAAGGGCCCCTCCCCACCCGACACCCATTGGGGCACACTTCAATTTCCCAGCAGCAAGACTGGGGAACTTTAGGGTCCCAATGGTCACTGTGCCCATCCCCCTGCCTCTGGACTTGCCCCACCCCCTCCGTGGCCAGATGGCAGGCTGGGGGAGGGGAGCTTCTTGGAGGCTTCCCAGGGCCCAGAGGGGAGGGTCAGAGATGCCAGCCCCCAGGCCCTCCCCCATCCTTTTTGCCTCCAAGTTTCTAAGCAATACATTTTGGGGGGTTCCCTCAGCCCCCCCCAGATCTTAGCTGGCGGGTCTGGGTCCCCCTTTTCCTCCCCTGGGAGGGGCTGGAATAGGATAGAAAGCTGGGGTTTTTCAGAGCCCTATGTGTGAAGAGGGGAGTGGGCTCCTTCAGGGCATGATACCTTTCTAGGGCCTGGGAATGAGGGGGGATATCCTCTTTACCCCAGACCTATACTGCTTCAGCGCCATCCTCAGCCCCCCCGCCCCCATCCCAATCTTCCTTCCCTCCCATTCTGAAATGTCGACTGGGGGAAAAGACGAGGCCTTCCCTGGGGTCCTCAAGAACTTGGGATTGGTCTAGGCCCTTGGGGCTTATCACTTACCTACCCTGGCTGTCCTGAGCCCTTTGCCTCCTTCCCCTCCCCTGGGGCCAGGAGGCTCCCATCCGACCAATGTCTGTAAAGTGCTTTGAGGTCTCCCCAGCAAAGCACCTTCAGGATGCATCTTAGGAGCACAGGCAGGAGAGACCAGCTGGGTTGGGGTCAAGGGTGCATGGGGAGGGTGACGTAGAATCCAGTAATCCTGCACTGCTAACAGAGCGGGTCCCTCCCCTCCCTCCCCCTTCCAGCACCTGCCCAGCTGCAGACACCAAGAGGCCCCTCCCCCGGGACAAGTGGAGGGTGGTGGGTGGAAGGCAGATGGGAGGGACTCAGGGCTGCTGCCGGGTGTCCCCTGAAGACAGCCCAGCCAGGCCCTGTGCCCCTTCCTCTCCTCAGGCTCCTTGAGCCGCCTTGTCCCAGGAAAGGTCCAAGTCCAGGTGACTGCCCTCCTCCTTTCTTGTAAATACCAACCATGCATTTGTACAGTGGGCCCTGTTCGTGTGAAGTCCATATCCATGGTCTCTCAGACCTGCCACCCACTTGTCCCTCCTACCCCACCCTGAGTGGGGCAGAGACGCATGTGACTCACCCCTGCCCTGGGTCTCCCAGAACCCTGCTATAGCCAGAGATCAATAAAGAAGGGAGACCAGGCCTGGATGTGTTTGGTGTTCACTGGGTAGAAGTCCACTGGACATCTTCATGTACACGGACTCCTTAAGCTCGAGAAAATCCTGGTGGTGTTCTCCCTATCTGATGTGTAGGTGGGTAAGCTGGGGTCTTGCCTGAGAGCACATAGTAGGAATGGCAGAAGTGGGACCTTACACCCAGGTTCTTTTTCTCTCCATCAGAGTGCTGCTTCAGTAAGCAAGGGTGAATCTTGCCTTCCCTCTTCCCCTCTCCCCCCTGGAAAGACAAAAGCAGGAGAGGCCTGACTGTGGAAGTTTCTTCGCCTGTGCTGGCTTTTGTGTTTTCCCCTGGCCCCTCAGTGTCTAGGACAAGGGAGAGATGATCTTTCCTGGTCCCAGCAAAGGCCTCTTTGTTAATAGCCACTGTGTTCTCCACGCGTCTTTGCTAACGGGTTGGAGCAGGGGCTGTGGTCTCCTCATGGCTGGAGGAGGGAACACACCCTGAAGTGTGGGAATCATTAAGGTTTGGAGGACAGGCAAAGGCATCCACACAAGCAACACCTCTTTCCCACGGGCGAGCCAGGGTGCAGTTCCGCCTCCTGTCCAGCAGGCGGCGGCCACAGCACAGTCGCAGCTGGAGGGCCTTACAACTCCCAAGTCTCACAGCTGCAGGGCAACCCTGCCAGGTGGCGGTATCTTTTCTGCAATTAAGAAAAGAGAACCCAGGCCCTTTGTTCCTTCTTGGTGCCCTGGAAGTTAGTCCTTCCACCTGTCTGACCCCCATCTCTCTTCCCAGAGCAAGTAAGGGCAGGGTTGGGGGAGAACTCCCCCCACACCCAACCCCTTCTCAAGGCTCCTGCCCAGCTTCCCCATTTCTCCTGCCCAGCTTCCCCATTTCTTTCCAGAGGGAGCTGGGCAGAAGAGCAGGGAGTTGTAGAGGGGGCAGGACAAGAAGGGAGGGAGAAAGGATTCTCTAAGTTGGGAAAGAAGGAAAATGCCAAGCACCTAACACCAAATTTATCACTTTTTAAAAACAGGAGATTTTTCCCAAAAGTGAAGAATAAGAAACAAATCCAGTGTCCATGCATCCCAACTGCAGTCTTGATTCCAGGATACCTCCTTCACTCTCAGACCTGTTGTGGGGGAGGGGCAGAAAGAGGGCATGTGAGAGACCAGAAGCCCTACTGCCCCCACCCCTACTAGTCTGCCCATCCTCAAGCATCTAACCTCTGATGTCTGACGCCAGTCGCCCCGCTTGCCCGGCCTACGCAGGGGAGGGAGGACCGTAAAATCAGAGCCCACGAGGCTGTTTCATCAATGCCTCCGCTCCGGGCATGACCACTGCTCACCCAGCCTGGACATGAGGCTCTCTCTTTACAGCTTAATCCCATTTCTCTCTGTCCACGGATACGTAATACGCCCAAATCTTCTTGTCCCAGACAATAGCTCTTCAGTGACTGAAGCTGGTCCTCTGTTCCCCCATCCCCTAATTCCAGATCTTAGTCCTTGCCCTCATTGACACAGCCTGCTCTCCTGTAGACCAGGCAGCCCCAGCCCTAGGCTCTTACCGAGTTGGCTCCCTGGGAATCCAATGGTGGTATATGGGTTGTGGGTTCCCCTGTGCTGGGTTTCTCACTGCCCCTCTCCTGAGTTTTAGGGATGGATTCTGCAGGCTCTAAGGAGGGAAAAGGGGTGGTGGGAGGGAGAGGCAGTATTCATGAAAGCTTGGAGAGGGAGCTGCTCCTCTCACTACATCCAGTGACCCCTGAGAGGGGCCCAAGACCAGGCTGGGGGCAATCGGACAAGCCCAGCGGTGTTTTCTCTCATCACAATGATTACTACAGGCTCACTTTTTAAATTTGCAATCAGAAATTGAAAGATAAAAAAACGCTTCAAAGGGGAGTTCAAAAAAGTTTGGGTACAATTGGGCAAAACCTGACCTGAGGTGATACGGGACTCCTTTTAGTCTTTATCCCATTTGGTAGGACCATTCGTTTCACTGCAGAAATATTAATGTGTGTGATTACAGGGTGCTCTGTTGGAGGGTATTACGTAATATCAGTAGATATATACACACACCATGTCACCTTCATAGAATGGGAAAAGCTCTGGATTCTGGAATCCCACCTGGGATGAGGGACTGTGGAGATGTGTTAACAGCACTACCAGCAGCTTCCGGTTCATTGCATGTGTCGGCTGCTGGGCTAGGAACTGGTCTCCTTTCAATTTCGCAAACAACCCAATGCAATAGGCATCGTCGTTATCATTTTACAGACTGAGGTTAAGTGAGTCGCTGGAGGCCTCCGGGCTGGTCAAGTGAGGAGGATTCTAGCTTGTGCGTGCTGGACCCACCACGGTGGGCTCGCTCCCTCCTTCCATACAGCAGGGAGCCCTGCAGCCCAGGTGGGGAGGGTTTGCTGTCATTCAGGAAGCAAAGGTGAGCAGACGCAAATACGTGGAATACATCCAGACATATTCATATTCCCAGGACAGTTTCCGGCTCCTAGTAGACCCCTCCCTATCACGGGTAAGGTCTGCCTCCCCCCGGGCCAGTCCCTCCCCAGCCTCAACGTACTTTGTGCTTTCCCAGAAGGGCCCAGCCTTAACTCCGCTTCTGTGTCTGTGATCCCAGGCGGGCAGGACTCCTGGGTCCCTGTGCTCTCGGCGGCTCCCTCAGGTTCCTCTCCCTGCTGCTGTTGCCCCAGGTGATGTTCAACCATCATCTGGAGCTCTGGGGGCACAGAAAGGGAGGGACATGACTGCTCAGAGTCTCAACAGCCCCGCTGAAGGGCCGGCAGACATTGCTGGTGTGACATTTCCATCCCCTGAGATCTGAACGGGGGTCGGTTGGGGGGAGGGGTGGGGTGGGGAAAGATATGAGCTGGGCACTAAGGAGGGCCTAAAGCTAGACAATAAAACATACTTCCTTCAAAAGTCAGAGAGGCGAGGGGCAGGGCCTTCAGGAAGAAAAGACCCTCCTAACTTGCTGGGATACTTGGGGCAAAAGAAAAGACTCAGTTTAGGTTCAAGAAATATTTGAGTAACTTCTGTGTAGTGAGCACTGCATATTTTATTTAACTGCCGTAGTGAGGTGGTACTCGGGGCTCAGTAGGTTAAGCAGGTTCTGCCAGGCCACCCAGCTAGTGGGAGGCAGAACTGGAGCCCAGCCCAGACTGTCTAGCAAACGATTCAACTCTAACAGAGGCAGGTTTCAAGACTTCGCAATGGTTCCCTGCAAAGGGGTCGTCAGGTCTACAGCTCAGCCTCAGGCACAGCGGGGCAGAAGGGGATGGGAAGGGTGTTCCTAACCTTTCATTGTGGGTGTGGTCCTGGTCACCTTCTTCCGTTGCCGTGGAGACATGGACAAAGTGGACTGTGAAGGACACAGGGCACAGATGGGGGCTGGCCCGTCTCACCCACCTTCTGTGCCTTGCCATGCTTTGGACTGGAGATTGGGGGGTCGGCGTGGGCTTCAGAAAGTGGGGGAGAAGATTCCTGCTTCCCAGCCACCCCTCCCCCCATCCCCACAGTGAGCAAAGAGACTGAGTGTGGGGGGATATGGCGTGAGTGTGTGTCCGCTCATTGGGAGGGACGCAGAGAAGGGGGAGTCGGAAGGCCCTAGAGATTGGAAGGGCTGAGGAATAATCCCCTAATAATTCTCTGGGCTGGGCTGAGCGTGAGGGACCAGCTCACCTTGAGAAGCGGGTTGGGGATCCGGTCTTCATCTATCTCTGAGGGGGAACAGGGAAAGGAGAAAGTGAAGAGGACTGAAAACCCGGGCGGGGGGGAACCCCCAAAAAAGAGCTGACTTCCCAAGGGGAGGAGCCTCGGTGATCACCTCTTTCCTGATCTGTCCCTCACATCGGCCGCTAGGAAGTCAGCCTTGATGGCTGGCTGCCCCAGGCCTGTTCCCTTCAGCTCCCCCCTGCCTTGCTTTCTTCCCGGTACGTAGTCCTGTCCTTGACTCTGTGGTCCATCGTGTATCTACATCCTCGCCTCAGACCTGGAGGTTCCCGAAGTGGGATCGGTGTGGTGTGTTTGCTCCCTTCCTCTCTCTGAAGTATCCATAGCTCTTTCTCCTCCCAATCATTGACCAGGTTCAGAACGGAACCGTGCACGGGAGGGAATACCAGATAAAAAAGAGCAAGTTTATCCTGTGCAGGGAGGCACAACCAATTTTGGTAGTTGGGGGCAAGCCGGACATTCAGGCATCTTGAACTCCAGTCTGGCTTATTAGCATGACCACCTCTCCCCGACATTCCCTGAGACCCTGTTCTCTCCCCAGACCTTGCTGGGCACAGTGGTGACCGGCATGCCAGCTGCTCCCTGAGCTGTGTCTAACCTTCCCCTTCCCCTCTGGGGGCTGTGAGGCTAGCTGATGGAGGCGGTGTCTCCCCCTCACAGCTGTCACTGCCTCTGGGGGTGGGGGCCTCAGCGTCTCAGTTGCTCGAGAAACCTGGAAGACTGTTGCCGCAGCAACGGCACTCAGTTGACCACCCCAATTCCTGGGGGGGCTTAGGACGCAGGTGCGTTCCCTCCCCTCCCTAGCACTGCTCCGTCTTTCCAAAGCAAAGGAAATCCTCTTGCTAATCCAGCCGCCTGCTTTCCCCGACCCTGGGACCTAGAAGCTCTCGGACTCCTCAGATCTGCCCTTCTTCCAGCCACTGGACCCCCCTTCTCTCACTGGACCCCCTCAGCAGCCCCCACTCCCTTCAGCGACCCATCCCGGGGGTGGTTACCTGGGGATGACTGGTCACTGGTCAGCACGAGGGTGGCGGGGGTGGGGCGGCGCCTCCGAATCTGAGGGGAGAGGTCAAGTGCACGTGGCAGTCTCAAAGCCCCACCCAGTACCCTTCAGCAACATAATCCAGGCCACCCGCTTAACATACCTCAAAAATGACCACATTACACTGAGCCTCAGGTCCCAGGGTGGACATTCTTGGGCCCATTCCTTTCCCTTAGGGACCCAAAAGATCACCCCCGCCCCCTCTATCCCCCATCCCCCCTTTCTGTTTCCGCATCTCCCCAGCTCTCCCTCTCAGCAGCTGTTATCTGCTCAAATGCATCGATTTCTGGCCTGCTGTCCTTCCGTCCATCCTGATCGATGGTCAGAAATAACCTGACAGGGCACGAGGGCTTTCCCCCAGTCTTCTAGCCCACCACCCCAGACAGACAGGAACGTTTTGTGCGCCAGCATCTGTAGACAGCACCCCTCACACCCAGCCCAGCCTGGGCGACGGCACCAGGAAGGTAGGTCTGAAGGTGCGTTCCCTCGCCCATGCCCCTCTCTAAATTCCATGTCCCTCTCTAAATTTCTCCCTCTGTCATCGGACACACTGCCTTTCTAATTTGTCAGCAAGTGTGGTCTGGGCAAATCATTGTAACGGTAAATAAAATACAGGCAGGACCTAGTGAGGGGGGGTGGGTGCTAAAGTTACCTGAAAAATCTTATCGGGGCCCCAGGGTCCCATTCTAAGAAATTAACATATAAAAGCTGGTTGACTCCTGGGCCTCTGAGCCCCTCTGCCCACTGCTGCTCTTCTGCCAGGCTGCCAATAAAGTTGATTGTTGTTGCAGTCAGTCCAAGGACTCTTGGGACATGTAGGTTTTCTTTCCTTTCCCGGGAGGGTTTTGAGGCTTGGAAGTGAGGGGAGCGCATGGGGCTGGAGTCCCTACAGCAACCTTCCGGGGCAGCAGAGCGGGGGGGGGGGGGGGGGGGGGGGGGGGGGGGGGCAAAGGGCTGGGAGAGGGGTTAAGATCATCCAGGGCTGAGCACGGTAGGGCGAGGATACTAAAGGATGGAATTCCTCTCTCTCTCTCTGTGTCCATTATTTAGTATCACTACCACTGGGGGCGGGGGTGGTAAGACGCC
Organism: Acinonyx jubatus; assembly: GCF_027475565.1. Classification (NCBI taxonomy): domain Eukaryota; kingdom Metazoa; phylum Chordata; class Mammalia; order Carnivora; family Felidae; genus Acinonyx; species Acinonyx jubatus. The sequence goes on from NC_069387.1 coordinate 79,161,446, forward strand.
CGCCCCTCTTTATGCCCAGAAAATGGATGTCAGCCTTAGCCAAGAGGCACAGTGTTAGTCTGAGAGGGGGATTCTCCCCAAAGAAGTGAGATGCACAGAATGGGGGGCTCTTGGGGTGGGTCACTGTTTTCTCTGGAAAATCCAGTGGCATCTGTTTTGGGTGACATTTCAAGGTCCCCGGCAGTGCTGGTTGTGTGTGTGTGCGTGTGTGTGTGTGTGTGTGCAGTCATACACATATGCATACACATATGCACTACACACACATGAGCTGTGAGTCCGTCTGGCCATTCCTGGTGCAGATGTGCTGGGCACCAGCAGGCGGGTACGTGTTCTTCCCGAATGTGGGGTGAGGGCCATCCTTTCCTAGGAGAGGACTCCTTTTTATTTCTCTCCTGCTGTAGGCGGAGGGGGAGTGCTGGTTGTGGAAGAGTCAGAGAGGCAGGGAGAGGGTGGGGGTGTTAGTGGAAGTTGGGAGTCTGAGAAGGAGACCACAAGCATGTCGGAAAGGGCTTTTGAGAGGGCACCAGGGCTCTGTGATGTTGGACAGGTCCCTTCCTTAACCTTGGACAAGATCTCTAGGCGCTCAGAGTCTTGGACAATTTTGATATCCTAGAGATATCAGAGAAGGGAGTAAAGTCAGACTTCCTAAAGTAACCCCCCCCCCCCCACCCCAGGCACCTGAACTACTAGGAAGTGAATAGATGGTCTTTCTTCTTTCTCTTGCACCTCCCCAAATTCCGAGTGCTCAAGGATACCTCGTGCCTTTGCCTCTGATTTATTGCCAAACCAGTCACACCAAGTACCTGGTCGCCGTGGGCGCCCCTCCATCCCCTGCCACTCTGTGCTCTGTAACTCCTAGCTTCTAACCCCCTTTGCTCTCCCATGTCAGTCTGGATTAGGCCCTCTTGCCACGCCTGGAGCTTTTTGCTTGGGTAACACACTTGGACGACACAGTGAGAAGGGCTGAAGTTAGGCTGCAGGTAGAATTTCAGGTCTAGTGGACAGGACACCGATTTCTGAAGACTGGAGAAAAACAGACGGCAGTCCCGTCTCTCTCTTTTTCCCTCTGGCTCCAGAGAACTATCTTTTCCTCCTGTGTCTCCCGACCCCTGAACCAGCTGGACTACCCCCTCCTCCTCCCAATACACATGGACACCTGCCGTCTCTAACACCAAACAGATGCAGGTGTCAGGGAGACCTGTCTGTGCCAGTGGAAGGCAGTCCTTCTTGGAACCTCACCCCTAACCACCCCCAGCCCACACTCACGGCCAGTTTCCTGGGGCTGAGGGTATCTTAGCTAATCCCCTGCCTCCAGGCGTAACAGTCTTGCCCCTGACTCTGGGGGGACACTCCCCAGGCTCGGGCTCTCCACCCTGCTCATCCTCACCAGGCTTGAGGCCTCACCACAGTCTGTCCTGCTGTCACACCTTGGGGGTCTGGAGACGGGGCTCCCCCCAGGCCAGGGAGAGGACAGATCAGGTTCCTCACCCCTCCCCACACTTTGGGAAGCTGAAGTTGCAGGGAGAGTGTGTGCACCTACCCCTCCCTTCAGATCCCGACCTTCTTCTCCCAAACAGCTGGAGCCCACACAGAGAACCCTCTGCAGCCCATCCCAAGAGGTCACAGGGTGTTGTCAGGTGGGGAGGCCCCGCCACAGCCCTGGCAGCCGCGTGGGGGAAATGGAGAACTGACCTTGTGGCCCACAGATATTCTTGAGGACCGGGGATGTCCAGGCAAATGGACAGAGAACACAAAACGAGATGGCGCAAATGAGCAAATATTTGGCAAATGGGCGGTAGTAGTGACCACGGGTGGTCACCCTCTCCACACACATGCTCACTCTCCCTGAGACACACACTTGCTCACACACTCTCATCCACTGCCGCCTCTGCCAGGCTGCTCTGAGCTAAAAATAGGCCAGGCCCACGGCTGGGCCAGGGCCCTGGACTCCCACCCCTTGAGCCCAGGCCAGCGCAGTGCTGCTCCCGTGTTTAGGGAGTCCCTTGCACCCAGCTCCCAGAGAGCCCCTGCCTCTGGCTTCCCAGCGCCATTCTCTGCAGGCCACCCCCACTCTCTTGCTCCGAAGGGCAGGAGTTGGGAATAAGGACCCACGTGTCCAGACTTGCATTAGAGGGGAGCCTCAGCCTGCAGACCCAACCACCCCTCTCCCCAAAGCCCGGGCGCTCTTGGTTTTCCTAGGTTCCTTCTGGTTCTCACTCTCTGGAGTCACGCAAGGTGGCCTTCAATGAGGGGAGGGCTGGGAGAGCTATTTCTCTTCTTTCAACTCCTTTCTGCAGCACCAGGCTCCCTCCGTTCCCCGCCTCCTCCCCTAACCCCTCCCGCAAGGCTGCCGGGCCCCTACGGCGCCCCCTCCCCACCCCCCCCCCCCCCAGCTCAGAAACTCTGGCGGGGGTTGACTGAGTGGGGGATGCCATACTGGCGAAGGGGGTTGGGGTCGTGTCCTCAGGCAGGCCCCCTCCCCCAGGGCTGGGGCGCAGAGAGCGACTCTGCGGGGACAGGCTTCGAGTGGAGGCGCTCGTGCTAGCACGGACAGGGAGAGGTGGCTCCAACAGTGGGGGAGGGGATAGAAGACCCCCCCTCCCCCCCAAACTGAGCGCGGTCGCCCTCACAGGGGCGCACTGCCGAGGGCGGACGAAGCAGGTTTCTCAGATCCCCCAGCCTAGGGGGTCCCTCGTTCTTTGCAGGGCGAGTCCCCTGCCACCCCGCCCGGCTCCGCACCTGCTCCGCCGCCTCGGGGTCAAGGTGCGGCTCCAGCAGCGGGACCGTGAACTGGATCTTCCGGGGGCTGTTGTCTTGCTCCATGGCTGGGGCGGCGGCTGCTGGGCCGGCGCTGCGGCGGGAGGGAAGGCGGCGGGACTCGGGGCTGGGGCGGGCGCGCTCGCTCTCCGCTCCGCTCCGGCCCCGGCCCCAGCCCGGCGCGCTCGGCTCCCGGCGCCCTGCTCGGCGCTCCCCGCTCACGGCCCCGGGGACTCTGCGGCCGCCGATTGGCTCCGCACCCGCCCCTCCCGGCCCCCTCCCCCTCCCCCCCGCCCGGAACCTTAACCCCGTCGTGGCTGCGCCGCGGGCTGCGGGGGTCTCCGCCCCGCGGGCGGGCGAGCCGGGCGTGGCCGGGTCCCAGTCTGGGTCGGCGGCCCAGGCGGGCCTCCGGGTGTCCTCAGAGCTCGGGGCAGGGAGTGGGGGTGGGGAGCGGTACGGAGAACTTCTCCAGGCTAGGGGGACAGGTTTTAGGAGCGGGAAGGTGGAGGGGCGCTGGCAGGAGGAGGCGGCAAACGCGAGAGGAAGATTTCGTTTATGATCCTGCAAGGGGTTGTCTCATAGAGCAAAGAAGGGAAGGGGATTTAGGCATGCAGCAGGAGGGATGAAGGCTAGACACGGAGAGGGACTTTCCCTTGAGAAGAAAACAGTAGAGCGAAGGGGAAAACTCGGAGGGGAGGTGTGAGGGCTGGGCGCGGGTCTTCTGTTCACTCGGCCGGCAGGCAGGGGGGAACTGAGGCCTTACAGGGTCTCCAGAGGCCAGAGCCTCTCTGTTGAAGTACCGATGGGAGTGGGTGGAGGGCTCAGGGAGAGAGGACCATCTGGGACTCAGCAGAAGGAGTGTTGGGGGTGGGGAGCTGATGATGCTTGTGAAATAGATTTCTCTTTCTGCTTGCTAAACTACGGGGCTGGGAAAGCAGGCGAAAGGCCTGCAAGGGGAGAATGCTGGGGGATGGAACGGAAACTCCTGGTGGGGTGGCTCGTTTACAGTTGGGGTTGATTTCCAGTTCCACTACTGGCGGGATAATGAAAGTGATCTACTGTAACTGAAGGGTTGGAGGTTAGACTAGGTGAAGAACTTACGACCTTGGTGTAGGACCAGATGTCAATCAGGACCAGTGAGTGAGGCAGATAGGATATTCATAGGAGCTGTTGGGCACCATGCCAGGGCCTGGGGGCCATCGCATAGAGGGGAAAAGAGGTGCCATAGACCTGGGGAGGGGCAGGGCTAATGAACCACGGGGGGTGGGGAGGGGGAGGAGAAGAAGTAGGGAGGAGAAGGGACAGGGAGTTCTGGGGGAGGGGCTGGGCCAGGGCCAGGGCCAGAGATCTGTTTCTTTAGCCTTAAGCCCAGCAACTGCAAGTTCCATACAGATTAATGCCTGGTTCTCCGGGTCCCTATGATCACTCTTTCCTCTAAGGGGTCAGCCTCAACTCTTAGTTGCCTCCTCTCCTGGGCAGCCCTTCCCTGACCTGGATTTCACACCACCCCTTCCCCTTTTACCTCCCAAAATAACCTCCCCTCTCACCCCCCCCCCCCCCACCATATCTTTTTACACATGCCAGGCTCAGCTCAGTTTTCTCAGGACAACACTGGGGTATAGGGACCCAGTGGGCCAGCCAGACCTCCATTTGCATGCTAACTGACCCCATTTTATTGTCACTAGACTCTAGGAATGACCCCCTACACTCAGCATGCACTTATGGGGGGGGGCTTTTCATTCTTTTAAAAAACATTTTTCCAGTTTTATTGAAAAGTAATTGACATGCATCACTGTATAAATTTAAGGCATACAGTATGATGATTTGATTTACATATATTGTGAAATGATGACCACAATAGGGTCAGCTAACATCCATCTTCTCATATAGATACAAAAAAAAAAAAAAGAAAGAAAGAAAGAAAAAGAAAAAAAGGGGAAAAACATTGCTCCTTGTGATAAGAACTCAGGATTTACTCTGTTAACAACTTCCCTATATAGCTATATAGCTATAGTCATCATGTTGTACGTTCCATCCCTTATTTATTTACTTATTTGAAATTTTGTTTAATGTTTCTTTATTTTGGGGAAAGAGAGAGGGAGAGCATGAGCAGGGGAGGGGCAGAGAGAGAGGGAGACACAGAATCTGAAGCAGGCTCCAGGCTCCGAGCTCTCAGCACAGAGCCCGATGCGGAGCTTGAACCCACAAACCGTGAGATCATGACCTGAACTGAAGTCTGATATTTAACCAACTGAGCACTTATTTATCTGAAATCTGGAGGTTCGACCTTTTGACTACCTTCCTCCACTCCCCCTCCCCCTGTCTTCTGCTTCTGATAACCACCAATCTTATCTCCTTTTCTCTGAGTTCAATTATTTTTTAAGATTTCACATATAAGTGAGGTCATACAGTATTTGTCTTTGATTTATTTCACTTAGCATAATGCTCTCAAGGTCCATCCATGTTGTCACAAATGGCAGAAGTTCCTCATTTTTTTTTTTATGGCTGAAAAATATTCCATTATATCTATAAATCTATATCTAATCTATGTCTATATCTATCTATATCTATCTCACAAGGTTATCCCTTCATCCATCAGTGGTTGTGTGTCTTCCTATTGTAAATAATGCTGCCATGAACGTGGGGGTGCAGATATCTTTTTGCCTTTAGCCTCTCTTTGACGTAGCAAGGCCAACCAGGAAAACAACTGATTGTATTTCCCAGCCCCTCCCCTGAAACTACCCCCATGCCCCCAACCAGAGTGACTGGGGAGGGAGGGGATAAGAAGACACTGAAGCCAAGAGAATAAAGGTGGGGTGGGGAACGCAGGACCCATTAGCAGGCAGGCACTTTGGTTTCCTCCTCACTCACTCACCTCCTAACCACGCATACCCAGAGCAGAGTCCAGAGTATCCTCTACATAGGTGACTGGCACATCCCTTACCCCATTCCACTGGGACTCTGGAACTTGAAGCCAGGATTCTCACATTCCTGGATCTCTGGAGCCCCAGAATCCCCTCACTGAGCTTCAGTTTCCTCATTTGTAAAATGGGAGAAGAGTCTCCACCTGATAGGGTATCATCTGAGGTAAGATACTGGCATGTAGAAGACCCTTGATGAACCCATGGCTGCTGTCGTTACTGTCTTGTTATCTCCTAGCAGACAGCAGAGTTTGGGGAGACATCCCTCCAGGGTTTCATCAGGAGAACCTCTACCGTACCCCAGTCATCCAATTTGCCTGGGCCTCTTTCCCTTGTATCCCTCAGACTTTGGTCTGGCCATGGGAATTCCTTACCAAGTCCTACACCCACCCTTCATGTTGCTTCCTCAAGCTCCAGAGTCTCCGAACCCATGGTCCGAAAGCTACAGGTAAGGAGAGGGGCCCGGATTGCTCAGGCCTTGGGGAGATGCCCCATGAGGGGCTGTGTGGGAAGAAGGGTCCCGGGAGCAGCCGGTGCTGGGGTGGAGGCAGAGGAGGAGAGAGCCGGGAGAGGGAGGAGACAGCTCCAGGCTTGGCTTTTCCAGGAGGAGGCTGGGTGCTGGTGGGCGAAGCGTTTCTGGGTAGTGGGGAGGTGGAGTGTGACTGGCCTCAGCTCCTGGTGCTGGGGTCTCCGCGTGGGCTACAACGGGTCTGTCTGTGTGTCCTGTTTGGACCTTTATTCATGCCAGAGCTGGGTGAGTGGCTGTGTCTGATGGGCTTGTGGGTGGAAGAAGGCACGGGTTGCTCACACATGGGGCTGGGGAGTTGCAGAGGGCCTGCCATCCGCTCTTGGAACCCTCTAGAATAAGAGGTGGAGCCTGCCCCAGACCTTCCTCAGCTCGCTTGTGTCTGTACGAGCGTGCTCCTTTGTATGAGCGTTCCCATCCCCGCTGCAGTCACAGCCCGGCCGGAGGAGCGGCCGCTGTTCTGCGCAGTGCCCTTCTGGGTCCATGAAATATTTAAGGCTACAGGGATGTGACTTGGTGATGCAGTCACTTAGCCTTAGCTCCCACCCGCCCTGCTCTGGGAGCTGGACTCTGGGTTGATGGGGCTGCTCTTTTCGCTCTCAGCACGGTCTTCTCTTATTTTTCTGTCCTGCTTACCCCCACTCAGCTTCTCAGGCATTAATTCACGACTCCTCACAACTGACCAGGAGGGAGGCATATGTTAGGATCTTTATTTTACTCTTCATGGGCGGGGCCGTGGAGCAAACTGATGCTGGGATGGGCCGCTTGGGTTGGCGTTTGGGAGGTTAGAGGTCAATTCTTCCCTCTGCTGCCAACTCTCTGGGCCACTGTGGGGCAATCACTACCTCCCTACCCCCGAACACACAGTGGCCTTTGTTTCCTCACCTGTAAATGAGGGGAGCAGGTGACTACGTGGGTTTCTCCCCATTCTAATATTTTGTCATTTGGGGTTAGGGGTGCTCTAGCCACATATTGGGAAGTCTCAGACCCAGGGTTGGGACCCAGAGGTAGGGACCTCACCTCTATCTTTGCATGTCTCCCTGCCTGGCCACTGTGGCAGGGGTTAAACCCCTGCCTGTTGGATACATAATGCATGCATACTTTTTTTTTTTTTTAAACATTTATTACTGAGAGACAGAGACAGAGCGTGAGCAGGGAAGGGGCAGAGAGAGGAGGAGACACAGAATCCAAAGCAGGCTCCAGGCTCTGAGCTGTCAGCACAGAGCCCGATGCGGGGCTTGAACTCATAAACTGCAAGATCATGACCTGAGCTGAAGTTGGACGCTTAACCGACGGAGCCACCCAGGCACCCCGCCTGCATGCTTTTTCACACATATAGCTCTGAGGAGGTGAGGCTAGAGACTGATTTATACACCAAAGGAGCAACGACCCCATCCAAGTGGTCCCCCTGGGAAGCCATATGTTCATACCGATTTGCTGCAGTTTCTCAAACATTTCTGGAAACTTTTGGAATCATCTGAGATCTTGTGACATATGCTCTGAAAATCCTCACGGTAGAGTGAATCTTTGTCCTTTGGAGTGGCTTTGCTCTTCTGGAAACACCTGAGAGTCTTCAGGGGTCATGCATTGTGAAGAAGGAGGGAAGCCAGGTGGGGAGAAGAACTTGATCTGGAACTGAGGTGCGGGTACCCCGGAGTGAGGCTGCATGTCCCTTGCAGCTCTGACACCCATCTAGAAGGCCTCTCTGCAAGAGAAGTTTCCAGAGCTTCTTGTGAGCCCTAGCAGCACCAATGGTGGGGATGTGTGGCGTCTAGGGGGATGACTTGGAAGGCCCAGCCTCCCTCCACTGTGTACGTCCTGGTTTGCCTGTGAAAAAGCCCATCGTTGCAACTCTGCCAGGCGTGGGTACACCCCCCTGCAGCTGGCGCTCTTGGGAATGGGGCCAAAGCTGGTGATTCAAACACAGGGGCTGCTCATTTCCAAAGTGCTTTGCGTCTTCTTGAACCACAAACTGGTAGAAGTGGAAGAGACATGAAGATCAATCCACTCCCCCCTTCAAACAAGAGAGGGGAAACTGAGGCCAAGAGAGAGGAAGCCGCTCTCCCCAGGACTAGAATCCATGCCAGTGCTTTTCCCGATAAGCCAGGTTTGGCGGCTTTTGCGGGGCAATGGCTGAACCTGGAACAGTGGCGTGGACCAGATGACCTCTTGAGAGGCACTTTAACCCTCTGATCATCACCAGCTCAGAAGAACCTGTCCTTAGCTGGCCCCTCCTACTCCAACTCTGACAGGTTGGATTCATTCTTCCAACCAGTATTTATTGGGTGCCAGGCATTATGCTAAGTGCCGGGGATACAGTGGAGCACAAAACAGATAGTCTCTGGGCATCTTACAGCCTAGGAGGGGTCCGGGCGGTGGTGGGCTGACCAAGCAATTATAAACGATGACTACTACAAAAGGGGAAGTCCAAAGAATGACATGCATCCAGAAAGGAGGAAGGTCAACGTAACCTCTGACTGCTTAGACCCCTCCCCCCCCCAACTCCATCCCATAGGAGCTCCTTTCCGCATGGGGGTTAAACACCCAGCCTCTGGAGCACTCTGCCTGGGTTCAAGTTATGCCACTTAGTAGCACTGTGGTCTTGGGCAAATTGTATAACCTCTCTGAGCCTCAGTTTTCCCACCTCTAAATAACAGGTATCCCTACTGTTATAGAGAGGGGTGGGATGAGGTGAGGTCCATAACGTGCCTGGCTCAGTGCCTAGTACCCGTTAGGCACTCGAGAAATGGGCATGAGTGATTAGGAGTCCATCTTAGCAAATGTTTTCTCCTTTGACTCTGGAAAAAGCAGGGGGTGAAGAAATGGGGATTTCAAAGCTTTCAGAACTAGGGTTTGGGCATCTGTAGGACATCCCTTGCCCCTTTTCAGCCAGAGCCTGCTCCTCCCCACCTCTGTCTGATCAGCTGTTCTTGATGTCCAGCTGTGTTCTCATCAGCATGGATGGCCTGCTAATTAACACCCGTCCTGTTAATGATTACATCTAATGACTTTGACTTGGGCATGAGACGGAAAATTCCCCAGCCACGGGACTGGATGAGGGTACGTTACCAAGGTAGGAGGGAATGGCCCCCTGGGCTCTGACCAAGTTGTTGATGGTAGGCAGCTGGGGGAGGGGAGCAGATTGCCTGGGTTTTCTCTCTGGGCTGCTCAGCCGGGGGAATGTGGATGGTGGGGGTCATTTGAAAGTTATGGCCAACCGTCCTTCCCCACTCCTCCCAGGCTTGGCAGAGTGCACCAGGCCCCGGCCCAAGCCTTGGCATTCCTCTTGCCACGGGTTGGTGGTTGATTGCTCCTGCAGCCAGGCAAGGCTCGAGATGGTGTATTGGTTTCTCAGGGCTCCTGTAACAAAGTGCCACCAACCGGGTGACGGTGACTCAAAGCAGCAGGAACTTCTTCTGTCACAGTTCTGGTGGCTAGGCGTGTGAACTCAAGGTGTCAGCAGGGCTGTGCTCCCTCTGAAGGCTCTAGGCCAGAATCCTTCCCTGCATTTCTCAGCTTCTGATGGCCCCAGGTGCTCCTTGGTTTGTGGCATCGTTACTCCATTGTTTACATGGCCTTCTTTCCACTTGTGTCTCTGTGTCCTCTCCTCTTCTTATAAAGACTTCAGTCATGGGGAGCCTGGGTGGCTCAGTCTGTTAAGCTCCCGACTTTGGCTCAGGTCATGATCTTGCAGTTCATGGGTTCGAGCCCCGTGTCGGGCTCTGTGCTGACGGCTTGGAGCCTGGAGCCTGCTTCAGAGTCTGTGTCTCCCTCTCTGTCTCTCCTCTGCTCGTGCTCTGTTTCTCTCTCAAAATAAATAAATAAATATTAAAAAATAAAGACTTCGGTCACTGGATTTGGGATCCTCCCCTAAATCCACGATAATTTCATCTCAAGATCCTTAATTAATTACATACATCTGTAAAGACTCTAGTTCCAAATAAGGTCACAGCTGAGGTTCTAGGTGTACCTGAATTTTTTGGAGACACTACGTGCCCCACTACAGATGGTGCCTGGCAGAGCAGAGAGGTGATGCTGACCCTGTGGCCCGTGCTGGGGCTGGCACCTGCCTCTCCTCCCCAAGTAGAGGAGGTTCTCAGGAACTCTGGGAGGGGCTGACTTGGGTCTCAAAAGGCCTAGAAAGGGAGGCGACTAGTGGAAAGTGGTGAAGGGATGGGAGTAGGGATGTTCTAGATTGGAGAAAAGAAGGCTGAGAAGACTTTGAAGGGAAAATCCTGGGTCCCTGTAATTTAGTCCTATCAGAGGGGAGAGTGTAACCCATGTTATACTGTATATATGTTATCTATATACATACTATGGCATGTATTGTATACTGTATGTTATATTTTATATTATGTGGCAACCACCACTTGTCATGTAATAAGAAAAGAAAGTTGCAGTTTGATTTCCCCGGTGAGTTTGATTCATGACATTATCCTTTATGCTTCATTGGGATGCTGGACAGGGGCATTTTTTTCCCTTGCTCTAAGGAAAGACTCTTAACTATTTTGCTTACTCTCACGTAAGAGACAGGCATGGAGCGTTGATCAGAAACTAGAACAACCAGGCGAGTACATGAATCAAAACTTGGCGCCATTTAATGTCATTCTTGTGCCGCCTGTTGGGCCCTGCTTCAGTTGCCGGGGAAAGGAGCGGGTGACTGGCTTCTGTCATGTTCTCCCTCCTCCCCTGCCCCCCAGGCCTGCCCTTCGCCCGCTCTCACCAGTTGCCTTTTCAGAGTGAGGTGCGGTGGGGAGAGGTGGGGTGGTGTGGAGCAGACAGGAAGGGGCAGGTGAGATATCACTCGGTGATACTCAGACTCCTCTTCCATCAGCCGGTGGTATCCTTGCCCCTTTCTCTCTGATCTCTGGTGACTGTTCTCTCGTGGGCCCTTTCCTGGCTTCTCAGAGCTTTGCTGTCAGCCCCATTCCCCTGTGTTCCCTGACTCCAGGAATTTGAGGCTCCTTCTTCAGCCGTTGGGGTCCTTGTGTCCCTCGAGGTAGCCCTACTGGACAGCGCCCAAGATGGATGCATGGGGATATGCTTGTTTCTCTCCCAGGACCCAGAGCGAATTCTTCTTTGCCAGGCAAACTAGCTCAGGGCCTTCTAGAGGACCAGCTCCGTCAGTCTGCCCACATGGCGGTTCCTTGGTCCTTCCTTCTCCTTCTAAACTTCTGGGTGGCATCCAGGCCCCAGGACACTCTGCCCTTACCTCAAGGGGCCACATACTCAGCTTTTGGGGTAACCTCTGTAAGCACCCACTGGGTTTGCTGTGAGGTGGGTAGGCCCTATCTCCTTCCCTGGGGGAGGGGAGATGGGGCTCACAGCACAGCTTTATCCAAACATTGCCTCCTAATAAAAATCCTCCCTTCCCTCTGTACTATGAGATTAAAAAAATTTTTTTTTAATTTATTTTTGAGAGAGAGAGAGAGACGGAGCACAGGCAGGGGAGGGGCAGGGAGAGAGGGAGGCACAGAATCCGAAGCAGTCTCCAGGTTCTGAGCTGTCAGCGCAGAGCCCGATGTGGGGCTTGAGCTCACGAGATGTGAGATCATGACCTGAACTGAAGTCAGACACTCAACTGACTGAGCCACCCAGGTGCCCCTTGTACTATGAGATTAAAAAAAAATATCCTTGGTCTGGCCAAGGTGGTCAGAAACTAGTTCTTAAAAATTTCCTTTGAAATTTGTCATATGATGAGTTGGTACTTCACTTTAAAATCTCACCTGTTGGGGGCACCTGGGTGGCTCAGTCGGTTAAGTGTCTGACTTTGGCTCAGGTCATGATCTCACGGTTCATGAGCTTGAGCCCCACATCGGGCTCTGGGCTGACAGCTCAGAGCTTGGAACCCGCTTCAGATTCTGTGTCTCCTTCTTTCTCTGCCCCTCCTGCACTAGCACTCTCTCTCTCTCTCTCTCTCTCAAAAATAAATAAACATTAAAAATTTTTTTAAAAACCCTCATCTATTGTATCTTGGCGCCTACTCGAACTTCTAATTTTAATATCTTGTTACAAAAGCGCCTGGGACAGTTAAGATTGTGCCAGCAGAGGGGGACATCAGGTTCTAAATCCATACTGGCAACTTCTCCACCTCAGGGAAGGGGAGGACACCAAACAAATGGCCAGAGGCCGAAGGGCCACCAGAGGGCAGCAGATCCTGTTTCAAACTCTTGTCTTTCATCGTACTCCTTGGAATAGTTTCTCATTGTTCCCAGAGACCAGGTAGAGCCCAGGTGGTGGGCCATACGGAGGGGCTCAGTTCTCTTGGTGTCTCCACTGGTTCCCCCATGGTGACCCTACTTTCTGAATTTCTGCAGTCTGACCACTGTTCTTCCGTTTGAAGTATCAAAAACGTCAGTCTACACTGAGCAGTAACAGCCACTAAACATCTACGTCGCAATGCGCCTGGAGATGAAGCCATACCCTCTGCCTTGGAGAAGCCCGACCAGGGAGGGAGAACGGCGACCAGACACGACAAGATGCAAAATGGCAACCGTTGTTGTAGAGACAGAAATAAGGGTCTTGTAACTGAACACACAGAACCACGGAGCAGGTTGGCGGTTGCCAGGGACAGGGGTGGGGGAAACGGGTCAAAGGTGGTCACAGGTGCAAACTTTCAGTTATGAAGGATGAATAAGTTCTGGGGATGTCATGTACGGCATGGTGACGACAGTTAACAATACTGTATTGCATATTTGGAAGCAGCTAAGAGGGTAGATCTTAAGAGTTTTTACATACACACACACTCACACTTGTAGCTGTGAGGTGATGGGTGTGCTAACTGGCTGAGCTATGGGAATCACTTCCCAGTACTTACTTATATCAAGCCATCACATTATACGCCTTGTATGTCAATTACGTCTCAATAAAGCTGGGGAGGTGGGTTGGAGAGAAATAAGGGCTTTGGGAGCACTGAGATCGGAGCACGGGCTGGAGAAGTCTTCTCTGAGGAGGGGAATTGGGGTCAGGTTTTGTTTTTTTTTAAGGATGAATAGGAATTTGGGGAAGAAGAGGTGAGGAATAGGGGGAGGTAGACTGACAAATCCCGGGCGACAAGGGAGCGGACAGGTGATAAGGGAGGTGGAGGACAAGAGCTTCCTTTCCCATTCCCAGGAGGCGGGTCTAAGGCAGGATGGCTGCAGGATTTTATTAAAAACCGAGGTGGAGGCGCAGAGAAAAGCAGGATGGGTGCTTTGAGCTTCTCAGAGAAATGCTACTTGAATACTTGAAGGAATTCATGTGGCTTAGCCGGGCTTAAAGAAGACTCAGGGGTGGGGTGATTTTGGCATAACAGGGGAGCTGAGGGCATGGGCTTTGGATGGAGTGGATGTTGGAACGGATCCTGGTTCTTCCAATACCCGGGGTGGGGGGGGGAGGCTGGACTGACTGCCTTACTTCTCAAGCTTATTTCCTAATCCGTGGAATGGGAATAGTAGTTCCTATATGGTAGGGCATTGCGAGTATTGATGGAGATAATAAACATAAAATGCTTAGCACTGTGCCTGGTAAGCTTGGTTAAATGGTAGCATTTATTATTGGAGTGACAATTACCTTTAGATGTCACATGGAAGCAACCAACTTACTCGTGCTGTTCTGCCAGGGCTGAGGCAGCCGTGCCAGTGAGAGGGAGAGAGACCTGGCCTGGCTGGGAGGAAGGATGCTCTTACAGTCGGAGGCACCCAGGCCTAGAAGAGGCTGCACTGTGTGTGAGGAGACATGTGTTACTGGACGTACTCAAGAGGCTGTCTGGGACAGGTCTGGGACCTGTTTCGGTTCTATTTCAATCCTTTGAGATCCTGGGTTGCTCTGAAACTGTGCAGGGGAGTCTATGAATAGAAGATTCTGTGATTCACCTTGAAGGAGAAGGGCCCCGGGGACAGGGGAGACGGAGCTGGCGGTGGAGAGAATCAGTGCCTCTCCTGAGCTAGGGCCAGTTTAGCCAAGGCCTTAGCTATCTTGTCTCCTCAGGTGAGGGGAGGGCATGTGGGAGGCTCTGTGGAGGCGGTCCCAACCCTCATCCTGAGTCCCTGTGATGGGACTCCATTTTCTGTGCGGGAAGGTTGGGAGTGGTGGGGAATATTCTTTTTTAAGACCCCTTCCTTCACTTCCAATAAGAGAGTCCCCATTCTGGGGACCCCCTGTGCATGCCTTGAAAAGCCCTTCCTGAGACAGAATTTCAGGCTTCCTCACGGCAGTGTCTGGACCTCTGGTGCTGTGCCGTGTTCTCAGCGAAGGTGGCCTTTTCTTCACCTCTGCATTAATTCTGCAGATCCTGGGGAAGGGAGCCCTGGGCCTTTGAACAAGAGGACTTTGCTCCCTTCTTCACAAGGGATGTAGTGAACCTTCGAGTCTCTCTCTGTTCTTTACTTGTTCCTCCGAGGAAAAGAGTAGCTAATTTCATCCCTGCTTCCCTCCTTTCCTCCTTCCCTCCTTCCCTCCTTCCCTCCTTCCTTCCTCCTTCCTCCCTCCCTTCCTTCCTTCCTTCTTTCTTTCCTTCCTTCCTTCTTTCTGCTCATAAATTCAATTTGGATTTGTTCATTGAACTCCCCTTGCCCAGTAATTGCTGTTCACGATACTAGAGAGAAATGATAAATACTAATAATTCGCAAGTTCCCAGGTTTCATAGAGCTTACATTTTTGTGAGGTAGAGAGTATATAAACAGGTAGACAAATGTGTAGATAAGATAATTTCAGAATGTGGTGACTGCAGTGAGGCAATAAATAGGGTGAGGGGACTGATGGGAGGGTAGATGGGGGTGGGCACTGAATGGGGTGGCCAGGGAAGCTCTCTCCGAGGAGGTGACCTTTCAGCATAGTCCTGAAGGATGAAAAGGAGCCAGCTAAGCAAAGAGCAAGAGGAACAAGGTTCTTAGCCAAAGGAACAGCAAGGATGGAAGCCCTGAGTTGGGCAAATGCTCATGTGTCCCAGGACCATGAAGGATGCCACCATGGCCATGAAGTGGTGAGCAGGAGAGTGGAGTGAAATGAATGGGAACTAGACCATTAAGGGCCTGTAGGTCCTGGTAAGGAGTTTGGATTTTATTCGAAGTGCAATTGGAAAACACCGACGAGGGGGCGCCTGGGTGGTTCAGTTGGTTAAAAGCATCCAACTCATGATTTTGGCTCAGTTCATGATCTCACTGTTTGCGAGTTTGAGCTCTGCATGGGGCCCTGTGCTGACAGCGTGGAGCCTGCTTGGGATTCTCTGTCTCTCCCTCTCTCTGCCCCTTCCGTTTGCGTGCACGCATTCTCTCTCAAAATAAACAAATATAAAAAAAAAAGATGAAAAAAAAGACCACCTGTGAGGTTTTCAAGGTGGAAACAATTAGTTTTCATGACTAACTGACATGATTTGATATACTTTAAGAATATCACTTGTCTGGGGCGCCTGGGTGGCTCAGATGGTTAATGTCTGACTCTTGGTTTTGGCTCAGGTCATGATCGTGAGATCAAATCGCAAGACGCGCGGCCTCACTCAGAGCCTGCAGTCTGCTTGGGATTCTGGCTCTCTCTATCTCTCTCTCTGCTCCTCCCCTGCTCATGTGCACACTCTCTCCCTTTCTTTCCTTCTCTCTCAAATAAAAATGAAGATAATGATGAAAGAAGATCATTTGTCTTTTGGAGGTTGGTTTGGAAGGGGTAAGGGTGGAGGCAGAGAGGTTAGTCAGGAGGCCTTTGCAGAAGTCTAAGTGACAGATCATTCTGGTGAAACTGGGGTGGTGGCATGGGGATGGAGAGAGTGGGATGAAGTCAAGATGTATTTTGGAGATAGAGTCTAAGGCTCTGTCGATGCGGGGATTGAGGCAAAGGCAAAAGTCAAGATTGAGTCTTAGGTTTTTGATTTGAAGAATTGAGTATATGAGGTTATATGTAATGAGATGGGAAGGTGAGGTGGACAAGTATATGAAGATACTAGTTCAGGTGCAACAACAAGGTCTCGATACCCTGGCTTAAGTGGAAGTTAAACATGGGTAATATGGTGGCTTCACAATATTCAAGACTCAGGTTCTTTCTATCTTGTAACTTGTCCTTTTCAAAATGTGGCTTCCATTTAGTGGCCTGTGATGGCAGTGCCAGCTCTCACCTCTTCATCTCATTCCAGTTGGTGGGAAGGGGGGAAAAGAGAAGGGGAGGACGTAACTCCTTTTCTGTCACTGCCCTCTATAATTTGCCAACATCATATTGGCTCATATCCTACCGGCGGCAACCAAGTCACATGGCCACATCTAACTGCAAAGAAGCCTGGGAAATGGAGTCATTAACTACATGGAAAAAGTGGTGGCGTAGATCAGGGGTCTGGGTAAGGCCAAAGAGTTGGTACAACTGAACTTCTAGAGGAAAGGAGATGGACGGTCAGGAGGTTGTAGATAAGATGTGATTCTTGGAGATTTTGGAGGTTACTGTGGTAAAGTATAGGCTGAGGTACAGAGGTCAAGGACTGAGAAGCCAGAGTGTCGGTGAGATCATCTGTGTGAATGTGGAACATCATCAGGAATGTTGACAGGAGCAAGTGAGGGGAAGAAGAGCAGGAGTTGAGGTCATCAGCGAACGAGGGGGGAGGGTTGGGAGGAGGGTGACAGCCTGTGTTCAGAGCTTCCGAGGAGAGGAGGTTTTGAAATTGGAAGGAGGAGCAGAGCTATAGAAGCAGCAGTGGGAAACCGGGAGGCCTTCCCTTCCCACATTCTAGCTCTGAGGTAATTGGCAGTGAGAGGGAGAGAAGCCTCCTCTTGAGAGCCTTGTAGGGGCTGTGGGACTCTCAGGAAATCTTAAAAATTTAAGACTAGTCAATTGAGAGAACACTCAAAACAAGACATTGGCACTATCAAGGGGTTTGCTGATCACATGCCAGGAGTTCCTGAAGTCACAGTAGAAGGGTCTGGGAGAGAGGCCGGGCAGAGAATTGGGTTGGGTTAGGGAGATGGGAGTCTGGATAACTGGGTCTTGGAGGCTTTGGCTTGACTTTGGCCATGACTGAGGAAACAGAACAAGAGGGAATCCCCAGGAGGGATTCGGTTACCCACCTTCCTCTGAGAGCAATTGGAACAGGGTATAGATTTTAGTACCTCCCTGGATGGTTTGGGACCCCTGGCAACTGATTCCTGTGGTACCAAGGCCTAAGTGGGTGTGAGTGGTGGCTGATCCCATGGGAGTGTTAGCAAAATCATGGCCCCCAAGATACCCATATCCCAATCTGTAGAATCTGTACTATGTTAGCTTTCATGGCAAAGGGGAAACGAGGTTTGGGATGGAATTAAGGTTGCTAGTCAGCTGGCTTGAAAATAGTGAGGTTATTCCAGATTATCTGGATGGGTCCAGTGTAAGCACAAGGAACCTTAAATGTGGGGAAGGATTCAGGAGAGAGAACCAGATGGGTGGCAAAGCGAGAAGAGCTTGGCTGGCTGTGGCTGGCTCCGAAGATGGGAGGATGGGACTGAAAGCCAGGGAATGTGGGCGGCCTCTGGAAGTTGGAATGAGCACTGACAGGGTTTCTCCCCTGAGCCTCCAGAAAAGAATGTGGCCCTGCTGACACCTTGATTTCAGCCTCATGAGACCCATCTTAGACTTCTGTCCTCTAGAGCTACAAGATCATACAGCTGTGTTGTTTTGAGTCAGTACATTTGTGGTAATTTGTATTTAGACACTGTACTTAGGAAACTAATACAAGATGAAAGGATCTCCTCGTGCAGGCAAGTGCTCCCTCCTGCAGCGTGGGGGTGCCGTGGCAGCTGGGGAGACAGAACATTCATGGGACAGGTTTCACCAGGGAGAGCGGTCCATGCGTTAACAGGAATGTTCCTGAATAGCGTTGCTTCTTTCTCTGCTGCCCTCTCATGATGCAAATACACACATTTGGACAAGGCTTCCCTTCTCCTTCTCTCCCTTGGGGTATGTCTGCTGTTTCCTCGTCTGCTTACTGGCTCAGGTAGGGAAGAAGTAGAGGAGGCCCCGCTTGGACTTGTGTCTTGACCGCGTTCTTTAGTTCAGCTTGTCAGAGAGGTCAGAGTACCGTGGGTTGTCTGGTACTTGTCTGGCCATTAATAAAAGTGATGCTTTGTTCTCCTTTCTGCCCCCTGTTCTGGAAGCACCTTCTCCATGGGCCTGATTCAGAGGGATGGAGGGTTGACAGGCTGTTGGGCCACCCTGGAGCCTTGACAGTAAAATCAGGGACTGGCCTAGGGGGATGCCAGCATGGTGGATTTTTTTTTTAATTTTTTTTTAACGTTTATTTATTTTTGAGACAGAGAGAGACACAGCATGAACGGGGGAGGGGCAGAGAGAGAGGGAGACACAGAATCGGAAGCAGGCTCCAGGCTCTGAGCCATCAGCCCAGAGCCTGACGCGGGGCTCGAACTCACGGACCGCAAGATCGTGACCTGAGCTGAAGTCGGATGCTTAACCGACTGCACCACCCAGGTGCCCCAGCACGGTGGATTTTAACAGGCAAAGGCTTTGAAGTTAACTTTGACCTGCAGCTTTATGGGTGCAGCTGAAGTGGGAATGAAATTACCCCAATTTCATGTGGGTACAGAGCACAAGATGGTTACATTTTGGCTTCCGATTATTTGTGCTAATCTTTGGTAAGTGGTGCGAGGTTGGCTGTCCCCGATCCTGATTGTCTACTTTGTTTTTAAACTACATTTAAGGCCACAGATGGAAGCATGGAAGGATTTTATTTATGGACTGCCCACAGGGTCCTAGAATTATTCCTGCCACACAGCCTCAAGTTGGCTCTGGGTTGTACATTTATTAAGTCAGCCCTGACCTCTGATCTCAGAGGCCCGCTGTGGGATTAACCACATAGGTGTGGTGCACTTTGCACAGATAAAAAGGACCACGACCCCTTATGTGGAGGAAACACCAATGTGGATGAAAAGAATCAATGGAATTATTACAAACCTAAAGGTTGGGTTTGTATCTATTTATCAAGGTGTCTTAAATATTGTGTCTTTAGAAATCAGACTTAGAGAATCAAGGAGATATGGGGAGCATTTGAGATGCAAGTCTTGGTCTTAATAGGGAGAAAAATCAGCAAGAAGAGGAAAGAAAAAAGAAGGAAGTTCTGTTGACTGAGCTGGAGAGACAGATAAGATTTTCTCAGGAGAAAGGTTGAGTTCTTAGGGGCCTTATTTGAGATATAGCAAAAGAAAAAGGAAAGGTCTCCCTATCGAGTGTTTTTAAGGACTGAACTAGAAAAGAGCAGAGTATTTATTCATTTCTTCTGGGCAAAAGATATGAACAGACACTTTTCAAAAGAAGACATCCAGATGGCTAACAGACACATGAAAAAATGCTCCACATCACTCATCATCAGGGAAATACAGATCAAAACCACAATGAGATACCACCTTACACCAGTCAGAATGGCTAAAATTAACAACTCGGGCAACAACAGAGGTTGATGAGGATGCGGAGAAAGAGGAACCCTTTTGCATTGTTTGTGGGAATGTAAACTGGTGCAGCCACTCTGGAAAACAGTATGGAGTTTCCTCAAAAAACTAAAAATAGAACTACCCTACGACCCAGCAATTGCACTACTAGGTATTTATCCAAGGGATACAGGTGTGCTATTTTTGAAGGGGCACGTGCACCCCAATGTTTATAGAAGCACTATTGACAATGGCCAAAGTATGGAAAGACAGATGAATGGATAAAAAAGATGTGATATGTATATACAATGGAGTATTACTTGACAATCAAAAAGAATGAAATCTTGCCACTTGAAACTATGTGCATGAAACTAGAGGGTATGATGCTAAGCGAAATTAGTCAGAGAAAGACAAAAATATGACTTCACTCATATGCGGAATTTAAGATACAAAACAGATGAACAGAAGGGAAGGGAAGCAAAAATAATATAAAAACAGGGAGGGGGACAAAACATAAAAGACTCTTAAATATAGAGAACAAACTGAGGGTTGCTGGAGGGGTTGTAGGTGGGGGGCTGGCTAAATGGGTAAGGGGCATTAAGAAAGACACTTGTTGGGATGAGCACTGGGTGTTATATATAGGGGATGAATCACTGGATTCTACTCCTAAAATCGTTATTGCACTATATGCTAACTTGGATGTAAATTAAAAAATAAAAATAAACTAAAAAAAGAGAGGCAAACCAAGAAACAGACTCTTAACTATAGAGAACAAACCGATGGTTACCAGACGGGAGAGGGGTGGGAGGATGGATTAATTAGATGCTGGGGATTAAGGAGGGCACTTGTGATGAACACCGGGTGTGTATGGAAGTGTTGAGTCACTATATTGTACACGTGAAACTAATATTACATTGTGTGTAAAGTCACTGGGATTTAAATAAAAATTTCAAAAAGAAAGACAGAAAGAAATATTCATTTCTGGATCCAAGAGGATGAATGGGGCCGATTTAATAAGGATGCAAAGCCGACCGAGGCCGCTAGAGGGAGCCTGGATGGGGCGAGAAACCAACGTAGAAGGGTTTGCCTAGTGTCGGCGAGGAAAGGACCCGCTTAGCGGCGAGCACAGCGACTATTGTTAGGTTAGTTTCAAAGGGACACAGTTATTTAGGAATGAGGGGTGGCGGAGGTATTGCCCATGCCCTGAGGGGCAGGCCCAGGAATTTGTGGTCAGGACCTCCCTGCTCCCCCAGCAGTGAGAAGATGAAATACACACCAAGGGGAATTCATGCAGGAAAGAAATATAGATCTAGCCACATCTGAGTTAAATTAGGACTACTGGGAGCATTATTCCAAATTTTTAAATATCACAAGATGACAGAAATGTCTTAAACGCCCGACTTTAAGAGAAGAGATAGTAGCATGCTCCCCACCCTCTAGTGGTAAACTGAATGTCCAAATTCACCTCTCCATGGGACGCGGGAGGCCGCTGTGGCTAAGGGCTGGCCTCCTGTATCTTGAATCCTCATTAAGGGTTCTCCCCACGCCCCCCCCCCCCCCCAAAAAAAAACCCACAAGGCTGTTGTGTTAGATTCTGGGCACATGATTGCTCGGAGGCCTGAGAATATGCTCGTGCTTCTAAGTTTCATTGGAGTAAAGCTGGTGCCATAGTATTATTCTGCGTCCCAGTTACTCTGACTTTGAATAAGAGGGACCAGTGAGCTGCTTGGGGATAGATTAAGTTAACTTTGGAGATGTCGGGAGGAGCTGTTTACATTTCAGGGGGGAAGGCCAGGATGTAGCCAATCTCCTGCCTCCGGGCGTTAACAGTCTTGCCCCTGACTCCGGGGGGACACTCCCCAGGCTCGGGCTCTCCACCCTGCTCATCCTCACCAGGCTTGAGGCCTCACCACAGTCTGTCCTGCTGTCACACCTTGGGGGTCTGGAGACGGGGCTCCCCCCAGGCCAGGGAGAGGACAGATCAGGTTCCTCACCCCTCCCCACACTTTGGGAAGCTGAAGTTGCAGGGAGAGTGTGTGCACCTACCCCTCCCTTCAGATCCCGACCTTCTTCTCCCAAACAGCTGGAGCCCACACAGAGAACCCTCTGCAGCCCATCCCAAGAGGTCACAGGGTGTTGTCAGGTGGGGAGGCCCCGCCACAGCCCTGGCAGCCGCGTGGGGGAAATGGAGAACTGACCTTGTGGCCGACAGATATTCTTGAGGACCGGGGATGTCCAGGCACATGGACGAAGCTAGGTTCCTTCGGAGTGATGCCTCCTGGGTAAGAACGAGCAGAACAGGACATGGTAAAGGGAAGAATTTTGGATGTTTCATTTTCTTGCATTCTAATGTAAAAGAAAAGTATACTGAGATTTTGTTTTGTGTTACTTTTGAAATTAGGAGAGGGGGGGTTAGGTTCAAATTTAGAGTACTTCTTGGTTGCTAGAAACTGTTTACCAATTTATCAGTTTATTAAAAGATATGATAGAGGATACAGTTGAACAGGCAGACAACGACATACCCAGGGCAAGGTCCAGGAGGGTCCTGAGGGCAGGTGTTTCTATCCCAGTGGAACTGGGTGATGTCACCCTCCTGGTGTGTGGATGTGTTCACCAACCTGGATGCTGTTGTCTTGGAGTTAATTTTGGTCCCCTCTGGACCCAATCGAGAGGACTTGGGGGGCAGTAGTTAATTGGCCACCCCAATGATTCCAGGAGGATATACAAAGAATAGTGATGAGAACTTGTTACGTCATTTTTTGTTTGTTTGTTTGCAAGTATTAAGTGAACAAATATATGTAAAGCACTCAGAAACTTATTTCCCCATTTCCTGTTTGGAAATCTATTTCTTATTTCCTTCTTTCACATAGCAGGGGCTACAGAAATCAGTGGGCCATATGATATGGCCACTTTGGTTTTTTTTTTTGTTTTGTTTTTAAATTTTTTAATGTTTATTTATTTTTGAGAGAAAGGGTAGACAGAGCGTGAGTGGGGGAGAGGCAGAGAGAGAGCGAGACACAGAATCCAGGCTCTGAGCTGTCTGAAGCAGGCTCCAGGCTCTGAACTGTCAGCACAGAGCCCGACACGGGGCTCGAACCCACGAACCGTGTGATCATGACCTGAGCCGAAGGAGGACGCTTAACCAAATGAGCCACCCAGGTGCCCCTGATATGGCCACTTTGTAGGTCAGGAATGGCCAAATATCTGTGACGTGGGAGACTGCTCTGATGCATGGCTTGTCTTCTCCTCCCCCCCTCCCCTTCCCTTCCTGTCTTTCCAGCCATACCTGTGATTGGTTGCAGATCCTAGGTCCACCTGTTAAGCCAAAAGGGTGGAGAGAAGAGAAGGTTACTCCATGTTGAGGGTGTTCCCTCTTAGAAGCACCCTCCCCACGAGAGGAGCAGGTTGGAGGGAATACTTCCCAGCCTGTTTTCCCGTGTGTTGCTTACTCTCCTTTGGGGGAAAAGTAGATGATCCTATGGGTGAGAACCCCAGAGTAGCTCATCCTGCCCTATCTCTCATTTAGTCTGTGAATTGGGGGTGAGGTGGGGTAGGGTGGGGTGGGAATGGGGAGATGGGGTCAAAGCCGAAGGCTCCTTTGGCCTGGGGTCTCCTATCCAGTTTTAACCGAGAGCCCTGAATTTTGGGTTTATAAAACATCTGTCCAGCTGCTAGGAAGCTGGATGCTTTCACCATTATGTAATGACCCTCATGTCATTTTTTTATTGGTCTCAACTGGAGGGTCAGAACAATGAGTCTGGGGCTTTTAATCTCCAAGACACTTCAATTTTCCTAACCTAATCTTCTCAAGGAACTTCCCCTCCAATTCTTTCCTAAACTCCAGAATCTCTCACCACCTTCCTCTGTCATTTTGGCAAGAATTTATGCCTCATCTCAAGAATTTATGCCTGGCAAGAATTTATGAGAAAGACCCATAATAGAACTTTCCATCTAGGTTGGGTGATGTTTTTGGTGGAGTTGTGAGTGTGTCTTTGTATTGGAGGGGAGGGTGGGTAACTAAGGGCAGTGGGCAGGTGGAAACTTTCTGTACCAGGAAAAAGCGAAGGAAGGAAGGATGGAGATTATTTTATCTGCCCCCAGCTGTGAACACACTTCCAGTTTTTTCTGGGCCAGGGCAGCACCTGGCCTGAGTTGCTGTGGGTGGATCACCCTGTTGATCTTCCAAGTGCATTTTTTTTTTTTTTTTATGTCCTGGGGGTAGGATAATAGACATCAGAGGTGGCTCCTGCGTTGGAAAAACTCAGTCATCCATCTGTCTTTCCTTATTCACACACAGAACACTTCACTTCTGACACTTCTGGTTCCCAGTGCATGTGAGTTTTCTCCCGTCAAGCAACTCTGGTCAACTGGGTGTCCTACAATCCAACTCAGCTCTGACAGTACCTGGAGGTTGCATTAGCTCCCACAGGGAAAGGGCTCAGTCCCACAAGACTGTCCTCCTTCAGATGCCAATTGCAAGTCTAGGTTGTCACCTGTTCTTCTGACTGATCGGCTATAAATCATATAAATCAGAGCTTCCCATGACCCTTCCCTTGAGTTCAATTAACTTGCTACAGCGGGTCACAAAACTGAGAGAAATGCTTTGTTTACCAGTTTATCAGTTTATTAAAAGATATGATAGAGGATACAGTTGAACAGGCAGGCAACGAAATACCCAGGGCAAGGTCCAGGAGGGTCCTGAGGGCAGGTGTTTCTATCCCAGTGGAACTGGGTGATGTCACCCTCCTGGTGTGTGGATGTGTTCACCAACCTGGATGCTCTTAGAACCTCATTGTAGTGGGATTTTATGGGGACTTTATCACATGGGGCATGATCAATCATTGACTCTGTTTCCAGCCCCTCTCCCCTCTCCAGTGAAGTAGGGGTGGGGCTGAAAGTTCCAAGCTTCTAATGATGGCTTGGTCCTTCTGGCGGCCAGCCTCCATCCAGGAGCCTCCAAGAGCGCACCGGAGTTACCTCATTAGAACAAAAGATGCTCCTGTCACTCTTATCACTTAGGAATTTACAAGAGTCTTAGGATCCCCATCGCTGGGATGCGTCAAAGTCCAGATATTAGAACAGGGATGATTCTAATGTGCTTATCATTTAGGAAATTACAAGGATTCTGAAGCTTTGTGCCAGATATGGGGGAACAGAGACCAATACATATATTTTCTATTATCTCATAGTTTCCTTCCTGCCATCCTATCTCCCTTTGAATGGGCAATCTTCCTTCCGTTTGTAAGACTGAGAGAGATTTTTATTTTCCCAGTCTCTTCTTTCCCCATTTGGTCCCATATGCCTTTATAGTGAAAACTGCCCAGGGTTGTGTGTGTGTGTGTGTGTGTGGGGGGGTAATTTGGCACATATTAGGTAGATGAGTGTGACATATAGTAGACACTGGGTGGATGTGTGGTGGTGGGTAAATGGGTAGACCCCATCCACCCTGAGGTGAAGCTGAAGTCTTGGCAAATGGGGATGTAGAGGAAGGAAGGTGGAGAGAAGATGAGAGGGCACAGGATGGGACCCTGGGAGCATAGAGTGCATGGTCAGAAAATGTGCCAGGAAGGAAATGGGGGGCTTGGAGAACCAGTAGAGTGCAGCACATTGGGAGGTCAGTGCGGGGAAACTTTCTAGAAGGGGTAATCGTGTCCAGTTCTGCAGAGACCATGAAGAGAGGAGTAGGGACCAGAAATAGCCACCGGGCTTGTTGCTGTCAGTGATGTTGGGGGGAGCAGTTGCTGGAGGGTGTGAAAATGCAGATTGCAGGGGGTGAGGGGTGCAGGGGGTGAGGGAGCAGGGAGGCAGTGTGGATGAAGAGGAGAGGCAGCTTGAGGGGAGTCAAGACCTCACAGAGGATATTTTGGGACGTGGAGACTTGAACAGGTTGTAAGCTGAGGAGGGGAGGTTTAAAATTAGAGCGATGGGGTAACTCAGGAAGAATCCTAGTGGAGTGGGGGCCTCCGCCTTCCCTCCTGGCCCGACAAAGCCACCACAGAGCCAGACTGGGATGCAACGCTTTAATAAGGGACGTGGGGAGCTGAGAGATGGTGGTCGGGGCAAGGAGGGTTTGGGTGCCGTAGACACCAGCTTTGGCCGGGACTGGGCCTTATTATCATCATTAGGGCCTTATGACTTCATAGGCATGAGGGAGTAGGTTTTTCAGATAGCTCATGGTTTCTTTTACAGTTTTGTCCAGATTCTTCCCGATTTTATGGCCGAGCTTGGCCAGTTTTCCCTCTGAGGTGGTTGCTGGGGAACATTGGGAGAGAAATGGCAAAGTAAGGTTAGTCCCCTCACGCCTCCCCCACACTCCTCAGTGCTGGCACAATCAGCGGATCCTCCAAATCTCATTTACCTTTAATTCTTGTTCCCCTTCAGCTTCCTTTCTCTTTCCACCCCCAACTTTCTCCCCCAAGGTAGTGTCCCGCCACCGCGTTTTTCTGTTTAATGCCTCCCTCCCGGCTTCTTCCCCTTGGCCCTGGCTCCTACCAGCCCTGGGAGTGAGTTCTGTAGTCTCTTCTGACTGAGAGGCAGCATTTCTGATACTGTCCTCCTGGGGGATGGGGTGAAGCAGCTCGGGCCTTTGACGCTTTGGTCTCCTGGTAGATTTGGTCATATCATCCTCTTCAAAAACCAGCTCTTCTCTGGAGATGAGAGATTCCTCAGAAAGGTTTTCAATGGAGACATGGTCCTTTTCACACATCAGCTGAGCAGCTGGGACCAAGGAGATGGAATGAGGGGCAGAGAAAGAGCTCATGGTAAGCAACAGCCAGCCAGCTCTCTGCCATATCCCTTAACATGCAGAGAGTGTCAGGGTTGAGCCATTGCTCAGTCGGTGTAGACCAGAATTGAGATCCAATGCCTGCATCCAAATTTATGAGCACCTAAGGGCACACCCCTGATTTTGAATGCCGTTGAATAGGGATTCCATTCTAGCACATTCACCTTCCCGATGAAAAGAGATTAACTATGCAAACACCCGATCCATTGTCTGGTGCATAGGAGGGGCTCAATAAATACTGGCTCTTTTTTTCTGAGTTCTGGGTATTGCTTGAGTCTTCCTTCTCCGATAAATTGGGGGAAGCTAGCCAGAGACTGAATTGTGTTTATGGATAATCTACAAAGCAGGGTCCTGCGATATTCATGACTTTGAGGCCGTGGAGGAGCCTGGGACCGAGGAGCCCCTCCAGCATCCTCCCCTCAGGGTGAGCTGAAACTCCCTACCTGCTAGCATTTGGGTGTGAGATATAGTCATCTTCAATGACTACCCAGCATGAAGTGCTGTTCAAATTGTTCCCGGTCCCCAGATCTTGGCCAATTAGTGCAGCAGGAAGGATTAAGGTCCAGCGCCAGGAGGAGAATTCATCATTTACTGGACCATCTTTCACTACCACCAACTCCCTCTAAAGGATGCCAACATGAGACTTACGGGCATTTATGGGTTGAGCCTGCAAGTGGATCTCATCTTCTGGCTCTGAAAAATAAGGGGTTAGAGTTTCTGGAGGTCTTAAGACATTTGACATGTGAGATGCTTGTATGTAGCCACTCCCCACCCAGCATTTCCACCTTCCTTATCCTGTTCTCTGTCTTAGCACTTCTTTTTGTTTTTTGTTTTTTTAAATTTTTTAAATGTTTATTCATTATTGAGAGATAGAGAGAAACTGAGCATGAGCAGGGGAGGGGCAGAGAGAGGGGGAGACACAGAATCTGAAGCGGGCTCCAGGCTCTGAGCTGTCAGCACAGAGCCCAACGCGGGCCTCGAACTCACCAACTGTGAGATCATGACCTGAGCCAAAGTCGGACGTCCAACCGACTGAGCCACCCAGGCGCCCCTGTCTTAGCACTTCTAACACACTTATATAATTTGTGTAATATGCCAATTATCTGTTTCTTTCTCCTAGAATGACATCTCAATGATGACTGAGGTCTCTGTGTTTTGTTAGTGTATCTCAAGTGCCTAGAGCTGTGTGTCTGGCACAGAGTAGGTGCTCAATAGTCGTTAAATGAATGTGTGTATATGTCTTGCCCTCATTGTTACAGAGGGAGGCAGGGGGGCCCAGAGGAGGTCAGTGGCTTTGGTGTGTCCAGCACCCTCAGAGGCTGGAATCTTATCTGAATCTCTGTTAACCCATAGTCCACCTTGATTTGGGTCCAGTTGGCTCCTCTGGCCCCAGCGCCAGGATTTCTAGGGTGCAGGATTCCTGGTATCGTGAGTCCTAGTCCCCTGCCTCCACACCTCAGCCATCCCGGGTGTGCACTTTTGGTTATGCGTTCTCCACACGGTGCATTACAAGGATTAAGGAGGGGTCTTCCTACTGCTGACGACTCTCCAGGGGACAGCTCAGTGACCTCTGGGGAACAAAGAGGAGTGTAGCAGAAGCCAGACTCACCATTAAGGATGGCGAGAGATGTGGAGGCTCAGGTGGCCAGCAGCAGGATGGTAAAGAATCTCATGGTGAACCTGTAGCCAGATCCGTCTTCCCTGGGGAGTCTGTTGAGTGTTGCAGAGGCAATAGTCCGGCAGAGGCTTTAGGCTTTATTTATCTTGGGGTGGGAAAGGGCTCTGGGGAACCTGGTTCCGGATTGGATCTGAGGGCATTCCAGGTTTCCCCTCCCAAGTTCCCTTTTCTGAATACATTTGTTGTTGGGAAATGGAGCTTCTGGGAAACCAGTTAACAGGAAAGTAAGGCCCCCAGCATTTCCCTGGAGTTGGCCATGCCAAAGGTGTGTCAGCCCCAGGCTCCACTTCCGGAAGTCCTTGGAATAACTAAGTGGGTGTGAGTTTCTCTCCTTCATGGTACTCATTATTGGTGTAATTTTATTTTTATTTGTGTGATCAGTTAATATCTCTGTGCCCCAGGAGGACAGAACTTCCGTGATGGGTGGTGGAACTATGTTTTGCTTGCCACTGTTTTCCCAGAACCTAGAAGGAGCTGGTACATAGTAGGCACCCAGAATATATTAGGAGGGTGAATGAATAAAGGCAGGTAGGCTGCAGATAAAACTCTGTCAGTTCAGGAATGAAGGAGCGCGGCCGTTATAGGAATTCTGATTACATGCCAGGTACTGTGCAGAGTTTGTTCATATGGGATATTTTACTTAATTCATCATGGTTGTGAGGTATGTGTTACTCATCAAGCAGGAAAAGCGATATTCACAAAGGTGAGGTCACACATCTGGGTGGATTTGAACCCATGTGAGTCTAACTCCAAACTCTATGCCTGCTACAGGTAAGGTCTGGTGGCTCCAGAGGTGGGCGAGATGAAGCAGTGAGATGCCCAAAGAGCCACATGAGAGGTGGTGGGGGACGCACCCAGGACTTGGGCCTGGCTCTGGGCCTAGGGCTGAACTCATTGATCTTCTGTGCCTCCCTCAGGTTGGAATTTTTGAAAAGTTTTTATTTAAGTTCCGGTTAGTTAACGGACAACGTCATATTAGTTTCAGGTGTACAGTGTAGTGAGTCAACACTTCCTTACGTCATCCTGTGCTCATCACAAGTGCCCTCCTTAATCCCCATCACCTATTTCACTCATCCCCCTCCTCCCCCACACACCTCTGGTAACCATCAGTTTGTTTGTTCTCTATTGTTAAGAGTTTGTTTCTTGGTTGGCCTCTCCCCCACCTCTCTTTTTTCCCCCTTTGCCTGCTTGTTTTCTTTCTTAAATTCCACATATGAGTGAAATTATATGGTATTTGTCTTTCTCTGACTTATTTTGCTCAGCCTAATACTCTCGCCCCATCCATGTTGTTGCAAATGACAAGATTTTATTTTTTCATGGAGTAATATTCCATTGTGTGTGTATTATATATATATGTATATATATACACATTTATATTATATATTTATATTTATATTATATAATATATAAAAAACACATTTATATTATATATACACACATATATATTATATATATGTATATATATATACACATATATATATTCCACAATTTGGTTATTGTAGATAATGCTGCTATAAACATCGGGGTGCATGTATCCCATTGAATTGGTATTTTTGTATTCTTTGGGTAATTACTAGGTTGGAATTTTTGATAATCTCTCTGGGACATGTTTTGGGATCATCTCCAGGAAGGAGGGGGTCGGCTGTACCCTGAGACTGCACCTCGGGTCTTCAGCAGGGGGCGTGGCTTGCTGGGGGCGTGGCTTACGCCCTGAGGGTAAGGTCCCACCTGCAGGCCCCAAGAGAACTGTGGACTCTGTGGGCCAAGGTGCGAGGTGAAGCCTTCTTCCCCCCCCCCCCCCCCCCCCGCATCCCCCCTGGCAGCAGCGGGAGGGAAGAGCCTGGGGGCTGAGGGTCAGCCTCCAATCGCTCTAGCCCTGCTGTCTCCTTGGGCAAGTCTTCGAAGTGAAGGAAGTTTGTCTTGGGCTGCCTCCCATCTGCCCTTCCTCCACAATTGCCCCTTTCTGCGGCAGCCTCCCCTCCCATCGCCTGGGGCACGTAGGAACAGGGTGGGGACAGATGGAGGCATTCACAGCGAGTCCTTAAGGGTACCGTTTCCTTCCGTCCTGCAGGCTTATTTTCCAATACCCCCAATAATCCACAAGTTTAGGCCTCCATCGTTTGCAGACTAGGCTATTTCAGTGGTTTCTCACTGGCTTCCGGCCTCCAGTCTGTCTCCACTGCTGTCCACCCTCCATGCTAATGCTAATGCCTGATGTGCAGGCTAAGGCTCTACTCAAAAGTCTTTAAGGACCATCCATTACCCCTAAGATAAAGCCCAGTCTCCTTGACCATGTGATCAGGGCTTTCCACGTTTCTGACCTCATCACTGGCCCCCAGGTGCTACTTCCTGCTCGATAAAATGTTGTATGTGTTCATGCTGTTCTTCCCTCAGAAATGCTCTTTCCTTTCCATCTGTCTGCTGTGTTCCGACATCACAATCCACACCAGGTGTCATTCCCTCCCTGGAGTGACCCCAGTCTTCTCACCATCGCGCCTCCCTCAGTTAGTCACCTCCCCTCTGCCGCCCTGCGATGCACTGTTCCTGTCTCCGTCTTTTCACGTTTCCACTCCGCCACTATTTACTGAGTGCCTGCCAGGTTGTAGGTGCTTGGAGATAAAATGGTGAGCAAAATCACCTGGCCCTGACCTTCTGGTTTTACTGTCTAGCATGTATCATATTCTCTCGTAATTCTCAGTTCAGATCTATTGCTCCTGCTGGTTAATTGCCATTTTGAGGACAAGAGCCACAGTTTATTTATCTCTGTGTTCCAATTTGGTTAGCACAGATCTTAACACTAGCTAAGCGCTCTAGTCTAATGATTTGAATGAGTCAATTTGCGAGTTCAAAGCTGGCCCCTGGGGGATATGTTTCCTTTTAGCGGGGAGAGAGGGACCTCTGAGAGGCCTTTTTCAACAATTAAGTATTTCAAAAGAATATATTGAGCGTCTGCCATATGCCAGACATGAAATGGGCACTGGAGGTTCAACGCTGAGCAAAACAGACCTGGTCCCTGCTCTCCCAGGTGGGATTGCCAGATAAAATGCAAGCCATGCAGTTACGTATGATTTTCAGATAAGCAGGGAATGCTTGTTTTAGCCTAAAAAATATTGCATGGCACATACTTATAGTAAAACTTTGCTTACTTAACTGGGTGTTCTATATTTTATTTGGTAAACATGGCGATCCTATCCGAGGGCTCCCCACCAGCCTCCAGCCTTGACCATCTGTCCCTCCAAGAGCCCAGCCTCCTCCTGCTCTCAGTTAAGGATTCTGGGGCAGGGCAAAGATGGATGGGAGAGCTGACTGTGTGCCGTGCGTGTAGCTTCGTTCTGAGAAAAGAGGTCACAATGGTTCTCTGCACACAGGTTCCAGACTTTGGTCAGATGATCCTGTTACTCTGGCCACTCCTGTTTGGTGAGGAAGTCAGGGTCTTATCTAGAGGCAGTCACCAACCGGCTGGGCAGAAGGAAGACCAGTGGCTGCTGAGGAGGCCTGGGTAAGAGATCTGTCCATTTCTCTTTTTAAAATTAAATTAATTTGATTAAAAATTTTTTAATGATTTATTTATTTTTGAGGGAGGGAGAGAGTGAGAGAGAGAGCAAGCAGGGGAGGGGCAGAGGGGAAGACACAGAATCCAAAGCAGGCTCCAGGCTCTGAGCTGTCAGCACAGAGCCCCCGGAGGTACCCCAAGACTTGTCCATTTCTGACCCTCCACACTGGATGGTTCCAACCCAGGTCAATGAGATCCCTCTCAGTGAATTTTGAATGTGAGACAGAGAGAAGGAAAACTCACCCGCTCCCTTCCTCTCCATTTAGCAGGTCTGGGATGTAGTGCGGGAATTTGCATTTTGAAACCAGTGTCCAGGGCCTCCTGGATGGTTCAGCCGGTTAAGCGTCCGACTTCGGCTCAGGTCATGATCTCACAATTCTGTGAGTTCGAGCCCAGCCTCTGGCTCTCTGCTGTCAGCGCAGATCCTGCTTCGGATCCTCGGTCTCTCTCTCTCTCTCTCTCTCTCTGCCCCTCCCCCGCTCGTATGCACGTGCTCTCTCTTTCTTTCTCTCAAAAATAAACATTTGATGGGGGAACCTGGGTGGCTCAGTCGGTTGAGAGTCCCGACTTCGGCTCAGGTCATGATTTCACAGCACATGAGTTTGAGCCCCATGTCAGGCTCTGTGCTGACAGCTGGGAGCCTGCAGCCTGCTTCAGATTCTGTGCCTCCCTCTCTCTCTGCCCCAACCCACTCGCATTCTGTCTTTGTCTCTCTCAAAAATAAACATCAAAAAAAAAATTTTTTTTAAATAAACATTTGAAAAAAATTTTTTAAAAAATAAATAAAACCAGTGTCCAGAGAAATTCTAATGCAGGGGTGTTGTGGAATACACTCCCTTCAGCAACAGGGTGGCTTTTAAACAAAAGCTCAAACTCTTTTTTTCTGGTAAGGATTTTGGGAGGCAGAAAGTCTACTGTTTTGAGTGTGTGTGTGAGAGAGAGAGAGAGAGAGATTACTATGGTGGTTGCTGGCTGGAATGTTGGAGGTTGGAGAGAAGGAGGAGGAGACTAACATTCTGTGAGGGTCTGATCTGGAGCCAGACGCATGATGATTTTAATTCTCACACTGATCCACAGGGTGGTATTGATGGCAGATTGGAAAACTGAGGCTCAGAAAGGTGAAGTAAATTTAGCAAGGGGATATCGATGTCACCTGACATGACTGGGCTTTGAATCCAGATCTGTTTGGCTCTGATTTCCATGCTCTTCTCACCATGGCTCACCGCCCCCACGAAGCATCGCGAGTGTTGACTCCACAGTGCGGCAACCATAAACCCTTGCTTTTCCAGGGGGGATCCATTTTACATCTTCTGTGCTGTGTCTTTCAGACCCATTGACTACCCTGGGAAATCAATGTTTCTGCCTCAAATCACTTCCCAGACTGCCTCTCATCCCCGGGGAGCAGTGGGGGTCTGTTACTAGAACAGAGAGGAAAATAAGGCCATTGACAAGGCTGCTCAGAGGGTAACAGAGCCAGAAGGAGGTGAAACAGGAAAGGGGGAGTCAACAGTTAAGTGCAGAAAGATCCCCCTTCCAGGGGACTCTGGAGCATCCAGGGAGGGAGAGCAGCTTCTGTCTTGCTTCTCAGTCGGGCTCCAGCAACTCTTCCGGAGTGAGTCCGTTGTTCCCTTCTTCAGGGTCCATTGCTTGCAAGTTCACTCCAGCCATACCCAGTTTCTCTGCCGGAAGGTCTGGGCCAAACTTGACTCTGCCTGGGCAGTCTGTGGAAAACACTCTCCATCTTGGAGATGGGGCCTTGAGAATGTTGCCCACGTGCACTGGCTGCTCTGTGCCCCCTAGAAGGCCTGGCGTGCTGCACTGGGGGTCTGCGAGAGCTGATGGAGAGGCTACCCTGAAAGCTGCAGTTTACTAGGATGCCTCCTGAGCACCCACTCACCCACCCCTGGGGCCCTGGGCATGCTTTTCCCCTCTCCTCTGAAAGCCCTACCAACCACCCCTCAAACTACACACATAATATCCGATACGCCATTGACGCCTTATTACCATCTAATTCACAGGCCCCATTTAAATGTGGCCAGTTGTCTCGATAATGTCCTTTATGACAAAAGGACGCAATCCAAGATTACGCATAGAATGCTGTTGACACAGTTCCTCAGTCTTTCCTTGATTTTCATGGCTTTTCCTCTTCCACAGGTGAGGGGCCAATTGTGGAG
Organism: Acinonyx jubatus; assembly: GCF_027475565.1. NCBI lineage: Eukaryota > Metazoa > Chordata > Mammalia > Carnivora > Felidae > Acinonyx > Acinonyx jubatus. Next base: position 79,195,206 of record NC_069387.1, read on the forward strand.
CATGTCCCCCAGTTCGGGTTCATCTGATGTTTCCGCATTATTAGAGGCAGGTTCTGCATTTTTGGCAAGAATATCAGCAAGCCATACTATATTCTTTATATTATATTCTATCAGGTGGTTCGTAATTTTGATGTGTCCCATTTTTGTGATGTTAACTTTGATCGATCGATCACTGATTAACCAGACGTCTGCCAGTTTTCTCCAGTGTGAAGTTATTCTTTTCCTTCTTTGTAATTAATATATATATTTTGTTGCAAAGTAATTTGAGGCTATGTAAATATCCTGTTCCTCATCAAACTTTTACCAATTAGTTTTAGCACTCATTGATGCTTTCTGGCTGAATTACTTAGGCTGAATTACTTATTCGTGCGATGGTTGCCAAATAGTGATTTTCTAGTTCAATCATTCCCTCTACATTCATTAGCTGTCGTTCTGCTGTAAGGGACATCTTTCTCACTTCCCCATTTATTTATTCATTTATTTATATCAGTATGGGCTCATAACATCCTATTTAGTCAATGAATTGTAATTTTGTTACTACCATTGTTTTTCATTATTATTAGAATCTTTTATAATACTTTTCTTCTCCATTGACCATGGTTAGTCTGAAACAAGTTGGCCATAGCGGGAGTAAGCTAGCCTTTTGGTTAGCTTGTGTATTCTCTTGTCATGTCTCCATCATTCTTTGAGCAGTTTTTCCTTTCTGGCACAGCAAGGCATTCCAGACTCATCGTGTATTTTCTCTGCGCCTGCCCTGCCTGGTAGCAGCCATTTCTGCAAGGAACTCTGCTCTCTTAATGGTATTTAGAAACAAAGATTCGGGCTCTCGGTGTGATCATTGTTCTTGAGATGTCGCCACTTCCAGGCCCTTCCATAGTCAAAACTAGGGAATATATGAATGCATGTACGTGTACACATGTGTGTGTATGTATGTGTATTTGTACAAATAAATAACACATGCACATTTACATCTAGATGTATTTCTGCATTTATTTACATATACTGAAAACCATGCGTTCTCATTGTTATGCCCAATTTCAGTCTGGCACCATAGAATTCAGGCCTGCTCACCCTGCAACACATAGACCCCCCCCACCTCCCCCGCCTGCTTGGGCTCTGATACCCCACGAGAGGCCACCACCTTTCCCCTTGTCCCTGCTTTCCCTGGGCAGATAACCCTCCTCATGGCTCTACACTTCCAACACCCTGCTCCAGCTTTCCAGCGATGTACCACCCCGCATCCTTCCCGCCCCTGCAGACACCTACCTTGCTGGGTTCTGCCTACTGGCTTTTGTACAGGATTATTCAGGGAGGAAGTCAGGAATGCAAGCATAAGATGCGTGTTTGAATGCAGTTGAGAGGACGACAAAATGAAGCGGCTACTTTCTTACTGATATATCCTTTAATTCACTGTTTATAGTTTCGTTTTGCTTTGCGATCCCATCTGAGAATCTTTTGCTTTTAATGCATGAATTGGTGCTATTTTTATTTATTCATATAAATGACACGTGTTTGATACTTGTTTCATCTTTTTCATGCTGTCCTTCCACTTTACAATTTTTTATCATTTATATTTGGCTACATGACCTATTTATTTTTTCTCTTTTATGTGTATTTCTTCTGATAATATAAAAGATTCAGTTTGTTTATAGTCTTAGTGATTATCTTTATAACCATACTTCAAATGATGTACTCAATTCTGTATCACTTAGATTGATTCCCTCCACCAGCAATGATGAAAACAGTGTACTTCTACTTCCTGCTCTCCTCTTTACCGTCTGATTTTCATGGATAATAGGACTAGTGTTACTTTTTCTAGCGATTTCCTTTATGCTTACAATTTTTTTTTAATGTTGATTTATGTTTGAGACAGAGAGAGACAGTGCGCGTGAGGGAGGGGCAGAGAGAGAGGGAGACACAGAATCTAAAACAGGCTCCAGGCTCCAGAACCCGACGTGGGGCTCGAACCCACGAATGGTGAGATCATGACCTGAGCCCAAGTCAGATGCTCAACTGGCTGAGCCACCCAGATGCCCCGATTTCTTTTATACTTTAATTACTTGCTTTTGCAGGTTAAAAATAGTTTTTGACTATAAAAGTTGCACATGTCACCTGATTTATATTAACTCCTGCTTGCTGTTCCATCCCAGCCGTCCCCATGCTGATCTTTGGTTACGTTCTCATAGTTTATAACACTTACTCTGCTCTGTAACCATAATTCCTGCAGCGACTTGAGCTTTTTTCTTTTATTTTTTTTATTAAAAAATTTTTTTTAACGTTTATTTATTTTTGAGACAGAAAGAGACAGAGCACGAATGGGGGAGGGTCAGAGAGAGGGAGACACAGAATCTGAAACAGGCTCCAGGCTCTGAGCTGTCAGAACAGAGCCAGACACGGGGCTCGAACTCACAGACCACGAGATCATGACTTGAGCCAAAGTCGGACGCTTAACCGACTGAGCCACCCAGGCGCCCCTGAGCTTTTTCTCTTGCACTGAAATGGATTTAACACTCACACCCAATCCTTTTACCTCATTTTCTGGAGGCTGGTTGGAGTTTATGTCTAATAGTGTTTTTGAAAATGGTTCACAGGAATGAAATGCCCTGAATTTGGCATGCTGGAAATATGTGTCTGTTGCCTTTAGTCTCATAAAATAGTTTGATTTAGTACAAAGTGTTTGGGCCTCATTTTTCTTCTTCCAGAGGACTTTGTAGGGATTTCGTCACTGTCTTTTGGTGGTGTAGTCTGGAGGCGACCTGAATATATTTTTTTCCCCCTCACCAAATGTGTTGGTCGTTTTGCCTGAATGCCCAAATATCCTTCATCTTTGAAGATAATGAAACTTATCGGGCCAGTTCTCAGCATTAGTCTTTTTGAATCGTTCACTGGTGTCAAGTATATTGAGGGAGTCGTGCAACCAACCTCCAGAACTCTGTCGTTTTGCAAAACTGAAACTCTATACTCACTAAACAGGTTCGTGGTTTCCCCCTACACCACTCCCCCCCCGCCCCGCCCCCTGCCCCCCCCGCCCCGCCCCCTGCCCCCCCCCCCCTGCCCCCTGCCCCGCCCCCTGCCCCGCCCAGCCAGATTTCGATTTTCTTCTATTTTTTTTCTTTCTTTTTTTTCAACGTTTACTTATTTTTGGGACAGAGAGAGACAGAGCATGAACGGGGGAGGGGCAGAGAGAGAGGGAGATACAGAATCGGAAACAGGCTCCAGGCTCTGAGCCATCAGCCCAGAGCCTGACGCGGGGCTCGAACTCCCGGACCGCGAGATCGTGACCTGGCTGAAGTCGGACGCTTAACCGACTGCGCCACCCAGGCGCCCCGATTTTCTTCTATTTTTAAGGAACACTGTCTTCAATTATGTTTTTCTTTTCTAGGTGTTCTCTTTTTCAGGAGCAGGAAGTATACATGTGGCAGATCTGGTTACAGACGAGGTGTTCTTGGTTTTAGTCCTTTGAGCATATCGTGTCCCTTGGAGAACTGTGTTGTCAGCTCTGCCCATGAGTGTCATAATGGGATGCTGAGTCAGCATCCTCCCTCCATTTGGTTCCAGTTTCAAGGGACTTGGCAGGAGTTCTTCATAGAAAGTGTTATTTGGGGTTGTAAGTGCTTTCTATTTTCACCCCCAATGGAATTTACATATCTGTGCGAATTGTTTTTGTTGTGATCAGTTCAACTGGTTTCAGAGATAAGAAGTTGGTAGATTTGTCTTTACTCCTCCTCTTTGTATTGGAATTATGTTATTGTTTTTTCCCCTCAATTTTTATGTAATTTATTTAGAATATAATCTATATCTGAATATTAAACATCCATAATCCCAGAAAGCAGGAAAACAAGCCAGAAAGAAGCCAATTTTAATTAAGCAATTATTATTTTTTGGTCATTTCCTGAAATTTGCGGGGGGGGGGGCGGGAGGGAGGTAAAGAGCTGCGGTTAGACTTCCATGTGTTAGCGCGTACCTTGAGGGGTTTGCTGGTAGATACCACACGGCCCGCCCCCACCTCCCAACCAGAGTAAGTGTTGGAGTGGACAGACCCGTACCACCAGGGGGAGCTGTCTGCTCCTTTTTTCTGTGGCCTGCCTGGGTCCTCCAGGGTTGCCATTGCCTCTGGCGTGGAAGGAGATTTCATCCCGGCTGGGGGTTCCTCCGAAACGGTATCTGGGGAAGCTCTTCCCCTTCATCAGGCTTTGTCACCATTGCGGTGCTTCCAAAGGCACCTGTGTTTGGATGTGCGGTGGCTGAAGTTTTTCTCCTTTGAGGCTAGAGGACCTGGGGCGCGTCAGGGTGCTAGAAGGCAAATAGCCCAGGAGACTGGGTGGGTATTATCAGTGGGGAAAATGGGACAAGTGTTGTGTGTAGGTATGGGCCTCAGTGGATGGTGCTACATGAATCTCCTTTCAGCACGCAGACCACTCGTTGGGGTGCCTGGGTGGCTCAGTTAGTTCAGGGCCTGACTTCGGCTCAGGTCATGATCTGCGGTCTGTGAGTTCAAGCCCCGCGTCAGGCTCTGTGCTGGCAGCTCAGAGCCTGGAGCCTCCTTCAGATTCTGGCTCCTTCTCTCTCAGCCCCCACCCCTCCACTCTCTGTCTCTCTCTCTCTCAAAAATAAAAAAAAAATAAAAATACATAGACCACTTGTTAAGCATCTGTTACCTACTGAGCATTAGCGATCCCGAGATGTCGCGCGGACTCACTTCCGCCAGCCACCTGCCTGGTGGAGAAGAAGCACAGCATGCCGAAAACACGTTCTGAGAATAGAGAGGTGTAGTGTAACCCCCTTGATGGTTTTCTCTTTCTCATAATGCAAGCGCCCGACCTAAGCTTTGATTGGCACAGCATCCACTTCCAAGAGGGTTATGACTAGATAAAGACTAGATGAAGTCAGCCACATGACTGGATAAAAAGCCAGGCTGCCTTCTTTCGCTCGAGCTACTCTGGTTTAGAGGTCTTGGTTGGTTTCAATAACTAACCCTTTGGGCTGCTTGTTTTTCCTCTTTTAGCACTTAAAAAAAATTTTTTTTTTTAACATTTATTCATTTTTGAGAGAGAGAGACAGAGCATGAGCAGGGGAGGGGCAGAGAGAGAGGGAGGCACAGAATCGGAAACAGGCTCCGGGCTCTGAGCTGTCAGCACAGAGCCGATATGGGGCTTGAACCCGCAAACTGTGAGATCATGACCTGAGCTGAAATCAGACACCCAACTGACTGAGCCACCTGGGTGCCTTAACTTTAAATTCCTGCTTTTATGTTTTAAATTCATCAATAAAGAGTGAGCCTATGAAACTCTTGACCCCAGTAAAAGCGGAAGCCCAGGCCTGTGTGCTCTCTGTTTCTGCCCACGACCTTCCTGTGTGGTGCCAGGTGCGCTATGTCATTTATGGGGCTTATAAGTAGTGACCTTTTCTTCCCCCCAAAGTTTCACAATGGTTACTGCCGAAGGGCATCTTGCAATCATAAGAAAAACCACGAAGGCCACCACATTGGTTATTGATAGGCTGAGGCCAGCACAAAACCACAGTATGGAAACATTAATTTCACAGGATGAAAATGGAGAGGAGGGTGGAAGTGGTGATTTATTTAACTTTCAGCTAATGTTTATCGAGTGCCTGCTATGTTCCGGAAACTGTTTCAGGCACTGGGGATACCTCAGTGAAAAGAATAGAAACCCTTGCCCTCATGGTGCTTACATTCTAGTGAAGAAAACAAAGAAAACAGACAAGTAACTTATATAGTATATTAGATAGTGAGAAATGCTACAAAGTGAATAAGTTCTAGAGATCTGCGTTACAACATGGTGCCTATCGTTAACAATACAGTGTCATGGCTTAAAAACTTGTTAAGAGGGTTAATCTCATGCTAAGATGCCAAGTGTTCTTAACACACACGTGTGCACACATAGGCACAAGAAATCTTTTGGAGGTGATAGATATGTTTATTACCTTGATTGTGGGAATGGTATCATGGGTATATGCCTATGTCCAAACTCACTAAAATGTATACATTGACTACATGCCATTTTTTGTGTATTAAATATATCTCAAAATAGCTGAAAAAAAAAAAGAAGTGCTAAGGACAAAAATAAAGCAGGGAATATATGCGGGAAGTGGCAATTAAAAAAATTTTTTTTTAATGTTTATTTATTTTTGAGAGAGAGAGAGAGAGAGAGAGAGAGAAAGCACAGGTGTGGGAGGGGCAGAGAGAGAGAAGGAGACACAGAATCCAAAGCAGGCTCCAGGCTCTGAGCTGTCAGCACAAAGCCCAACGCGGGGCTCAAACTCACGGACTGCAAGATCATGACCTAAGCCAAAGTCGGATGTTTAACTGACTGAGCCACCCAGGTGCCTCTAAAAACATTTTTTTAGAACAAACTATCGGAAAGAGAAATTAAGAAAACAGCTCCATTTATAATAGCATCAAAAAGAATAAAAATAGTTAGTAATACATTTAACAAGGTGGTAAAAGATGTTTACAGTGAAACTCTAGGAGATAGGTATCAATATAATGCAACAGTATTCAGCCACCACAAAGAAGGAAATCCTGCCATTTATATCAGTGTGGCTAGAACTTGAGGGCATTAGGCTAATTGAAATAAGTCAAACAGAGAAGGGTACATTGTGTATTCACTCACTTATGTAGGATCTAGGAAAACCTGAATTTGTAGAGACAGAGTAGATTGGTGGTTGCCAGGAGCTGGGAAGTGGGGGAAATGGGTGACAGAGGACAAAGGGTATGAAGTTCTGGTGATAACATGAAAGTCAGGAGCATGAAGAGAGGTCGCGTTTGGGGATGGGGGTGGGGGTGTGTATTACTTTCCTAGGGCTTCCATAATAAAGTCAAATGGATGACCTTGAATGACAAATTTATTGTAGGGCCATACTCTCTCTGAAGCTGGTAGCGGAGAATCCTTTCTTGCCTCTTCTAGCTTCTGGTGTTTGCCGGCAATTCTTGGCGTTCCTGGTCTTACCAATGCATCACGGCAGTCCCTGACTCCATGTCGCATGGTCATCTACCCTTGATGTGTCTTCACATCATAGGTGACTCTATGTCCAACTTTCTCTCTTCTTACAAGGACAGTAGTCATATCGGATTATGGGCCCACCATAGTCCAGTATGACCTTCGCTAAGTTATATACGCAATGATTCAATTTCCAAATAAGGTCACCTTCGGAGGGACCAGGGGTTAAAACTTCCACAAATCTTTTTGGGGGACACAACTGAACACATAGAAGGGTGGCAGTCTACTTGAGTGTGAAGTGCCCTATTTACCCAGGGTTGATTGCAACTGGCGCTCAGGGGGGGCCTGCTACTGGAGGTCTCTCTGTGCTTCGTAGGCAGCGCTCTCAGAAATGGAGAATGTGTCGTCATGGTGGGAGGAGGGAGGAAGGAGATGAGTTTCTTCACCCCATTTAAAACAGGGTCTATGTCGGGGTGCCTGGGTGGCTCAGTCGGTTAAGCATCTGAGTTCGGCTCAGGTCATGATCTCATGGTTTGTGAGTTCAAGCCCCACATAGGACTCTGTGCTGACAGTGTGGAGCCTTCCTGGGATTCGCTCTCTCCCTCCCTCTCTCTCTGCCCCTGCCCCCCTCTCAAAATAAATAAATACATAAAAAATAAATAAAACAGGGTCTAGGTCGAATGCTCTCACTCCCAGGATAGAGGGGGTGGGTGTTAGGTGGGGTGGAGGAAGGACCATCTAGAATCAAGGACTCTGGGAGTGTTAGAAAGCACACCTGCCACACACCAGGCTTGGGAAGAGGGTTGGCAGGAGAGCGTTGTCCTGTCTTCCTCCACAGTCATGAATATTCTTCCCCTGCTCACCTGTGTGCAGAGTGTGAAGTGCGATCCCAGACTGTGGTGGAGGGAAACGGGGTACGCTAATCACATGGATTGTTGCAGTGGGTTAATAGGGCTTTTAGTCAAGTGTCAGCTCTCACTGCAGCGGCTCATTATTTTACTGATCTGGTCTAATTAGCCATTGCCCTTCACTTGGGCCCAGTGTAGAAAGGGTGAATGGAAGGCAGGAGGGATGCATTTTTAATAAGGGCACCAGAAAATGGCTTTAATAGAGTGACTCGGGCTTTGACTATTTTCAGGATGACAAATCCTGGTTCTTTGGAGGTTGATTTAATTTTTGGAAATGCTCAAATGTCATGAGGCACTCTATGTGAGCGATTAGACCAGAACTGGAGAGGCATTTGCACTAGAAGGAGGCCCAGCACGTGTGGCTGGTGGCTCAGTGCAAATGAAAGGGTTTGTTAGGGGTTGTGTCCTCAAGGAAGGCTTGACAGGCCCAAGGGCCTGGGTCGGGACACCCAGGGTCTCTTGGCGTTCCAGCGGATGGCTTTGCTCCCCACCTCCTCCTGGGCCCGCCCCACAGAGCACAGGCACACAGCATGTTGGATGCTTCAGTTTAATCGTTCTGGGCTGCAAGCATGTTTAAGGCTTTGAGTCCAGGGGCCCCGTTCTTTTCAAATTCTTAGACTCAACTTAGAAGAAAGGAGCTGGGAACGAATTTCTTCAGTTTTTCTGCTAGTTCAACTCCACCTAGAAGAAAGCAGAGGTGAGAATGAGGCTCACAGGCCCCAGGCCCCAGCTCCACCCTGTCCATCCTCCTCAACTCCCTCTTCTGCTTTGCAACCTCACCCAGCCCCTGGACAGCTTAGCGTGGGAGTCAGAGGGATGGAAGGCAGATTCGCCAGAGCCTCAGGGACCCGCCCGCGCCTTCCCCATCTGGACAGGCTCCGCAGTGGGAAGGCTGGGGCTGAGACCCAGGGGCAATCTGGCATCAGGCAACCCTGTGGTTTGAGTGTGTGTGACAAACTGGGGACATTTGAAGACAACAGGAGGGAAGATTCAGTGGGGAGGGGCTGTGGCAGTTCCAGGTCTCTGGGCGAGGGGGTCCTGACCCACCTCCTGCCCCTGGATGATGAGTGGTGAGGGTTCCTGTTCCCACAAGGCTCTGCCTTGGGATATACTCACGTTCGTAAAGTTTTCCTTCATGCAGTTTTTTTCTTGCTTCTTGAAAGCCATGTTCTGCTACCAGGCTACCTTTGCTCACCAGGAATTCTAATTTTGGAGCAGAAGAATCACATTAGCAGAAAAGTCCCATCATTTCGAGAAAACTCCCCCTTCCCCCTCCTGCCCCTCACCAGACATTGTTCCTATACAAATCCCTAAAGTGAAGAAGTTTTGCTGAGGGGCCCAGCTTCTTCTCTTAGGAAGGTGGATGGGCCAGGAAAGAAACCATGGAGGGTGCAGGCAGCAAAATCTATCGCGGAAGCTGTGTGAGTGGGTACAATGTGAGCCCCTACTTGCGACTTTACGGTCAGGGGAATGAGTATGTCTGCTTCTCCCTGGACTCGTCTCTGTGGGAGGAAGTGTCATGGAGGCCTGCCACCAGAGATTCCTCTGGGTTGTCATCTGGCGTAGAGACAGAGACTTACTCAGTGGGTTTAGTCCTTCTTTACTTGTGGTGGCGCTGTTTGGCTCCTGGGGTGTCTCTTGGGGTGGAACAGTTTCCGCTGGAGATGTAGTCACTTCAGGTTCAGCTGCAAACACGCCAATTTGTTGATTTTAGCAAAGTCAAATGGTTTTTAGTTTTGGAACAAGTGGCAGAGCCCAGGATACCTAGTATGTGCTGGGGGCCAGGATACGGAGATGATACGATTTCTACACACAAGTGCCTGTGAGGGACTGAACGTTTATGTCCCCCTCCAAATTCATATATTGAAATCCTACCCCTCAGTATGATGGTCTTAGGAGGTGGGGCCTATGATGTAATTAGGTCATGAGGGTGGAGCTCTTATGAATGGGATTAATGTCTTTATAAAAGAGACCCCAGGGCTCTTTCTGCCATGTGAGGATGTGGTGAAAACTCAGCAGTCTGTAATCTGGAAGAGGGTCCTTACTAGAACCTGATCATGCTGGCATCTTGATCTTGGATTTCCAGCCTCCAGAATTGTGGGAAATAAATGTTTGTTGTTTAAGCCATCCAGTCTGTGGTGATTTGCTGTACAGCCCAGATGGACTAAGACAGTGCCTCTTGGATGGCAGAGTTGGAGGGCAGGGTTGCATGCTTCTAATGGGCAGGGTTGGGGAGGTATTTGGGCTAGGATATGGAGGGAATCAAGGAGCTAGTCAGAGCGACGCTGGGTCTTGAAAACAGGATTTTGGCAGGGAGGATATTCTAAAGGGGCTTCCTTGGGGGCAGGAAGTCAGTCAGTCAGCCAGAGTTCTGGGAGAGGTGTGTATAGGATAGGAATGGAGAATGCAAACAAGTTCAATTTAGTTGATGTGGGCTGTACATGAAGGAGAAGCGTGGAAAACCAGGATGCAAATGGTGTCTGAAGCTGGATATCGGGCAACTTGCTAAGGAGTTGGGAGGTACAGGAAGTGTGTGTAGGTGAAGGTATTAATACCGCATGGGTATCATTTCCCTTATCACTCAACCTCATCTTTTTCTCCCTTTTATCCATAACAAACCCTTTCCCCATTCTTCCTACTGATCGTGCCTGCCTGGGTTGTCCCATTTCATCCTTAGCCTTGTTGCACCCCAATCCATGCTCCTCTTGTTACCACCAAGAGCAGGACCCACCCCCACCCCCCATTCCTCTTCCAGCCTCCACCCACATCCCTGGCTGTTAGACCCTCCCCTTGAGCACAGGGACAGGAGGGACAGAAGGACTCACTGGCCACAGTCCCCGGAGTAGCCTCGGTGGGATCAGAGGAGGCATCTTCTGCAGTGGAAGAAAGAGGTGACAGTAAGGACTGAACCTGACCCATCTGAGCCATCCTACCTCCCATTCTGTATCCTCAGCTCTAAGGAGAGCTCATGGACACAGGGAGACACGTTTCCCTATTGGTGAAATGTGCCCTTCTGCCTCATCAGTAGACCCACCAAGCACTCTGTCTGGTGTTTAACCCCTCCTACAGTTGTTTGAAGCAGGTTCTCCCGGGAAAAGTGTAATATGCTCTGAAAACTGCCCTCCTCCAGATTGCCTCTGGCCTGTGAGGGTGCCGTGAGATTCGCGCCAGGGACTTGGCTGTGGCTGGAGGTGCTCAGGCTCCTCTGTGGCTGAGGGGGACAGTGCAGGGGCCATGGGGCCATGCATGAGTGATTTCTGGGATTGGACTCCAGCCCTCCTTGTCTCTGTTCTTTCAACACAATGTTTATGCAAAGTGCTCTGCTAAGTGGAGGGGGTTCGGTGCTGAAGAAGGTGGAAAGACCCTGCCCTGACCCAGCTTACATTCCATGACATAATTAGTGAGTCACTGTGTGATGGTGCTAGAGGGGTAAGTGCGGAGTGGTGTGATAACAGCAAGCAGGGTCTAATTTTTCCTACATGTTCATGGAAGGCTTTTTTGAGGAATTGATATCTGAACTGAGATTTGACAGATGAGAAAGCATTGGCCAGGTGACATTCTGGATTGGCTGGAGGAAAGTGACAAGGAGAGGAAAAGAATTCCAGGCAGAAAGAAGAGTAAGAAGGAAGGCCCCAGTGTTCGAGGAGCAGCAGGGTTGTCCTGGCATGAATAGCGCTTTTCTTTCTTTTTTTTTTGCTCTTCTCAGGAAGAGGCATCCAGAGACACAAGGCCATGGGCAGGGCCCATTGCTTGGCAAATGGACCACGGGCTAGATTTCAGCCCCCTCCATCCCCTGCCTGGCACCCCTGTGCACGGGACAACCTGCACCTCTATGTGGTGGCCCAGAAGGCCTGTAAGAAGGCCAGGGTGGCTGGAGCATAGGGAATAAAGGAAGGTGTGTGAGGGGATGGGCTGGAGAGCAGACGGTGCCGGGGGGTTCCTGGCTCCCTGACCAACGCGGGTAAAGAGCCTATGGGCAGAGAACTGGGGGCAGGAGTCACTTGCAGGAACAGGAGGAGCCAGGACAGCACTGGGAGAGAAAGAGAAAAATGAAGACCAGAGTTAAGGCTTCCCTGGACTGTCAGGGCTCTGGTGGGGTACAGGGGAAGGGCCATACTCACGGGCACAGACCAGGGCCCCAGCCAGCGCTGCCAGGAGGAGGAGAGCTGAGAATCTCATGCTGTGGAGTGAGAAGCAAGTATAACCACAGAATCCTCAGAGGGTCCAGGAATACCAGTGCAGATACTCGTGGGCCCTTTTAAGGATACCGAGGGCCAATGGGAATCAAGTTTGGAGAGGTGTGACTTCCGTGTCCTCCCCCCCTTCTTCCCCAGACTGTCACTTGCTAAGTCAACAAGGGATATCTGGGGCTGGTTAGTAGCTGGCATCCTTTCCCTACTGACTTCCAGCCATCCTCTTCCTCCCCCCTTCCTTCTCCTTCCTACTTGCCCTCTGGCTTCACATCCTTGGGATCTCAGGGACCAGATGCAGAGCAAATTTTGTTTGGGGAGATTCTAGAATGTGTCTGTTGATGGTATTAATAGGACTGGCGTCTCCCCCAGGAGGAGGTTGGGTGTTTGTAAGATCATGTTGTCTACCTTTTGCCTCGATCTGTACAGGACTCCGTGCAGGGGCTTGAAGATTTCCCCAGACTATGTGAGCTTCCTTCCCCAGGAGGCCACACTCAGAGCATCTGGGGACTAAGTTCATGGTTCCTTTCTCCTCTTGAGGGGACGGGTTTGGAGGCATGAATGACTTCTCTGGAGTTGTCGCCTGCTCTTGAAGTTATTATCTAACCCCTAGGAGGAACTCCTAACCCTCAGATGGACCCCTGTCAACCTCTATCATCAGGCCCAACTGATGGGAGCCCCTGTTTCTCAGAGGATCTTCTGATTACAGGACAATGGTGTTTCACTGAAGTTGGAACTTGGTTCTTCCTTCAAGTGGGGAGCTGATCCATGGTGTGAACAACCCAGAGAAGCAGATAATTGTGTCTGACTCGGGATTTCTCCCTTCCTTGAGCTGGCATTCAAAAGGCCTGGATCTTGAGTTCTGGCTTTGGCATATACACAGGATGGTACATTGCTATATACTGAAGACCTTAGGGTTTTCATCTGTCGTCTGGGAGTTACAGCTGCTATGTACAAAATTGTGATGGAAATTAAGTGAGATAATACATGGCAAAGCATTTTTTCAACAATAAAATTCTATGCAGATGTGTGGGATACTTGTACTTGCAGAAGGCTCATCTTTCTGGGTAGGTTTGGTTCAGGCTGGTGCTGAATGCCAAATAGAATGGGGTGAAGGAGACACAGGAGACGGTTGAAGGGGTGGTGGGTGGAGAATAGGGTTCTGTATACAAGTTTGTGACTCTCATTTGCTTGGTGTTGGCTTTTGCCAGGCCCTGGGTGGTCCTGCAGCTTTCTGCCTCAAGGCTGTTCTGAAGATTGGTGTGGAGAGGGGGTATCAGGAAGTTTATAACATGAGGGTGCTTGGGTGCTTGGGTGCTTGGGTTCAGAGCATTAGTCTCCTCATAAGATAAAGGAAGAGAAAACTGATGGAGTGGGACATCACAGGCATGAGGGGTGGGTACTTTGGGGCTATCCTTAATCTAGGTTTCACCCATCCTTAACCTGCAGGTAAGATGACAATGACATTCAGGAGGTTGATCTGCTCCAGTCATGTCGAGTAGGAACTGGGTTTAAAGCAACTGCTCACCCACTAAATCCCTGTGTGATTTGATACTTAAGATTTATCTGGCATTTAATGATGGCCAGTAGGTGAAGAAGAGGGGTGTATTGAATTAATGCAAGGACAAGACTTAGCATTAACTACCCATCTAAGGGTCCAGGCCTGGAAGCCTTGAAGATGGTGGTGGCTTTAACTTGATGGGGAGATCTTGAGGAGCAGGAGAGAGTTTTGACTGCATCAGTGCCCTGGTATGTGTGTGTGTATGTGGGTGCATGTGTGTGTGTCCATGTGTACGTTATAGTAGGAGAGGCTGTGCCTCTAGATCCCAACGGTCTCCATGAGCACATCAAAAAAACCAACAGGAGCAAACCATGATATTTGCACAAGTTTTTCTAAGAGGAAATTAGAACTTTGGCATCAACACTAGAGCTGTCACAGAGCAAGGTCTCTCCAAATGTCACTGCTCAGCCCTTTTCCTCTCCTAATTCTCCTCTTGGCTTCATGAATTAAAGAGGCAGGTATTGACATAAATGTGGGTGAGATGGAAGGTAGGGAACTTAGTTCCATAGAAAATTTTCAGTATTTTATAACAGGGCCCAGGAGAAATGTTACGCCAAATTATAGGGCCTGGGAAAGAATTGGATATGTATCTTAAAGAAGAGAGATGCACCTCATGTATCTGGGTGAAGAGCTGTCTTCTGTGATGTCTTGTCTTCTAAGGTATCTGACCTCCATGATAACTCTGTCAGTTGCCAAGGTGTCTTTTCTTATTCGTTATTCTCCTGGTTATTCTCTATTCATAGTTCTTTGCTTCCTTCCCTGCTTCAGATCTGTTTTCTGACCATCTCTGCACTGGTCTGGAAGGATGACCTTTATGGGGTGCACCACCTGGGCTCTCTTGCCTTCTGGCTTCTAGTTGAGTTTGGCCAATGAGAGACACTAGTGGGAAGTCAGAATGGGAAGAGAGGTTAAGGCATTCGTTCTTTCTGTTCTCTCCCTGCTTTGGCAAGTGTGGCAGGTAGATACCTTGGTAGATAGACTTCTAAGATGGTGCCCAGCGATCCCCACTTCCTGGTATCTATGCCATTGTGTAATACCCATTCTGGATCTAGTGATTCACTTCTGACAAATGGGAAATGGAAAAAGTGATAGGATATCACTTCTGAGATTAGGTTATAAAAGACTATGACTTTTGTCCTGCTTATATGTATAATACCTCTCTCTTTCTGAGTCTTCTCAGCTTGCTTGCCTGGATGAAGAGAGCTTCCATAGCATGAGCTGCTCTGTGGAGAGGTCCAGGTGGCAAGGAACTGAGGGCTGCCTTAGTCTGCAGTTCAACAGTCCATGAGAAACTGAATCCTGCCAACAATCATGTGATTGAGTTTGGAAGTGGGTCTTTCTGTAGTTGAGTCTTGAGGTGACTGCAGTTTTGATGATATCTTCATTGTACCTTGTTAGAGATTCTGAGCAGAGGACCCAGCTAGGCTACATCTGGACTCCTGGTTCACAGCAATTGTGAAGTAAGAAATGATGTTATTTGAAGTTGCTTGTTTTGGAATAATTTGTTATGAAGCCACCGATTATTTTATTTTATTTTATTTATTTATTTTTTTAATGTTTATTGATTTTTGAGATGGAGAGAGACAGAGCATGAATGGGGGAGGGTCAGAGAGAGGGAGACACAGAATCTGAAACAGGCTCCAGGCTCCGAGCTGTCAGCACAGAGCCCGACGCGGGGCTCGAACTCACGGACCGCAAGATCATGACCTGAGCCGAAGTCGGCCGCTTAATGGATTGAGCCACCCAGGCGCCCCAAGCCACCGATTATTAATACAGCATGGAGTAACAGTGGCTGTGTTCCTCTATGACAATAGCTTGTCTGGTGACACTGGTTCCACAGCTCCATTTCCTAACTGGCGTCAGGGAATGCTATTTCCTCTCCCTTCAGTGTTAGGGATGGTAATGGCTTTCTGCTGCTGTGAGTCCTTACTCGTACCTCTGTAAATAAATTTTTTTTCCATTAAAACGTCTCTTAAAAAAACTTTCTGATCATGTCATAGGTTTTCTGCCAGGACCCTGAGTGATACGTTCCACCCTGTCTGACCCATGCTGAATGTCTCCTCCTTGTTCCCCTTCTCCTGTGTGTTAAACCCTGTCCTGGGGTTAGAGGGTTAGAAGACACTCTAAAGGAGAAAGTGACCCAGACTCTTGGGGTAGATAGTTCACATATTCAAGACACAGACTTAAGCTGTGTATATGAGGGGTATCTTACCCTGATTGCTGCAATTCACATGGCTGATCTTCTCTGCCAAGCTCTTATGGGCTGGCCCAAATTGCTACACTCCCCTAATGTCCTTGATCATTCATCTGTTCGTGGGGGAGGTGTGAAGACAAAGCAATGAGTAGAATTATTTTAAAGACTCTTATTCTACTTATTTAACAAACATACAACATATAATATGTGCCAAGCAAGCACTGTTCTCAGAGCTTTGTAAATTTTATCTCATTTAATCCGCATAACAACCCAATGAGATGGGTACTGTTAATACTCTCACTTTACATATGGGGAAACTAAAGTAAAGGCAGGTTAAAGGACTGGCCCATGATCACATAGCTAGTATGGGGCAGAGCTGGTTTTAGACATGGGCTTTCTGGCTCCAGAGTCTTTGCTATCAACCACAACTCTATGCTTGAATATGAAATCTATTTTATAGTAAACATTAGGCCTCTATAACACTGTTTCTCTAGTCTTAACTAATTAGTACCTGTAATAATCAGGGTCCTTTAGGGAAAATAGAGCTAATTGCGCGCGCGCGTGTGTGTGTGTGTGTGTGTGTGTGTGTGTGTGTGTGTATGTGTGTGTGTGTATTATTTTAAGGAATTGGCTCATATGATTATGGAGGCTGGAAAGTCCAAGATCTGTAGTTCATGTCTGAAGGCTACTGCTGGCAGAATTCCCTCTTGCTCAGGGGAGGTCAGTGTTTTGTTCTATCAGACCTTCACCTGATTACACGAGGGTCACCCATATTCTGAAGGGCAATCCACTGAACTCAAAGTCACTGATTTAACTATTAATCTCACTCAAACTGCCCCCTCACAGAAACATCCATAATGATGTTTGACCACATAGCTGCTCACCGTGGCCTGGTCAAGATGATACATAAAATGAACCATTACAGTATCTTTCAACATTTTGATTTTGGAAGGTTTAGTGGACATCAAGTAGGGCCTAGAGGGAAAAATACATCCTCTGCAACTTTAGAAAGCTTTTTCCAGACCTTAATATGAAGAACCCTTTTTTCTGTTTCTGGTTTCACAGGTGAAGTGGCGAGCTCCAGGGAGCCACAGGGAGTCATAAAGAACAAAGAGCCAGCCCTTCTGCCTATGGTCTAAGCCAAAAGAATTCTCATAGCTCCCATGTGATCCGGGGACTTGGAGCCAAAGGTCAGGGTTAAGGGTTGCAAATGTCAATGCGTTCAGGAGTCAGGCAGGTAACATAGATGAGCCAGGCAGGCCAGATATAAGGCAGACAACAGTGCAATGATGAATGAGAAGTGTCCCTCCACCTCAGGGTTAGGGAGTCAGAAGTGGTAGAACTGGAGCCAATTGGGGTGTGCCTGGGGCCTCTAAAGTGATCAGCTGCCCCTCCCTCAAGCTGATTGTTGCCAGACATTCAACTTCAAGAGAAACTGGAGATCTGGATTTCCATGTGAAACCTCCTGATTTTATTTCCCCTCCTCCTCCTCCTCTTCTTTCCCCTCCTCCTTCTCCTCCTCCTCCTTCTCCTTTTACATTTTCTGTAGTATTTTTACTTTTTATTTTGAAATAACTTCAGACTTACAGGGAATTTGCAAAAATAGTACCAAGAATCTTCGCATGCTCTTCCTAGGTCCACTGGGAACTGGAGTCCAGAAATGTTAACATTTAATCATGCTTGCTTTATCATTCTTTGTGTCTCCTTCTGTGTGTTTTCCTGAATTTTTGGAGAATTGGAGCTGAATGTTTAGTAGACATGACAGAAGACCCTTTCAGAACTGAGTGTTCAGTTCTTGACTATTTCCATGATGGCAGATCCTGGTCCTTGTGGGTTAATTTTATCTTTGGAAACAACAGTTAATTGACTAGCTGGGATTTGGTGTTTTCTTTTTTTGCAAACAGTGCTTCCAAATATGTCAAATCTCCCCTTCCCATTTTTAGTGACATATTTAAGCAGATTCTACCTTTTTTAGTGTCTTTTGGTTAAGAGTCCTTCCAGTTTAAAACTTTCCCTCCTTTTCTTCCCCGGCAGACACTTAACTGGAGAGACACGAAGGGGGAAAGGGGTCAGGTTCTGTATCTCAGGGAGGTGCGACAGGATAGGCAGAGATCGTCTAAGGTGACTGGTCCCTGTTAATGGAGGGAGAGGTCCTGGTCTTCTGGCTTGTTCTCCATTTATCTGCTCTTCTAGGGACTTCCACTGATGTAGGGTGTGATGGTCTCCAGGTGGACAGTGTTCAGATTCACCCCAGCTCCTGCCATTGCTGTGGAACCCCTCAAAAAGTGACAATTCCTCTGGGGCCCTGTGAGTGACTGACAACTCAACCTTGTCACCAGGTGCTGCCTCCTTTCTCCTGGCCTGGAACCTCCTGTACAGACTCTTGGCCCTTGATCACTTTTCTAAATGCATTCATGAGAGCAACGGGAATTTCTAAGTTCTCTCCCTTGCCCTCCAAAGGCTTCAGGAGACTGAGGTGGGAGTGTGTTCTTACATCTCTTCTATGGTCTACCATGAAACACTTCTTGCCTCCAGAAGTTTCAGATGGCAATCAGGCACCAATTTTGTGGTTCACTCTGCCACAACTTCTGCCACAGGGACACCAACATTCATGCTGATCATCTTCCTGCTAGATCCTTGCAGTTAAGTGTGGCCATGAGACTGAGTTCTTGCCAACAACCTGTATCACTTACTAGTGTAGCCCAGACAAACCTTCAAGCAATCTTGTGGGATCCTTCCACATTTGTGTGGTTGGAATGGTGAAGAAGATGACAGAATGACCTTAATGCCAAAGCAATTGCCAGCCCGAATCCCTAAATGATTACATGGAGAGGACTGACTCCTGCCCCCTTCCCTCAAATCTGGTACATGAGAAAGATGTACCATTGTGTTTGAACCATTATACTTTGGGTTATTATTTATAGGAGTGTAGCCTTCACTAACATATTCTTGCCACCTGGGGACACAGGCTCTCCCCAGAGCTGTCTTACTGTGCTCCAGTCTGGGCTATCCGGGTCAGCCTAGAGTGAGCATCCATTCAGAGAGGGGAGTACCAGTCTCCTTTTGGACTAGAACCTCCAATATATGAGTGATTCCCACAGCCCCTTACTTGACTTGGAGGAGGGAAGGAGCATCTCCCTCCTTCTTCCATGGAGCATTCAAGAAAAATCTCTGGTAGGAGCACTGCATTACCCACAGAGCAAATGACTCTGATGATTCTATTTTTTCCTACTCCATAGGCATGGAATGCTAGCCCAGGGGTAGATTGGGGTTGGGTGGCTTTTCTAACTCTTGGTAAGTCTCAGAGTGGGTAGCAGAGTGGTGTAATGCTCCCGGTATCAGAAGTTCTCCATGGAATGTAGGCTATTCATGGCCTGTGGCTTCCAGGTGTGGGCCTAGGGCCAATTCTGGGGCTGTGGAAAAAGTCTCAGTCAACGTTCTGATGCATAGTAAAATGTCACTGGGCAGGGAAATTGAAGAATAAAAGGAAAACCAATTTGGGAGGCTCAGCTCCTGCAGACATGGATGAGGGGGCAGGTATGAGTGAACGAACTCTCTGGGGTCTCTGCTCTCTGGGAAGGCTCAGTCTGGAAGCTATTGTTCAGGGTGAAGAGCCAGGGTGCTTATGATGCCTCATGGGGGGGGGGGCCCTCCATCCTGGGGACACCTGACTAGGCTTTTCACCACCCCTCTCTTTAAAGAAAGCACATACATATTCTAAGTTTGATGCTTTCAGCTTAATAGTGGTTTTATTTTTAATTTAATTAAAAAAAATTTTTTTTTTAGGTTTTATGCTACTGTCTTGAAGCCTGCGTGCTTCTGGGAATCATTTCTTAGCTTCTCATTACAGTTTTGGCTGCAAGTTGGGTTTATCCTTAATTTTTTTTTTTAAACATTTATTCACTTTTGAGAGACAGACAAAGTGCAAGCTGGGGAGGGGCACAGAGAGAGGGAGACAAAGAATCCAAAACAGGATCCAGGCTCTGAGCTGTCAGGACAGAGCCCAATGTGGGGCTCGAGCCCACGAACTGTGAGATCATGACCTGAACCAAAGTTGGATGCTTAAATGACAGAGCCACCCAGGTGCCCCTATCCTTAATATCATGGATGACATCATATAGGATAGCTATAGAAAAATGAGAAAAGGAGGGGGAAAGACAGAGGGAGAAAGAGTTGAGGATGGAGAGGAAAGAGTGGGAAAGAAGAGAATATGAATGTGGTCTAGACCCCAGCTCCACCATGTCCATTCTCCTCAACTCAGTCTTCTGCTTTCCAACCTCACCCAGCCCCTGGAGGGCCTTGCATGGGAGTCAAGGGTAGATTCACCAGAGCCCAAGAGACCTGCCTTTCTCCACCTGGGCAGGCTCTGCAGTGGGAAGGCTGGAGCTGACACCCCAGGGGCAATCTGGTATCAGGTGACCATGGTGGTTTGTATGTGGATGAAAAATTGGAGATCTTTAAAGGCACAGCAAGAGTGAAGGTTCAGTGGGGAGGCACTGTGGTGGTTCCAGGACTCACGTGTGGGGTGGGATTGGGTACATGGCTTTGGAGGAGGGATGGGGATGCTGATACTGGGGCCCACAAGGTCCCACTCTTCTTGGGACACACTCATCTTCACCATTGTTTTTTAGAGCTTTAATTGTATGCAGTGCTGGCTTTGCGAGTTCCTGAATAGCATCTTCTTCCTTTTGGCCATTTTCTAGGACAGATAGTAATTCAGGGCAGAAGAGTGGTTTTATTGTAAGAGAACTCCCAACCCCCACCCTAGGCACCGTGGGGACACCTAAAGTGAAGTGGTTTTGCTGAGGAAACCATCTGCTCTCTCACGGGAAAGGTGGTAGGTGGGTATACACAGCAAATATTACCACCCCAGTGATTCTGTGTGTGGGAGCAGGTAGGAACCAACCCCTGCCCCCTCCCCCCTCCCCGTCCAAGGCTGGATCTATAACATCATTGATGTCTTTGGTGTCCTTTTGGTTAACCCCAGGGCTTCTGCATTTGTCTTTTCAGCTGTTGATGCCTTCTGGGCTGCTGCAAGAGGTGGAGAGGGTAAAAGGAACAAGAGCTCCCTCCTCACCCCCAGTGGTGGTGTTTATCCCCTCCAGGCCTTACTCTTTCACAGGCCTTTTCAGCTCTGGTCTTTTCCTGCTGTCTCCTGTTCTTTCATGGACTTTTCCTCCAGTGGATTATGATTCAGAGAGAAGAAAAGACCAGTTGGCTCTTAAAGGAGAATGCCCCCTTCTCACCACCACCCCCCACCGTCCCTCACCACTGGTTTTCATCCCCTAAACCAGCCTCCTAGTGTGGAGAGGTTTTGCTCAGGGGACTAACTTCTCCCTCATGAGAATGCGAGTGGGCCACACAGAAAATGCCACACAGAGCAAGATACTCTGTGACAGACTAGAGTGTGGGTGCAGGTGTGGGAGGGATGGAGCTCAGCTGGAAAGAAGAAGCTTGTATTATAGGCTTTCAGGGACCTGGAGGAACTCTTAGTGGGGATGGGGGGCAGGCTTTGGAGAACGGCTGGGATTGGAAGCATGCTAGGCCTGGACAAGTGAGGGGTTGGAGAGTTATCCAGAAAAAGGGAAGTCATTCACTTTGCCTGATATGGAAGACGCAAGAGGTAGAGTCTGGGGAAATTAAATTTGAGAGGTAGGCTGGATCCAGATCATGGGCACCATGAGCATCAGGCCAGGAAACGGGAGTTACGTGGTGGGATACGGGGAACCACAAGAAAGGTTTTGAATGGCAGTGTTGCTGAGGATGGGACATGATGAAGACTTCTGACAACCCCCCACCATGTTGTCTTCCTCCTGCTAGTCAAGACGAACTTTCCTATCTTTTCCATTTCCCTCCTTCACTTCTGGCAGGGATGACCTTTTCCTCCCCTGGGCTCTATCTTGTTCTGGTACATAATTTTCTTTTTCAGGAAGTCTCTCCTCTCCCTGGCTCCTAGAGGTGGGTATCCCCGACCTTTTGCCCTGAATGCCTCTTCTACTTATCTTCTTTCATCTACTCACACCCCTCCTCATTAACCCTCTCACCCAGGGCTGGGGCAGGTAGGAGAGGAAGGACTCATAAGTTCACCGATCCTGGGGCAGAGGCAGCTTTTGTGTCACTGGCAAAGGAGGGAGGAGTGGCCATGTCAGGTGGGTAAGCCAGATCCAACTGGGGCTCCCTGAAGTTCCAAGACCTCTAATCACAGGAGCATGGGTGTGGACAGATGGGAAAGAAATGTCTGCCACACAGGGTCTACCAGAAATGCTTTTTAATATCTCAACCAAACCTGTCTTTCTGTTATCTTCCCCAAAGACCTAAGCTAACTTATAACATCTCTGTTAGAATGGAATCATTTTCTGACTTTCTTCTATACCTTGTTGGATGTCTGAGTTTCTTAATTAAAATGGAAGGGGCATGACCTGGTTGTAGTGATGGGGCAGGATGGGTTCTGATTATTATCAGCCCTCCATTCCATCATTCTTTCAACAACATAAATGAGGCACGTATCGGGTACTAGATATTGTGTTAGAAGTTGAGGATATAGCTTTGAGGAAGATAGATAGTCTTTGCTTGGGGAAGCTGACAGTCCGTTGGGGATTTGGATGAATTAACATAATTACATGAAAAATGATTTAATTACATTCATGATGGTGGTAGGAAGGAGGCATACAGGAGGTAATAACATGGGTAATAGGGAATTAAACTGTTCTGGGACTTCAGTGAGGCTGCTCTGAGGAAATCCATCCATAGTCATGAAGAGGTAAAGGGGCAAGCATCTGAAGATTGGATAGGAGGCGTTGACAGTGGGCGGGTAAAAGAATGGGGTGGGGGATGGGCAAGCAGCTATATGAGAGCCTGGGCAGGTGGCAAAGGTAAGCTCATTGGTGGAGAAAAAGAATTCCATAGTAGCTAGAGAAGAACGGGCAAACCAGAGACCGGGCTGTAGAGCCAGGCAGGTGCCGGAGGGTGCGTCGCTTCCTTTCATTAGTGGGCACAGGCCCTTGTGTGGTGAACCCGGTGGCACGCAGGAGAGATGGAGAGACACACTTGGGAGAACTGCCTTGCTGAGGAGGGGAAGGGAGGACGGGAGGCAGGGCCCACCTTAGGGGGGCTATAAGGATGGGTGCAGGGGAAGGGCCATGCTCATGGGCATAGACCAGGACCCCAGCCAGAGCTGCCAGGAAGAGGAGAGCTGTAAACCTCATGCTTCCATGTGCCAGAGTAGGTATACCACAGAATTCTTGGAGGTCCTGGGAGCTAGGGTGTGCGTACTGTCTCTCTGGGCCTCTTTTAATGATGATAGGGACCAAGGGGAACCAGTCTTCCAGTGGTGTGCTCTCTTTTTCCTCTCTTCTCCCACCTCAGAGCCACCTGTTAAGTCAACAAGGGCTGGCTGGGACTGGCCAGTGGCCGCCTTCACTGTAGGTCAGTCCTGGACATCAGCCTTGGGGCCAGCACAAGCCTGACTGGCATCCAAACATCTTCTGCCTGCTTCTCCCCTCACCATCCTACCTATCACCTGGGCTACCATCTCTGGTGATATCTGGGTCCTAAGAGAGGCCATGAGAGCTTTCTGAGGAGGGGACTTTGGCAGGAGGGCTGTGCCCAGAAATGTCTCTGTCACAGGGAAGTGGCCATGTGACCCAGGAGGTCAGACTCAGCCTCCTCAGGAGATGATGGAGTGGCTGGAGCTTCCCTGGGGTTGGGCCAAGTCCATCCCAGGAGGCTGCCTTCAGGACGTATTGAGGCCCCTCCTCACTAAGGCCTAGAGATGCTGGGATCTTCTCTGAGGCTCTCCATACGGTAACCAGAGTTTCTCAGTCTCTGTAGATGTCACCAAAGTGACTTCAGTTCCAGCTAATCATTTTCAACTCCAGAAAGGTCTCTGGGTAAATTAGTAGGAGGATGTAGTCTCTTCTGGGCTTGTCCTTCAGCTGGGGAGGATGGCCAGTAGTTATGGATGATCCAGATTAGTGGAGAATCCAAAAGTGCCCTCTTCACCTCGCAATCCCTTCCTGTGGACTTGTGTTTGGTTGGGATGACAGAGCCAGCCCTGGAGATATGGGTTTGTGACTTGACTTTGTAATTTATTAGCTGTGTGGCCTCGGGAGAGGCAATCACTTGCCCCACTTCAGTTGTTTTTCATTCAATGATTGGAAATCATAGTCATTATCCTGTGGTATAATTAATCATAATTATCCATTATTGAGGAATATCTATGTCAAGATTGGCCATCTCCCTCCTCCATCTGTTCTCAGGCCTAAGCTGGGGAGCTGAGGATAACATGAAAACTAGGGTTTCGATCAAACCAGTGCTGCTGGGCACTGCTGGGTCCAGACAGGCAAAGGTGAGTGGGTTGTGGTGTTGTCTTGAGGGACACACAGTGGGCAAGGGCCTCACTTGGCATACAATGACAATTGGCATAAGTGGTAGTAGGAGTCATCACGCCCTGGAAGAGAAGGCATGCCCTTCCTAGTCCACAGGGTTAGAGGTGGGGTTCTCTATTTAGTAACTGACTGACTTTGGCATGACACATAGTCTCGGACTCTGTCTCAGCAGTGTGCAGAACCATCCAGGACACTTGTGAAGTTCAGCGGGAAAAGTTCAGATGTGTAGAAGGAGAGAGGCTTCTCCCTGAGCTCTGGATGTGCCCACCTCACCTCAGGAACCCATTTTGTACAGCACCCCGTTCTCTCCTGCTTAGTTCACTGTGATCCTCTCTTGGCTTTCTCTTTCAATATACAGACAGACATCTTAAAAAGAAACAAATAGAGGAGCCTGAGTGGCTCAGTCAGTTAAGTGTCTGACTTTGGCTCAGGTCGTGATCTCATGGTTTGTGAGTTTGGGCCCCGTGTCAGGCTCTGTGCTGACAGCTCAGAGCCTAGAACTTCTTTGGATTCTGTGTCTTCCTCTCTCACAGCCCTCCCCTGCTCGCGCTCTGTCTCTCTGTATCTCCAAAAATAAATAAACGTTAAAAAAGTTTTAATATGAAAAAATAAACAAAGTGTTTATGTTATCCCTTTCTGACTTCTTTCCAACCCATTTACAAGCAAGCTTTTGAAAAAAACTACCTCAACATTCTTGTTTTACTTTATGTTCCCATCGCCCCATAATGTTCTCACTACCATACCCGGGACAGAAACAATCCTTATCAAGGTGCTCAGATACGATCTCCACTTCCCAGCCTGTGGGCTTGTGACACAGCTGACCCTTTACCTTGTGATATGCTGGGATGCTCTCTCTCTCTCTCTCTCCCTCTCATTTCCTCTCTTTTTTGGCGACCCTTCACTCCCTGACTCACCTTTCCTTGCCCCTTCACTGCCCTCCAGTATTCTATTCTTAGCCCTTTCCCCTTTCCCTACAGTCACAATTATTACTTCCACATCCACATTCCAGCTCTGATCCATCACCCGGATGTTAATACCCACCAACAAATGAGCAGTTACAGGACCTACCGGAAACCTATCAAACCCTACAAGCTGCAAACTTGTCTCGTCCAGCTTCCCCCCATCCCCTGCTCATCCTCTCCCACTGTTTTCTGTTCAGACAGCATGACATTCACCCAGCAATCTAAATAGACATCTGAGAGGAATTTCACATTTTTCCTTCTCCCAGACCACCTATGTTACAAGGTCATTGACACCCATCACGTCTCCCTCTTTACATGCTGCCTTTTTGTCATTTCCAGGGCTCCACCATTTCTCATCTCCACTAAAGACACAGTCCCATCACTGGCTTTCCCTCTGATAGTCTCAGCTTCCGGTCTACTGGCTGTCTAGTGATTTCTAATAGGCGAGCCTGGGTGAGTTCGTGTGTCCTTTCATGAGGGTCTCCTGTTTCTCTCTTCAGTGCCGACCCCTCCTCACTCCCTCATCTGGACTCTGCTTCAGTCATGTCACATTTCTTTCAATCTCTTGCATAAATTTTATTTTTTCTAGCTTCTGCCTCTTTACGTGTTTTCCTCTGCCTACTCTCTTTAATGCCCTCCTACATCTAGATGGCTTGGCTTCTTTCTATTCATCCTCCAAGATTCAGACCAGGAATACCCTCTTCCCGGAAGTTTCCTTGGCATTCTTGTCCTCCTTCCTCTCCCTACCCAGTTAGGTCAGAGCTCTGGGCTGTGTGCTCTTATTGGTTCCTGGTGCTTCCTTCTCTCTTTGCATCAATCAGCCCGTCCCCAGGTTATCTGCACAGAGCTAGGTCTCCCACACCAGACTTCAAGCTGTGTGGTACCAGGACCATGTTTAACTTGTCTTTGTATTCACAGCCCGAATCAAGATGCCTTAACGCAGTAAGAAGGCAGTATTTTTTTTTTTTTTTTTTGATGAAGTGAGACTAAATGTGTGAAGCCACATGCCTTCAGAATTTGGGCTGAAGGCATGTGGAGCTAGTGGACTATGTTTAGATTAATCTTTTGGAAACTGGGAATTTCACTTAAATACCCAGTCCCTTGAGGTATGCTTTGCTGTGGCATCTGTGGGGTTTATTAAGGGAACCTAGGCTGATAGCTCCCTCTGTCTTGCAAAGTGGGCTTGTGCCTGTAGTGTGGAAATCTGGTGATTCAGGCCATAGAAGCTTCCTTGAGTCTGCAAAGAAAGCTTGCATGTTCTCAGAAGTGTGGAGGGTCTCTATGGGGTTCCATGGCAAAGAGGGCTGGCACTGGGTTTGGAATTCCTAAGTGGTCCGTGGTGGGACCCCCTGAGGAAGGGCCCTGGGGACAGGCTATGATATGGGGAACATTCGGCTTGACAGAGAATGGTGCTACTGTGTTTAACTGATGGCTTCCAGAAGAGTCTTCAGAAGGAAAGGTCAGGTAGTTCCTGTAGTCCAGGGTGGGAATAAAGTTGGGAGTCAGGGAGTCAAGTCTCATATCAAAGTGGGAGGCATGGCGGGGAGGAGCGGGGAGACCTCAGAGGAAGGTAGGCAGGGGCTCCAGTTCTTCTGCAGATACCGGACACTGGCATCAGAGAGGTCAGTGTGACAGGGTTTCTACCCTTGTGGAGCTCACAGTCCAGGCCTGGTAATAAAATTAGACTAACGAATGTGATGTTAATATGGCCTATAGTGGGGAGTGTCAGGAAGAAGAAAAAGAAAAATGAAGGTCTAAGGAGGAAAAAAATGAACGTCTAAACCTGCTGAGGGAAGAGTAGAAATGTTAGAGGAAATACCCAGAGGTATTATGGACAAGAGAGTGAGGGATAGGAGGTGCTACATTCCTGGAGATCTGAAACCTAGCGCAGGAGAGAGTCCGAGATGGGAGGGCCTCGCGTGGGGTGAGATTCCAGTTGTAGCAGAGCACAGGGGTGTGTGTGAGGGTATGTGGTGTGGGTGTATGTAGTTGTATGCGTGTGGTGTGTGTGGTGTGGGTATACGTGTGGTGTATGTGTGTGTAAATGATATGTGTGTGGTATGTCGTGTCTGGTGAATGGTGTATGTGTATGTGATGTATATATATGCGTATTTATGTGTGGTGTGTGTTATTTGTGTTTGTGGTTGAGTATGTGTAGTTCTACGTGTGGTGTATGTGAGTGCCTGTGGTGTGCGTGTGGTATGCTGTCTGGCGTGTTTGTGTGTGGTATGTGTGTATGTGTGTGTGTACCTGTGTGTGGGTGTGTAGTGTGTATTTGAGTGGAAGGTATGTGTAGGCAGAGGAGGATACTTTCTTCTCATTTCAAAAGTCATCTTGACAGTTCATTACACAGCCAACAGGAACCGTTGTTGGCTATTTGCACAAGTCTTTTCCAGGAGGAAATCAGCCCTCGGGGTGCTGGAATCAGTGCTGCCTATGGCAGCCTCTGCACCACACCCCTGCCTCCTTGACTCTCCAAGTTTCTGGGCCTCAGGAATTAAAGGGGCAAGTACTCCCAGGAATGGTGGTGAGGGGTCAGAGGTCTGAATGGTAAAGAGTTTTTTTTTCTCATTAATTCAAAACAAGATGTTTTCATGAATTTAAAACAGCTCTGTAATGATCTGTGACCAAGCTGGGGCTGTTACCCAAAATGGAGAGGGAGGAGGTGTGGGGAGGGAGCGGGGACAGGGATGATGCCCTGAAGACTTTAATTCCTCCTTCCCTGGATGTGGTTAAAGAAAAGTACACCCCTGTCCTCTGGGTTATTTGAGCAGGTGATTGTTCCTGAATGCCTGGTTAAACATCCTGGTGATCGTTGGGGTGCTGATCTGACCCTCCTCCTGTCCTGTGTGTTCTTTCTCATTCTTCTCTAGCTGGGTATGGGGCCCTATCCTCAACAGTAGGCTAGGGAACCTGGAATATAGAGGGCGAGGAGGATGGGGATGAGGTTCCCTGCATCTAAGTCATGGACAGAAGGTGCTTTACCTGGTCAACTGACCACTCTGAGTGACTTCACTGGTCTTTCTGGCAAGCACCTGAGGCCACTGCAGTAACAAGTTTTTTCCCTGAGCTGGTAGAAGCTGACCAGTCATCTTGGTCAAGTGCATTGAGTATGACCAGGAGATAAACTGGCTGAATGTTACATATGCTTGCCTACAAAATGTTCTCAAAATCAATGTCCCAGGCTTTGGGACTCCCAAAGGGACCTATCATGTGCTTCTGAAGGTGAGGTAATATTTAGCAATGATCAACTACCAACCATTTGGAACCAATGGTGAGGAAGAAGGTGGAGAGAGATTTGGGTTGAAACTCGGTTTGGTTGCTTCATCACCAGGTTCCCTTTTTGTCTGGCTCCCAGACTGCCTCTGAAAGTCCTTTCAAAAGGGGAGAAAATTTTGGAGCAATGGAAGTCCATTGGGATGAGTATGGCTTTCCAAAGCGATAAGTTTGAAGAATGTGAAGTCCTGGTTTATTTGAGACAAATATATTCTCCTCTCTTTATTACCATCCAGTTAGGAACTGGCCTTTGCCAGGTCTTTGGAAGACTTAGTACATTCTCAATCCCTTTCTTCTGGGGGGATGGAGAGTTGAGGACTATCAGACCACGGGAAGTTGTGGGGGAGGGACTAATTTGGGGAGACTTCGTGGACACGAGACCCCGAGGAGAGGAGTGGGAATATGGGCCTTCAGGGCTGGGGACTTGTTAGTGTAGGGCTTGGATGCAGAATTGGGGAATATGAATGAGTGGAAGTGAGGTGAGACCCGTTATATCAGGGGGAATAACAGAGGTGAGGACGGGCATTTGGTAGAAAGCTGAGGTGAGACAATGGAGTTTGAAACAGGGAGAAGAGGTCATTGTGTCTCCTGTTGGTCTGTGTCTTTGGATAATTGGAGGCAGTTCTAAAGTATACAGGACCTGAAATAGGTCTATGTCCTTCTCAACTTACAGTGCTTGCGACCCACTTCCTAATCCCCAGAGGTGCTGAGGGTGGAGCCAGCTGTGTGGAGAGCCAATTTCCTCATGGAGGTGACTTGGACAAATAGGATTTTTATGTTCTTGTTAATTCATGTGTGAGCCTGAGGCATTGTGGGGCTGGAGGTTGAGGAAAGAAGCTGCCAGTGAGGTTTGCAGGAGGCAACTAGTCTTGTTCTCTGTTGAGATTCTAAGAACCCCAGAGACCACAGTCCTGAGATGCCCTCAGTTGGCCACAAGTGTTGGCTCTGTCTGGTCCTCTGGCTCTCTCTCCTGGGGAGAATTCCAACCTCTTCCCCACTTCCTGTTCTGAGTTAATGACAAAGAAGAGGCCCACCCACCGGGCAAGTGGGAACCTTTAACCTCCTCAGAGACTTAGACACTTAGATGATGGGGGTCTCAAGAAGTCATTCCATCCATAGCATCAGAATGGCAGAGAGAAGGGAGGCAAATGGGCAGGGCTGATGGTCTAGAGGAGAGGGTGAGAGAAATTCTTTCCCTTGCCTTATATTCTAATTGTGTGATTTCTGCTGTCCAGCTTTCTCAAGGTAGGGGTGGGCAAGGAGGGTTAGGGACAGCTTTAGTGTTACCTGCTTTCTCTAATACTTGTTTTTAAGACATAATACACAGACTCAATCCCCCTTCCCACTGGGAGAAATCCAATTTCCTTGTTAATATCTGTGTGGATTCCCAAGAGCTTCTGCTCTTTTAAGCCTTTTCCCTATGACTTTCTTCCTGCTCAACTGTCAATATCATTTGTGTCTTGATTCCTGGAACTGTTCTCTGTGCCCTGAATATCCCCAACTATGGGACAGAGCCCCCTTCTCTGAATTTCTCTGAGCAACACCAACGTAAGTTTTTTGTCTTTGCTGAAAACTTGGGGTTAAATTCCAGCACAAAAGCACTTTAATGGTGAATATTCATCATCCATGTCCCAGATTTCATTGGCTCTGACTGCCACAGGGAACTTCACACTGTCTCTCGCTCCTTAGACCTTCACTCTCTCCAGGCCATCATCGTTCCCCTGACACCTTTATCCATTTGCCTGACTTTATTTTTCATCTCCTCACTCAGCCATGTGCACTGTGCTGGTTACCCATTAGTTTAAATAGTTGAGTTCTCTTTGTCTCCTACCACCAAGAGAACTCCACCTTTCTCCACTGAGAAGGCAGACCCCAGGCATGCCCCCATTTTTGCCAGCTGTGTGCAACACAAACCTCAGCTGGAGAGAAAAATTTGTATCCTATGATACATCACAATAAACCACAATTTTATCAAGCACTCTTCCTCTTTTCTGAGCCTTTATCTTGCGAGTTAACTCTCTCGTGGAAAGAAACTTAACTCTGACTTTATAATACCAATGGCTGCAGATGACAGACTGACCCTTGCAGATATGATAATCATGTGAACTGTTGTTTTTCTACCAATGAAATGAGGGACAGATCAACTATTACTTTGCTGTTTTCCTTTACCTCTTGTGAGTTTTATTCAGAGAGCCCTGTTCTTCCAAAGGAATTCCTTGTAATCACCACAAATAAAAATACATTTATTTATTTATTTATTTATTTTAGTTTTTTAAAAATTTATTTTGAGATAGAGAGAGCACAAGTTGGGGAGGGGCAGAGAGAGAGAGAGAGAGAGAGAGAGAGAGAACCCTAAGCAGGCTCCACACCCTCAGCACGGAGTCTGATGTGGGGCTTGAACTCACGGACCACGAGATCGTGACCTGGCTGAAGTCGGACGCCTAACCGACTGCGCCACCCAGGCGCCCCCCAAATACTTTGTTTTAAATGTTCAAATTGGCCTCTGAGTTTCCTAATTTTCTTTTGCCTTCCTTTCTTTTGGCATTACCAGGCTCACTAAAATATTCTCTTATGCACAAAAAAAAATGTACAGTCTGGATAAATTATGCCATTATGTTGGAGGCATGAGGTTTATAGCCGCTTATTTTTGTTCTAAATTATTCTATAATAAGAATGATGTAATTTGGTTTGCATGTATGAGGAGGCCCTCGGGAGAAGGAGTAGAGTCCCACCTGAATGTTGGGCAATGGTTGACCCTTAGGGCCCTGCTGGTTGTAACACACCGAGTCTGAGTGTCAGCTCTCTGCCTGTCCTTCATCCTGCCTCTTCCCGCCACCAGCTTCCTGGTTGATTGCCACACAGAAAGCAGAACTGGCTGGCTGATCCCACATCATGAGTTTAAGTGAGGCAGCGCTTGGCTGTATCATGGATGTTTCTGGATGGTGGAGTGGGAGAGAGTTCATGCGAATGAACACAGGCCAGAGACAAGGGAAGCTGAGAGCTCAGGCGGGGCGCCTGCAGTTTCGGCCAGTTGTTTCTGGATCCCGCAGCAGTCTGGGGAGGAAGGAGGAGACCGCACAGCCTGTGGGCCCTGACAGTGAGCATTCCCTGGTGGAGTCAGGATTCTCTTCGCTGGGCTGTTGGAATCCTGGGTTTTTTTGTTCCTTAATTCCCCATTTACTTTCGTTTAAATAAAATCATGCTGAACATTCCAGACTACTTCTGCTGGGCTAAATGAATTAAACAGAGGGTATTTTTTTCATGCATGAGGTAGGGAGGATTTCATGGGCCAGAATGTGGTGAGACGGCAGTGACACTCTCTGGAACGATTCATGAGAACGGATTCTGGCCTGGCTACCTCCCTTCTCTCTTCTAGCATAAAACTCTTAGCATGTTGGAATTTAAAGTTAAGGAAAAGGGGCAGTTTTCATATCCAGGGATAATTTAAAGGCTGAGTTTTCAAAGAGGGTCAAGAGTGTGGGGAATGTCAAGAAAACTAGCCCTGTTCTAGGAGAGCATGTGGATAAGAATCAGGAGTGGTAGCAAGGGACCCACAAGGTAGGATGGTTTCTGTCAGAACTGCGGGCATATTCTGGGTCTACATGGGGCTTCCCTGGGGTCTCAACCTTGTGTCCGTATCTATTAAGCAGAGTCACTTGGTCCCACATCCTGTCCCTTTGTCTTAGAATGGTTTTCACTTCTGCCATAGCTGATGTTGATGGGTGATAAGTTTCTGCCCCCCTCCCTCCATTGTATCATGTCCATAGGCAGCATCCTGCATCATGTATAGCTCACTTTTGGTCTGTAAAGGTCATTCCATGGGATCCCTCCTGCTGAGTGTCTGGGAGAACCTGGATTCTTCTCACAACTTTGCCAGTGGCACCCTGGGTCTCCCCGGAAAGCTACCACCCCTCCCTTGGCTTCTGCCTCCTCCTGTATAAAACAAGAGGGCATCATTAGATCCCTCCCAGGCCCCTGCCAGTTCCAGACATCCCATTGTGTGGGCTGGTCCCTCTTCAGGTCTCCCAGTGCTCTCTGGCCAATGCTAGATGGCCTGCAATGGGGCTGGAGTGCTGCCTCGGTGGAAAGTTCCCTTTCCAGGGAGGATTCTGAGTCCATGCTCTGGACAGTGTTCATAACCCTTGCCCCTGCCCCTCTTCCCCCAGCCCCAGGACACTTTTGCCTAAGAGAAACACAGGGTTAAGAATGGTTTTCTATCAACTTTATGCGTTTTCTGCTTCTCCCTGTTCCCGCAGCCCATTCTGAAGATGTGGAGGCTGCCCTCTGGGTGAATGAGGATTGAGTGTGTTGAAGGAGTCAGTCCCAGCAAGATCAGAAGCTGCCCTGACAGCCACAGCAAATCTGGGACAGCAGAGGGTGCTGTGGGAGCAGGCTGATGGTCCCTTTGGCCCTCCTTTCCCTCCAGAAGTCATCTGAGGCCACCCCTCCCTACATCAGACTCTCCCTCATCCACCCGGTCCAGCCCCTGCCTGTTTTGTTTTTGTAATCCCACAGTGCACTTGCATGGAAGGTACTTGCTGTGTGTTTGTCAAATCAATGAATAATAGAGAGACACAGAAATCTCTTCTCGTTTCCTACCTTCTGTGGGCAAAGGGGAGATGCCCTGACCCCAGCTGGTCACCTGTGCTTCTCTTCCTTTGTCCATGAACCGAGGTCTCCCTCTAAGGCTTGCTGTTTCCAAGTGGCCAGAGACCATGGAAGCTGGGTGTTGAGTCCTGAGCAGCAGTCTTGAATTGCTGCTCTGATTGTGTGCAGGTTCTGTTCTTTATTTGACCAAATCCCAGGGAGCTCCTTCCAACTCCAAGGATTTTCCTGAGAAGAAGACTAACATTCAGAGGGTTGGCAAGCCTGAGACTGGGACCATGCACCCGAAGAAAGGTGGGAATGCCCTCCTACGTCCTCTGAGGTTCTGGAAGACAAGGGGACCTGGGCCAGCATATCACTCTCCTCCCCAGGTAGTTCTGGGGCTCAGTGTTGGGGTGAGGCCTGATATGAAGGAGAGTGGGGTTATGGTCTGAGCTCTTCAGACTGCTCCCTTGGAAGAAGAAGCCAGGCTGTTGGAAATAAAAGGGTAAGGAATAAAATAAAAAGTAAGGAATGCGTCCAGGAAATCTGCATGCCAGTTGTTAGGGGCACTGACACATGGATTCTCTAACTTTTGTGCCCTCCTATCTGTTGTCATTGTCACTGCCTACGTCCAGAATGCTACAACTCTTGTTTGTACTATGACAATAACCTTCTAGTTGGTATCCTTGCCTCCAAGCTTTCTGTCTATGGTTTTGCCAGAATGAGCTTTTGAAAAAGCATACTGTCATGTCAGCTTTTACTTTCAAAAATCTTTGTCAGCCCATTACATGCAAGATGAATTCTAAACTCCTTACCACGGCATTAAGGCTTTTGAAAAGCTAGTGCTTTTTTTGGGGGGGGGGTGGGAATTCTAAGAAAATGGGGCAGCTGCGGCATAGATTTAATTTTTTTCTGAGTCTCCACTTAAAAGACAGAGTAACTGGATGGCAAAACCCAAAACTCACGTACAATATTTACAACAAAACTTGCTGACAAATACCACAGACCCCAAATACAAGGGGATGAGAGGAAGTCACTCACTGACACAAGAGTGTGTTAGTCCCGTTTAGAAGGGAGAAGGCAGAGACAAACAACGGGAAACCCTGCAAACTCAAGAGCAGAAAAACTCCTAAATACCCAAAAGATATTCCCTGGAAGTTATTGCAGACCAATCTGAAAACAGTAGCTGAAATGAGAAGGGTTTTCCTCACTCCACTAGCAGGTGGGTGTCAGCGGCCTGTGTTAAGTCAGCAGGGTGTTGGCCAAAGCCCCTAGGAAACAGTTGATAGAAAACCACAATGCATCCCTTCCAGGGAGGAGGAACTTCTGAGAGGAGAATAAAAATTGAGTAAGATAGGACAAGAGACAAAAAGTAAGGAAGAAAATGTAAAGGCAGGGTAGGGGAGCAGAGCTGGGAAATCTCACAGTTAAGCTGCCATATTGAGAACAACAGAAAAGGGGACTCTGCAAAGTTAGCAAAGCCACTCTGAACCATGTTCCTTCTAAAAGGCCAGGGATATGAATTTCATTTAAAATTGAGCAACAGGAGGGGTGCCTGGGTGGCTCAGTCGGTTGAACGCCCGACTCTTGATTTTGACTCAGGTCATGGTCTCACAGTCGTGGGATCAAGTCCTGGGTCAGGCTCTGCACTGAGCGTGGAGCCTGCTTGGGATTCTCTCTCTCTCTCTCTCTCTCTCTCTCTCTCTCTCTCTCTCTTTTTCTCTCTCTCTCCCTCTGTTCCTCACCGACTCGTGTGTGTGCTCATTCTCTCTCTCTCAAAATAAATGAACTTTAAAAAATGAGCAACAGAAAAGTATTTATAAAAAAGAAAAAGCAGGATACCATCCTTACAGACAAGGAAAGCCAAGAAAACATATCTACAAGGCAGTTCAAATCTGGTAATCTTTTATTTCAAAATGAGGTAAAAGGCATTGAGAAAATGTTGTGAGATATAAAAGAACGACATAAATCAGAATTATGAACTCAGAAACAAGGTGGCCAAACTCAGGAAAGAAAGAGGAATAGAAGAAAAAAAATCACTTCAGAATGAACTTCATGAGAAGGAATATAAAAATGAATTAACAAAACAGATA
The DNA here is from genome assembly GCF_027475565.1 of Acinonyx jubatus. NCBI lineage: Eukaryota > Metazoa > Chordata > Mammalia > Carnivora > Felidae > Acinonyx > Acinonyx jubatus. The sequence continues at coordinate 79,230,323 of NC_069387.1, forward strand.
ATGCCAGGTAGGTAGAAGTGAAAAGTAGGAACAATTTAAAAAGAAAAAAAAAGAAGTGGAAGAGATAAAATTCAAGAGGAAGTGACAGATGTTGAAGAAAGGCAAAAGAAATCCACAAGCACACAATTGAAGTCCCTAAAGAAGAAAACCACGGAGAAGGACTAGAACAAACTAAAATCCATATTTCAAGAACTTCCCGAAATCAGACAGAGTTGAAGATACAAATGGAAAGAGCATACCTTCTGCTTGAGAATATCAGCCCAGAGTAACCAACACCAGGACAGAGAGTAGGCAAGTTGCTGGACTTCAAAGTAAGACAAAAAGCCTTTGGGTCTGTAGGCAACAATATTAGATTATCATCAGGGTTTTTGATGGCAATGCTTTGTGCAAGAAAAAATGGGGGCGCCTGGCTGGCTCAGCTGATGGAATCTGCAACTCTTGATCTTGGGGTCGCAAGTTTGAGCCCCACTCACATAGAGGGGTGTAGAGATTACTAAAATAAAAATAAAATAAAATAAAACAAAATAATCTTAAAAAAAGAAAAAAATGGAAGTAAAATATTTAAGATTTCAAGGAAAGAAAATGTGAGTCAAAGATTTTATATCACTGTTACCAATGTGCATGTCCTGAGGAATCTGTTAAGAGTGTGAGCTTTAGGGGCGCCTGGGTGGCTCAGTCGGTTAAACGTCCGACTTCAGCTCAGGTCACCATCTCGCAGTCCGTGAGTTCGAGCCCCGCGTCTGGCTCTGGGCTGATGGCTCAGAGCCTGGTGCCTGCTTCCGATTCTGTGTCTCCCTCTCTCTCTGACCCTCCCCCGTTCATGCTTTGTCTCTCTCTGTCTCAAAAATAAATAAAACGTTCAAAAAAAAAAAATTAAAAAAAAAAAAAGAGTGTGAGCTTTGGACAATCAGAATGACTAGAGAAATCTCACCAGAAGGAATGGTGGCAAGCATTAAAAAAAACAGTTACATGTAGAACTAAAACTAAATGAGAGTTTAAAAGGCAAGTACAGCACGAGCTGGTTATGTATTCAGTAGATTGAGATATTGGGTATGAGAATCAGAGGAGAGCACAGGCAATTTAAAAATATATTCTGAGTATTGGAGGTGGTAGTATTAATATTGTTATTTTCAGACTATTATTGTATAATGTAAAATAATGTAAATGAGCAATTATGGGGCTGTTTGATCATCCTGTGTTTTTAAGAATTAGGAATCTTTTTTTTTCACCCAGGACCAAAACTGGCTGGTATATTTATTGGGATAACATTGAATCCATAGATCAATTTGGAGGTAATAGACAGCTTACAATATTGAGTCTGTCCATTCATGGACATGATCTATCCCTTCATTTATTACTAATTTTGAATTAGCAATATAATATTAATAATGTTTTGTAACTGCTGTGTAGAAAAATTTTTTAGGCTTATTCCTGCAATTTTGACTTTTTGATGCTATTGTAAATGCTATTTTTAGATTTTATTTTCTAATTGTTCCCTCCTTGTATATGTAGAAATACAGTTGATTTTTCTAAATTGGCCTTATGTCCAATGACTTAGTTCAAATTACCTAATAGTCTGATTGCAAGTTCTTTGGGGTTTTCCACATTTACAATCATGATATAATCATGTTGTGTGGGAACGATGACAGTTTCCTTTCTTCCTTTCCAATTCTTACATTTTTTTCTTGCCTTTGGCAATGGCGAGGACCTCTAATGCAATATGAACAGACATGGTGAAATCAGGTATTCTTGTTTTATTTTTGATCTCAGGTGGAAAACTTTCATTAATTCACCATCAATATCATATTTAATGTAGGTCTTTTAAAAAAGATACTTTAAAAAAATAAATAAAAAGATACTCTAGATTGAGAAAGCACTTTTATATTCCTAGTTTGCAAAAGTTTTTACCATGAATGGAGATGAAATTTAATCAGATGCTTTTCTGCACCTATTAAGATATTTATATAATTTACCTTATTTATTCTATTAATAAATAATAATTTATTCTGTTAATGTAATCAATGGTATCCATTAATTTATTTAAAAATTTCCCAGCTTTATTGGGATGTAATTGACAAATAGAAATTGCATATATTTAAGGTACACAATGTGATGTTTTGGTAACATGTACATTGTGAAATGATCACCACAGTCATGCTAGTTATCATTACCTTATGAAGTTACAATGTTTTGTGTGGTGACAATATTTAAGATGTTTTTCTCTCAACAAATTTCAAGTATACAGTACAGTATTGTTAGTTATAGTCACTATATTGCAATTAGAGCTCCGCAACTTATTTGATTTGCATAACAGAAACTTTATACACTTTGGCCAACATCGCCTGGCTACCACCATTTTACTCTGTGCTTCTGTGAATTTGGTTATTTTAGATTTCATATGCAAATGAGATCATGGGGTATTTGTATTTCTGTGTCTGGCTTACTCGTCATGTTTGGAGGATGACAGGAAATCAGTCCATTACCTTTACAACTTAATAAAGGGAAATAATTGAGTACTTATTCTGCCTATATGGACTGTACCATTGGGCAACCACATCGTAGATGAAGGAAGTGTCTCTTAATAAATGCATTCCAACTAATACATGAAAAAAAATGTTAGAATATCACCACTTTGCAGCTCCCAGTTCATTAATGGATTTAGACATTGGACACCAGTGACTGTTAACATCACACACAAAAAAGAGAGCATCAGATATTATCTGCCTCTTGGTGAAAGGACACAATGCTGCCCAGATAGTCTTATGAAAAGGATCAAACATCGAGTTGTCTGGATTCAGTTGTCAGTTTGCTGAAAATGCAAGAGGAGAGAAGCATGTTGAGCGGAACATCAATACAGAATCATCAAAAATCTGGACTGTCAGAAACTATACAGGTCAACTGTCTGTCTACAGGTCAAAGGTTATCTTCAATCAGTACATTGAAAGGAAAAGAAAGAGATGGAGGGGAAAACCTTTAAATTAAAAAGCATTTACAAAAATTACAAAGATTAAAAAAATAACTTTAAACTGTGGTGGACAGGGATGCACACTTGGGTGATAAAGCCATAAACAAACACAAGGAAAATATTATAAACATTAAGACAGTGGTCACTTGTGGTGGGAGGAAGGCAGTTGTGATAGGGATGGGGCACTTGGATAGGTTTCTATGGTGGTCGGCAATGTTTTATGAGATGGTTGGTGGGCTACATGGATGTTTGCCTTAAATAATTCGGTAAAGTATGCATTTATTTTGGATGGTTTTCTGTATCTGTATTTTATTTTATGATAAAAAGTTGAAAATAAGTCTAGTCCTTTTCTAGAAAGTTCTCCTTTCCCTATTCCAGTCCCCATGCACCCCTTTGATATCTCCATTTTGAGCATGAATGTCCCCTTTGACAGGTCTGTGCTCTTTCCCCCACCAGAACTTTGTATGGCTGCTCCTTTTGCTTAGACTACCCCCCACAACCCATCACCCAGCTAATAAATTGTGAAGTTGGCACTACAGTCCTGGTTAGCTGATTCTTAGTCCTGGCTCTTTCTGCTATAGTACGCGGCTTCTCTTTCATAATCCCAGTTGATTCAGAAATCCATCATGCTCTAGCCATTACCACTTCTCAGGTGATAAGCCTCCTCCGCTTGTCCGGTGAGAGAGACTAAGGGTATTTCATGTGGGTGTGATCAGAAAAGCCCTTTAACCCAGAAACTCTGGCCCGGTGCTGAGTTTGGGGAATGGAGGTCAGGGCATGAGGTCAACAGAAAGAATCATGACCTCACACCTGAGACTGGTGCTGGTTCTTCATCTTTGACTACATGGGCTGCCTGACTTTGGAACTTAGGATTGTGTGCCTTCTAGGATTTCCTTATGAGTTTATGGTTTGGGGCACTGCCCTACTTCCTCTTGGCAACCTGGGAAGTTCTAATCGTCTTAGTTTTAACTTCAGGCAAGAATACATATGTAATTTGGAATTTGGCCTCCTTTTCAGTATTTCACCCACTCATTTTGCAGTTGGGAAAGCTGATGAATCCAAGAGAAGGTGAATACTTAGGTTGAAGTTTGTGCATTAGAGAGGCATGAACATGTTTGTCTATGTGGTAGGACATTCATAGGAAAAATAATAACTGGGGTGCCTGGGTGGCTCAGTCAGTTAAGTGTCCGACTTCAGCTCAGGTCAAGATCTCATGGTCCATGAATTCGAGCCCCGCGTTGGGCTTTGTGCTGACAGTTCAGAGCCTGGAGCCTGCTTTGGATTCTATGTCTCCTTCTCTCTCTGCCCCTCCCCTGCTCATTCTCTGTCTCTGTCTCTCTCTCAAAAATAAATAAAACATTTAAGAAATAAAATAAAATAAGCAAAAATAATAATAAAAAATAATAACTGATATTTCTAAAGTAATTTAGAATTTCAAAGTCAACGTGCTGTCACAAACATTGTAGCATAAAATGGCTCCAAGAACAAAAGGACAAGTATCTCTAGACACTGTGGCCATGTGCACCTTACTTGCCTGTGCAACTTGCACCTGAATCTGTGCACCACACGATTCACAGGTCCTCCTCATGTTCCTGGGAGACACAGACTGGTGAGGCACAAAACAACCTGGGCTGAAGTACCGCTTAGAACCCATGATCCACAGCAAGAGCTCAAGGAGTCAATTTGCTAACTCATCCTGGTTTCCCCCTTCTCTTTCTCTTCTGGGTAAACTTTCTCTTCTGTAGGCCTCACTCCTCCTCCCTTTCCTTAGAGCCTTTACTTTAGAAAACTCAAAATTGTAAATTCTTTTTCTGCCCCTTTGGGATATAAATCTTTAAAAGAGCTCCTTGCAGGTTTTACAACCCAGGAATATTGTTTTCAAGACCAAGGGAGCTATCTCTCTGAAATGTCATCCTCAGGGCCCATAGGGCCTCCCTCTCCGAGTCCCCATGGAGGGTAGGAGTCTAACTAAGGTGCCTGGCTCCAAGCACTAAAACCACCTCCCGTCATAAAGATCGGAGAAGTATATTTTTCCTTTGGATAAAGGCAATTAGCTCATGCCCACAGCCACCCCAATTACTGGGTGAGTTTGAACTGTGTGTAACAAATGGTGTGGTCAAGCCCTCTCCCCTGGGGACTAGTTGTCGTTATCTGGAGAACACGTATGCAGTCCGCTGCATGTACTTGGTGATAGAAGAGGGTGAGATTTTTTTCTGTCTTCCCAATCACTTTAGTCAATTTTCCTGTGAGGAGCATCACATTCTGGTCGAATGCTTATTCAATCATAAAAACTGTTTTGTTGTCTCCCACTTTTGTGGAAGTAGGTTTTCTTGGTTGGCGGGAGATTTTGTTTTTGGTAATTTTCTCCAGATCCTCCTTCTGCAGACTTCTCTTCAGCTCCCTCCTTTGCCCCTTCCTAAAATCACATTTTGTTACCAAGAAACAGGTTACCCAATAAACTTTAAAGGACTTTTATGCTCTTCCTTATCTCTCCATTTACTCCTACATCCGTTTATCTGGATTTTGCTGTAACACACCTTCGGGGAAAAAGTCCTTTAAGCCTTACTGGATATTTCTTTTATGAATTTAATTTTGCTGCCTAGTTTTTTTTTTAATTATTTTTTAACTTTTTTTTTTTTAACATTTATTCATTTTTGAGACAGAGAGAGACAGAGCATGAATGGGGGAAGGTCAGAGAGAGAGGGAGACACACAGAATCTGAAACAGGCTCCAAGCTCTGAGCTGTCAGCACAGAGCCTGATGCAGGGCTCGAACTCACAGACTGTGAGATCATGACCTGAGCCGAAGTCGGACGCCTAACCGACTGAACCACCCAGGCGCCCCTAGTTTTCTTTTTTACAAATAAAAGTATTCACTACTTTTCATTATACATGTTGATTTAAAATATTTGAGGGGCGCCTGGGTGGCTCGGTCGGTTAAGCGTCCGACTTCGGCTCAGGTCATGATCTCATCGTCCGTGAGTTCGAGCTCCGTGTCGGGCTCTGTGCTGACCGCTCAGAGCCTGGAGCCTGTTTCAGATTCTGTGTCTTCCTCTCTCTCTGCCCCTCCCCTGTTCATGCTCTGTCTCTCTCTGTCTCAAAAATAAATAAACTTTAAAAAAAATTTAAAAAAATAAAATATTTGAAAATATGGATGAACGAGATGAAGAGAACACATTCATCGTTAAGAATATTTATTGAACGCTGGAGGAAGCACACACTGGAAGGTGGGTTGGAATAAGGAATTTGGTTTCCAAAATGTTGTATTGAGCTGGCTGGGTGTTACCCAAGATATTATTTAAGCAGTTCCATATACAAGTATGGAAACCAGGAGAGAATTTGGGGAGATATAATGATGGCAAAAAGAAAATAGCCTGAGTGCGTACCAGATACTGTGCTAGGAAGGAGAGCAGGGTGGGCAGGGTCCTAATCCTGTTGACATCTATGTGTTTTTACAAATTAGGAAATTAAAGCAAGAGGGGTTATGTAATTTTTCCAGGTTAATAAGCAGCATAAATGGCATTTGCATCCAGGTCATGTGTCTCCAGAGGTCATGCTCTAATCCCTACACTGTACTTCCTCTCTCTATCTTTTAATTCAATCTCTCTTGTTCCTAATTTGGACATGGGGCAGTTTGGGCTTATTTGCTTTAAGAGATGTTCAGATTTAAAAAAAAAATGTTCATTTATTTTTGAGATATAGAGTGCTAGTGGGGGAGGGCAGAGAAAGAGAGAGAGAATCGCAATAGGCTGTAGGCTGTCAGCACAGAGCCCAATGCGGGACTTGAACTCATGAACCATGAGATCATGATCTGAGTTGAGGTCAGACATGCAACCGACTGAGCAATCCAGGTGCCCCCAGAGATGCTCATATTTAAAAAAATTTTTTTTAACATTTATTCATTTTCTAGAGACAGAGAGAGGCAGAGCATGAGCGGGGAAAGGGGCAGGGAGAGAGGGAGACACAGAATCTGAAGCAAGCTCCAGGCTCTGAGCTGTTAGCACAGAGCCCAACATGAGGCTGGAACTCACGAACTGTGAGATCATGACCTGAGCCGAAGTCGGATGGACACTCAACCGACTGAGCCACCCAGGTGCCCCGAGATGTTCATATTTTAATGCATTTCCTTCTAGCTCATGCCCAACTATTAAAGGATTAATTCATAGTCTTAATATTTGATTTGTTCTCTCCTATTTGGATCCTGTGGTTTGACTTTTTCTCCTATGGATTTTCCAAAAAGCAAAGATAACAATTCCGATCACATGTCATTCAAACAAGAGAATAGTTCATAGTCTTGATTGAAAGGGTGCCTTAATCCTCCAGAATTCTCTGTGTGTCTGGTGAGGGCAATGTCCTAGTTGGTATTTAGTAGACCATCTGGCCTCCCTAGGCACCTCTTGATCTGTGGCTGCAGTAGTCCGTGTAAGAAGGACTCTCTTCAGACCCCTGAAGTTTAGCCAAGAAAGGAAAATTGGAGGCTGGTGTTCTGGTGAGGTGATAAAGGGGTTGATGGGAAATGAAGCGAGGGCAGTGAGGAGAGACACTTTGAAGAAGCTTCACTTGGGTGGTGACAGACCTGTGTGTTCAAGAATATGGTGTCCAGGGAGGGCTTTTTCCAAGATGAGAGACACTTGACTCTATTTAAATGCTGACAGAAAAGGGCCTGCAGATACACATCTCCGTTTTGCAGGCTGCAGGCTTTAGCGTTCTGCTTCCCATCCTATCCTTACGGTGATGAGGACATTCTCCCAGGACGCCTGCCTTGACTTACATATCTGGATGTTGCTTGCTTACACATCCAGAGGTTTCAATGTCTATTTCTAGACAGGTACACATTTATGGTAATTTTAGAACAATTAAAAAAATAAAATGTTGAAAGAGACAAAAAGATTGCGAGTGAAAAAGAAGTCACTCGGAATGTTACCATTCAGCTATGGTATTTTTTCCGGGTATCTACACACATACACGTGACAGGGCTTTATCTCCTCTTGTTCTCTTACCAGTACCTCAAGGACTATTTCTGTTTCTCCCTTTCTCCTGGTCCACACTGAAACAGATCCAAAGATGTAAATCTCGGTTTAAGTTCAAGACAGAAAGATACAGATGCATGCTTGCAGGGCTGGGGTGTCCTCTCCCAGAGACCTGACAGGCTAAGGATGGACGAGAGAAGAAGGATAGGAGTGGAGCTGGGGAAGAGGAGGGATCAGGGTCCTTGGACACCTTGATCAGGAACTGGGAGTAGCCTGTCAGAACCCAGTGCGGAGCCAGTCCTTGAATTCGGGCCCTTCCTCTCACAGTTCCCCGTAGACGACTATCTTACAACAGTCCTGGGCTCTCAAAAGCCTCCTTGAGCAGACGGTAGTGTGTGTACTTACGTATCTCCAATGAGAGGAGCCTGAAGAGAAATCCCCGCCTCTGGACCCAAAGTAACTATGTAGAACTGTTGCGCATTTTCCTATGAGCCGCTGTTACCCGTGTGCGATTTCCTCAATGAGCTGGCCTTGGTGGAAAGAAAGAACAGACACTTAATATCTTTCTCACCACCGTCTTTGGACACCTGCTCCGTAAAATCATGCTTCCCACGCCTGGAAGAAATTGCAGTTTTTATATCTTTTTCAGTCGATAAACAGTATAGTTTAATGTAATATAAAAACGCTAAACTTTCATCCATTTGAAACCTTTCCTTTCCCTTAGAGACTATTTTGGCTTGAAAGCACGTCGTGGGGGAGGGGAGGCAGGGGCCTTTAAATCTCCTCTTTACCACCCGTTCTTTTACTCCTTCCCCATCCATGAGATTACATCTGACTCTTCTGGGATTGAAATGGAGTGGAGGAGAGATAGGGGAAAAAAATGTCTCACCCGCCTGGCACAGGTAGTCTGGTGTTGGCCTTCTTAGATGTAGCAGATTCCATATGTGAATTTTTCTTGCAGCCTGCTTTTGTGGGTTATTCAGGATCTCCTCCCATCACTGAGGATCTCTCACCTGCAGTACCTTTGCCTTGGCTGCTGATGCTCCCTCCTGTGTCCCCGACCCCCTCTTTCCTATGTCAGGTTACAGGGTGTCCTCCTGGTAGAGTTGATCTCAAGGCAAGCCAGGGAGGCTTCCCCCAAGGGACCCTATCTCTGGCCTGTGGGAACCCCATGCAACAGTTGCCTTGCCAGCTTCTGGACACGTGTGACAGGCTCAGCTTCTTTTTTTGGAATTTTCTGGAGAAAGGGTGATACCAGTCCCCATTTCTTCAAATCCAGAGGACATGTGTCATGCTGCCTAAATGCTTCTCTTGACGCCTCTCTCATTAAGCTTAATGCAAAGAGGGGAAGCCACTCTTCCTCTCTGGCATGTTGACATTCTTCTCCAAAGATACTGGTAACCAGAGATATGCAAGGATGTTTTCATCCTCCAAGAGGATGCTCGTAAAGGTAAGTGAACAAATGGTTTTTCTCGGAATAGCCAGCCAAGTCATTCCTTCTCCCCTCCTCCTCTTTACACAGCGACCGGCTGAGGGGTTTGCCCTAGTGTGAGCTGGGACCTGCACTAACTCTGGGCCTTCAGGTGGTCACAGTGGAGAAAAGCAAGCAGGATTGTTCTATGGGAGGCGATGCCGGCTTATCTGTTGGCTCAACTTCCATACAACCACATACCTTCACGGGAAACCCTTCTGTCAGCATTCCTCATCCTCTGTGCCCCTTTAGGCCTTCCAGGAGAAGGAGAGAGGTCCGTCATGGAAACAGACGTATAGAAAGTTGTAGAAACCTATGCCAGATATTTACAGCATCACAAAGTGCCAGGAGAGGGAGGCCGAGACGTAGCTCATTTAAAACAAAGAATTACAAAATATTTGAGGAAAATGAGCATTTTGAAAAAGAAGAACCAAGACAAATATACAGGATAATGGATTCACAAGGAAGCAAAGTTTTTTTTTTCCATTTCACATAAAACTTATAATTATTTAGAAAACATTGAGTGGATATCAAATCCACAGAGCTAGGGGTAGATTTCCATGAAGAAGAGCCAATCGTTAAACAAGAAAGGCTTCAGATTTTAAAGATGATTGTAAAAAGAAAGCAATTACTAGGAGGGCTGAGTAACTGAAAGTACTTGGCTAAAGAATAAACAGTGATTTGGAAATTAAGGTCTTTTTTTTTTTTTTTTTACGTAAAGCAAAAAGATGATAAAAATTACGGTCTAAAGTTAAGAGATGTAGACATATCTAGAAGAACAAATATTCATTTAGACAGGTTAAAGAGGAGCACGTGGGTGCCTCAGTCGGTTGAGCCTCCAATTCTTGATTTCAGCTCAGGTCATGATCCCAGGGTCGTGGGATCAAGCCCTACACTGGGCTCCATGGGAGCCTGCTTAAGATTCTCTCTCCCTCAGCTCTCTCCCCCCCGCTCCCCCCCTCTCTCTGCCTCGGTCTATAAAAAGAAGAAAAAAGAACGAGACAAAAAGGCCAAAGAAATAATAGAAGGAGATTTCCTTGAGGGCAATTTAAACTTAAGACTTAAGATTCAAAGTGCCTCCTAGTACCTCAAAAATCTAAAAATAGAACTACCCTACGACCCAGCAATTGCACTACTGGGCATTTATCCATGGGATACAGGTGTGCTGTTTTGAAAGGACACATGCACCCCCTTGTTTATAGCAGCACTATCAACAATAGCCAAAGTATGGAAAGAGCCCAAATGTCCATTGATGGATGAATGGATAAAGAAGATGTGTGTGTGTTGTGTGTGTGTGTGTATATATATATACACACACACACAATACACACACACACAATGGAGTATTACTGGGCAATCAAAAAGAATGAAATCTTGCCATTTGCAACTACGTGGATGGAACTGGAGGGTATTATGCTAAGTGAAATTAGTCAGTCAGAGAAAGACAAAAATCCTATGACTTCACTCATATGAGGACTTTAAGAGACAAAACAGATGAACACAAGGGAAGGGAAACAAAAATAATACAAAAACAGGGAAGGGGACAAAACAGAAGACACTCATGGAGAACAAACTGAGGGTTACTGGAGGGATTGTGGGAGGGGGGATGGGCTAAATAGGCAAAGGGCACTAAGGAACCTACTCCTGAAATCATTGTTGCACTATATGCTAACTAATTTGGATGTCAATTTTAAAAGACAAAAGATAAAATTAAAAGAAAGATTAAAAAACAAACAAAAAAAACAAAGTGCCTCCTAAGGGTAGGTAGGAATACTGAAAGACACCCACATTTAAATTTCTGGATTTTATGGCTAAGGAAAAGTCTTATTAATTTACAGAGAAACAAATCACTTAAAAAGGAAAGCACATCAGATAAGCAGTGTCTTACCTGCAACACAGATAGCTAAAGGACAATGGATCAGAGTCAGCCAAATTTTAGAGCTGCTGTTCTGTAGCCAGTTAAACATTATCAGGGCAAATTAAAGAGCTATGACAGCATATCACTGATGCTCCTTTTTTGGAACAATTGGTCCACAAGGAATACAATTTCAAGAAAGGGGAACATGATATAGAAGAAAGAGTGAGAAGCAGAGAAACCAACAGAATTTATAACTAAATGTAAAAAATTCTTGTTATCACTGTGTTTAACGTAGCTACAAAGAAATGATTCTTAAAATAGAAATATGGTATCTATTTTATTGACAATTATATTATATATCATATATAACTAAATATAAAATTATGTATGATTATATTATGTGTTATACTAACAAGAAAATTAACAATATCTGAAATAAAATTATACCTAATTTCACTAAATCTTGGAAGACTGAATGGAACAGAGGGGTAAATTATACATAATATAGATCTAATTTTGGGGGGAAAGTCATGGATATTGTTGATATTGACACAAAAATAGGTTTAATGGCTTTTTTTTTTTTTTTTGAGAGAGAGAGAGGGACATGGAGTATGAGTGGGGGAGGGGCAGAGAAAGAGGGAGACACAGAATCCAAAGCAGCTCCAGGCTCTGAGCTGTCAGCACAGAGCCCCACGTGGGGCTCGAACTCACGCACTGAGTCATGAGCTGAGCCAAAGTCAGAAGCTCAACCCACTGAGCCACCCAGGCACGCCCAGATTTAAATAGGTTTGTTAGAAATTTACATATATTTACTAATGGAATGAGTATAGTATGTAGATGGTGGCAGTGTGTTACTTGCCTACTTAGTATCCATTCTTGCTTGCTTTCTTAGTAAAGGAATTCTGATTTCTTTAGGGGGGTAACGCGTCTGTTTAAAGGACACCATCTCCCAGCCGCTCCTGCAGTAAGTCGTGGCCACATTACTAAACGTAAATGGAAGTGCTGTGTGAAATGTCAGGAAAGGCTTCTTAAAAGGAACTGACTCAGCCGGCCCATGCCTTTTGTGGCCTCCCCTTTTTCTTCCTCCTGCTCGGAAATTGAACACAATGGTTAAAGTCCTCGCAGCTGCCCATGGTCTTGAGAACTGAGAGTTATGTTCTAAGGATGGAGGAGTAGAAAAATAAGATGTGGCTGGACTGCTGAGGCCAGTGCTGGACTGACTTTCTCTAGACTTTTTTTTTTTTTTTTCTCATTTGAGAGGGGTGGGGCAGGAAAACCATGTCTTGAAGCTGTTTACTCTTGGGTTTCTATTCCATGCAGCCAAACGGAATCCCGATTTATCGGTTTTTCCAAACTGATAGAAGAATAAGAAGAACAAAGGCTTTATCAATCCGGCAAAGGTTAAGAAAGCAGAAGAATAAAAAAGAACAACAAGAAAACAAAATAAATAAATGGAAGGTTAGAAAGTGTGCTGAAGTCATAGATTACTTCTATAAAAGACACACGAAAAATGATATGCAAAAGCTGAAAGAAAATAAAGGATGGTTAAAGAGATGTTAGGTAAATGCGATGGCAATATTAATACCTGGCAGAATAGAATTCAAGGGCCAAATATCATGACAGAAAACATGAAGTGCTATTTAAAATAGCATTGCAAGAAAAAAGGTGAAATATGCCAGGAAGATATAATAGTTACAAACTTTTATGCACTGAACTTACATTGAAAGAAAGCATAAATTTTTATAAAAATAAAGATTAGCTGGCAAAACCAAAATCTCTGTAGGAGACATCATTCCGTAAGTCTCGGGAGGTGACAATTCATGTGGACGAAATGTAATTTTGTACAGAGACGATTTGACGAACACAATGGGCAAGCTTGCTTTGAGTGTCACACCAGTGAGAAGAGAATAAACGTTCTTTTTAACACCCACAGGGCTTTGCAAACTTGATTAAATACTACATAGCAAAGAAAATCTGAATCAGGTCTCCCAGAAGAAATTATAAAGGCCCCATTCTCTTAACACAGGATGATACAAGTTAGAAATTAAAGATGAAAGAGAATTAGTAAAAAATTTTTAAAGCTTATTTATTTTGAGAGAGAAAGAATGAGAGCGAGTGAGGGAGGGGCGGAGAGAGAGGGAGAGAGAGAATTCCAAGCAGGTTCCCTGCCATCAGCATAGAGCCTGATGCTCGGCTTAATCCCACAAACTGTGAGATCATGCCCTGAGTCAAAATCAAGAGTCAGACGCTTAACCAACGAAGCCACCCTGGCACCTCGAGAACCAGTAATAATTAAAAACAGAAAAGAAAACAACAAAACCTAACCACTGGGGAAAAAGAACAGTCTTAATTTTGGGGTCGGAAAGGAAACTGAATGTTAAATTACGATTGTTTGGAAATGGGTGCTATATGTGAACCCTGCACATCTTTACCAGGATTGTAGCCAACACAGTTCTTGGAGGACCCCTGGTGTTCACTGCTTTTATGAGAAGAAAATACCTGGTAAAAAAAATTCAGTGGCTAGTAGCTAGAAACTGGCCAACCAAACACCCTGGAAAAAAGGAGAGGAGGGGATTAATCGATATAAAACCAGAAATTATTTAACTAAATCTAAATGGAGGCAATCCCAACCGAAAGAAGCACGGCTCTCCCCAAACATCTCCCTTTCCCTTTGACGTGTGGCTCACTCCCACTCCCACAGCTGAGCCCTTAGGTTGGGCACGGGGGGACACAAACGTGTCGATCACCTTGGACTCCACTGCGGTGTCCAGACATCCCACTGACAGCCCCTCTTCCAAGGGGTCTTGGGTCCTCTGACCACCCCGTCTCACTGTTTCATCTGCTGAATTCTCCGATCTTCAAGGAAGACCCACTCCTGGGTGGTGGTGCTCCCTTTGGTCTCAATATTCTGGACAACTTTAAGGATCCACGGGCGTGACCCACTCAGCAGTCTGTGTTCCAGGTTCCTTGACCTTATCTTGACTTTCATTGCAACTGCCATGGCCAGTGCACAGACCTGGATGTTACTCGGAGCTACTCTACTGTTTTTGCGTTTATGTTGGTCACGAGCTGACTAAGCCACCCAGGTGCCCCGGGGAGCTCCTCTACTTCTTAAAACACTGACCGCAATCTCTTATCCTTCCAAGGCTCTCATTTTGAGACTTCCTTTCCGTCTGTTTTGCAAATTTCACTTCCCTGACCTTTTTATTCCCTTTAAAAATTTTTTAAATGTTTATTTATTTTTGAGAGAGAGAAAGAGAGAGACACACAGAGAGAGAGAAAGTGGGGGAGCAGCAAAGAGAGAGAGAGAGGGAGACACAGAATCTGAAACAGGCTCCAGGCTCTGAGCGTCAGCACAGAGTGCGATGCAGGGCTTGAACTCGGAAACGAGATCATGACCTAGGCCGAAGTCAGATGCTTAACCAACTGAGCCACCCAGGTGCCCCATATTCTCTTTATATGTATGTGCAGACTCCAGTCTCCACTTGCTTCCCTTTCCAGGGTAAATTACATGGCCTAGATAACTCCTTTTCCAATCTGTGCTACTCTCTAGTCCCATTTTTACAAACTCTGGCAAAATTTCCACCCTTGATGAATCAGGTCACCTGCCTTCTCTGGTCTTATTCCAGGTTTATTGGGCACATCTAGAAAGGAAAATATACAGAATTATAAAGATGATACCTTTAAACCTCTGGAGTGTAACCTCCGTTAGGCCCTTGACTCTCCAAGCAAACCCACAATGCTTTTCTAGTTGGTGCTGTCTCCCATTCTCCACAGAAGCTATAGCGGACCTTCCTCTAGCTCCCTAACCCACCCATCCCAACACATCCTGACTCGCCCACAGTGGGGAACCTCATCGGCTTCCCAGAGGAAATCGAAGGGCTTTGACATACATTCCCTTTATTTCCTGGCAACATCTACAGTCTTAACCTGTACTCACATTCACTTTTCCCTTTCTCCACGGTTACCATGTTGAGTTTTCCTTTCTCTTGTCTGAGACTTAGCGCTTCATCTCTGCTCTGAAGCCCGTCTTCTGCCTTCGCAGAAATCTTGCTCTGTGGATTATCTCCCCTCTCTCCTGTGCTTTAATTTCTCCTGGCATCTTTAAAGACAAAAAATTAAATGTGGCTTACAAGGTTCTTTGTGATCTGGCCTCTCCCTGCCAATCTTCAGCATTTTCCTGTTCCATTTCTCCCCCCTTGGTCTATGTCCTGGCCATATAGGTTTTCTGTCAGTACCTTCAGTGTGCCTGGTTCACTTATCCTGGGATTATGCACATGCTGATCCTTATTTCTGGAATGCCACCTTCCCCTTCATCTCCAATCCGCATGTTTGAGTAATGCTTTCTACATGTTTCATCTTATATCACGTTCTCTGGGAAATCTCCTAACCCCTAGGATTGACTGGATTAGGTGCAGATCTAATACACTTAACCCACACTCTTCTTTTTTTTAATTTTTAAAAAATGTTTTTATTTTATTTTTTGAGAGAGAGAGAGAGAGAGAGACAGCGAGCATGAGTAGGGGAGGGGAAGAGAGAGAGGGAGACACAGAATCTGAAGCAGGCTCCAGGCTCTGAGCTGTCAGCACAGAGCCTGACGTGGGGCTCCAACCCACAAAGTGTGGGATCATGACCTGGGCTAAAGTCGGGTGCTCAACTGACTGAGCCATCCAGGTGCCCCAACCCATACTCCTTAATAGCCTATCATAGCACTCATCATTTTGAAATATGCCAAGAGATTTCTTTTTCTGGCCCCCCTCATTCCAATTTTCTCCAAAAAGACCAAGACTGCTTTTATTCAATGCTGACATCCTGGCATCTGGAACATGTGTGATATATACGAGCCATTCAAAATTCGTTGACTGGATCTTTGGCCTCAAACCATAATATAGAATTTTAGGAAGCTTAATTGGGTCATATGGGAAATGTATTTTGTGTGGTTGGGAGTCCTAAATGGTGCCATTTGTTAAGCCCAAATTTAAATCTTGGAATTTTCCAGTCAGGAGAGATGACATAATCATCAGTGTCAGAAAAAATGAGCCAGACCAAAATGAACAAATCAGACTATAGATGCTGGCGAGGATGTGGAGAAACGGGAACCCTCTTGCACTGTTGGTGGGAATGCAAACTGGTGCAGCCACTCTGGAAAACAGTGTGGAGGTTCCTCAAAAAATTAAAAATAGACCTACCCTTATGACCCCGCAGTAGCACTGCTAGGAATTTACCCAAGGGATACAGGAGTACTGATGCATAGGTGCAGATCTAATACACTTAACCCACACTCTTCTTTTTTTAGCAGCACTCTCAACAATAGCCAAATTATGGAAAGAGCCTAAATGTCCATCAACTGATGAATGGATAAAGAAATTGTGGTTTATATACACAATGGAGTACTATGTGGCAATGAGAAAGAATGAAATATGGCCCTTTGTAGCAACGTGGACGGAACTGGAGAATGTGATGCTAAGTGAAATAAGTCATACAGAGAAAGACAGATACCATATGTTTTCACTTTTACGTGGATCCTGAGAAACTTAACAGGAACCCATGGGGGAGGGGAAGGAAAAAAAAAACAGAGAGGTTAGAGTGGGAGAGAGCCAAAGCATGAGAGACTCTTAAAAAATGAGAACAAACTGAGGGCTGATGGGGGGTGGGAGGGAGGGGAGGGTGGGTGATGGGTATTGAAGAGGGCATCTTTTGGGATGAGCACTGGGTGTTGTATGCAAACCAATTTGATAATAAATTTCATATATTTTTTAAAAAAAAAAGAAGAAGAAAAAATGAGCCAGAGAGAGGTTTTCACTGTACATAGTCATATTTATCTTCCTCTGCCCCAACCCCAACTGGAAAACATGGCCAATGGGGGTCTGCAATCTGATCTGGACTCTTCTTCCAAGCATTTTCTCTCCTTGAAAAGGAGTGAAGAGAAATCTTGACCTTCCCTTAGAGACGACTACAGTGATATACTTCAGTGGAGAAGCTGAATCAATGAAACTGAGACATAATATTTGAGCTCTGTTAATGCAATTCTGCTTGGGCATCTTATTCAGTTTGGCTAAATTCTTGACAGACACCCCTTATTTGAATAGCTTTTCTTTTTTAAGTCAAAGGATTTGATTATTACTTTGGGATTTTATATTTTCTGTGGTGGAAACAAGAAGCTTTAAATGGGTATTGTGAAGAGTGACCATACGTCCTGCTTTGCCTGGTGCCACCCCAGTCTAGACTTATTTTTTCCAGAGTCCGGTCTGAGTTGGCATGTGATCTGGATTTTTCATGTGGTAGCAAAAATTAATGTTATTATTAATGGCTACAATAAAATAAACTGAGATGGCTTGGTAGATCTTCACTTTGAATTTCAGCGATGGTCTCACTGGGTAGCAGGGGAAACCCATGCTCTGGCTTTAACACATGTTTAAATCTGAAAGACAGCTAGTGATAACCTTTCTTTCTTCCCGTCTTTTCTAGATGCAACTTGACTAACACCTCCCTTTCAAAGACAGCACACAGGATACTCGGAACAGTTGGAAGAGTTAGGGACACTGATTTCCTTTAGGTCTGGATTGTGTGGGAAATGTATTTGACATGGCCCCCTCTGCTGGCCGCTTGGCATGTGAGCACTTGTTTGGTGGCTTGGGAAGTGGCCTGGGAAGTGCAACAGAAATCAGGGCGTAGGTTAACAGAGTCAACAGGAAACTTGGGAAGTTATGTGAGATATTTGTGGGACACAGAGGTTGATGAGGTCTGCAACAGACAGACCTGAGTAAATAGCCCGACTTCCCTTATGACTGTGGTTTTTGTTAATTGTTTTAGGGTATGAATCTCATTTACTTAGTTCATTGTTTGGTATTGTTTTTGAAATTTTGAACATTTGTGGCAGCAATGAACTAAAACAACAAACAAAAATTAAGTAGTTGATATTCATTTCTTAGAGGAAGTTGTTGATGAACATGGCACTTGCATGTAATGTTTGACGTTTACTATCCATTACAGAAACCAGAGTGCTATGGTTTGAATGTCGTATTCCCCTAAAATTCTTAAGTTGCAGTGCCAGTGCCCAACGGTATTAGGACGTAGGGCCTTTGAGAGGTGCTGAAGTCACGAGGGTGGAGCCCCCCATGAATGGGATTAGTACCCTTATACGGAGACTTAAAAGGAGATCCTGTGCCCCTTCTACCGTGTGAGGATACGGTGAGGAGTTAACCAGGAAGGGGGCTCTCACCAGAGATCGACTTGATCTTGGGGTCATGATCTCCTGGTTCATGAGTGACACGTTGGGCTCGGTGCTGACAGTGTAGAGCCTGCTTAAGATTCTCTCTTTCTCCCTCTCTCTCCCTCTCTCTCTTTCTCAAAATAAATAAACTTAAAAAAAAAAAAAGACTGAGCTTAAAGGCAATGATTTAACATCTACAGCTGCAGAAAGCATATTTTTGTATTATTCTATGAAAGCATGAGTTTTCATTTAGATAAAATGGCTGTTCTAAACTAATTTTGTCAATTAAAAAAATTTTTTTTGTTAACTTTAAATTCCAAGTTTTCTTGAGCACATGTGAAGAGTGACCTTCTGGCTGTGAAATTATTGGCTCCATTAACAAAAGCACTTGGCAAACATTTAAAAGATGCCGATTTCGTATCAATGTCATCAGATATTTCAAGAGGAAGATCAATTAATTCCAATAATAGTTCAATTATTTTTCCCCATCCAAATCATGGAATCAAAGTAAAGATTTTGGAAGTCCACTTGACATTATTGGGAAAGCTATTGTCAATTTAGTTAAACAGTTTAAATTTGAAGAGAAAAATGTTTTGTTTTTATGGTGAGAATTGGAATGTAAGTTTTGTGGATCATGATGTAGTAAAAATGTTTTAAAATTAAAAAAAAAATAGGAATGTGCCTGTGGTGCCCATTTAATTTATAATTGAGGCCAAACAAGCAATAGTATTCTACCAACCTAAGCAGAGGTATATTTGTCAAAACTTAAAAATAAGCATTCAACTTATAAATATATATATATATAATTACAAACTAGTATATATTTAATATACATATAAGAATACTTATATACATAATAAACATACTATACTAAACATTCTAGATATACTAAACATACTATGCTAAACATCCATATCATAAATTGTACCCATATAATTGGTGAGGAAGCTGATGTCATCAACCTAATTTTAAAAATACGCAGATTATTATTATTACTGATTTATATTCATGGATGTCAATCTGTGAATTCTGAGCACATTTTATTTAAAATTCATGGGAAGTCCTTAATAAAAATACTCATTTGGTGAAATGCCAAAAACTTCAGCGTTTGAAGCTTTTAGTACATTGCAATAATGGTAAGTAAGGCCTGCAACAGAAGGACATTAAAATTTATTTCTGTAAAAGCTAGCAAAATACCAAACAAATCAAACGATGAGCACTCAAACATTTTACAAGGTTTAATTTCGAGATTTCAGAACAGCTCAACCTTGTAGGAAGAATGTTTTGACAGTTTCTATATTTAAACAAACAAATTGATATTTCATTCTGGAATTCGATGCAATTAAGAAGGCGTATGATATTGCAACATCTCAATCTGGTGAGACATTCAAGAATCATCAGTAAAGATTACTTTTCAATTCTTTTCGCCTTCCAAAACTATGTGCCAAGTGATGCTACTCTGAACAGGATAGAAGACAGTATCTGTGGAAATTTCTGACCTGAGATATTTACACATTTCTTTTTTTTTTTTTTTCCAACGTTTTTATTTATTTTTGGGACAGAGAGAGACAGACCATGAACGGGGGAGGGGCAGAGAGAGAGGGAGACACAGAATCGGAAACAGGCTCCAGGCTCCGAGCCATCAGCCCAGAGCCTGACGCGGGGCTCGAACTCACGGACCGCGAGATCGTGACCTGGCTGAAGTCGGACTCTCAACCGACTGCGCCACCCAGGCGCCCCAACACATTTCAATAAGAAAAAGTTAGAATGAAGTATTTTATTTGGCAGAACCTGCTGAGTTTACCAGGTACTTCAGCAATTTTGGACAGTATTATTCTTACTTAAAATATCATGATCTACAGAAAAGAGTTAATTAAGGGTGCCAACAATTTCTAATTTATTGTAAAATGTAACTCTGGCAAAGGTTATTAGCAATTTTGATAAGAGGTAAAAAATAATAAAATCATATTGAAAGAATATTCTTGAGAATGAAACCAGTTGACATGGCCTCAGACAGAGATGGCTGGGATACAGATTAAAGTCTGTGAGTACACACCCAGAATAATTATTCTGCTTAAGTTAGTTTTTCATGTATGGCTTGAGGCATGATGTGTCTACTACATTCTATGAATTTCAACATTTATACTTGTATTATAACTTGCTAAAAATATTAAGTGAATGCTATTCTGTAATTTTTTTCTGTTGTCCTCTGGAACTGTTGGGAATAAATGGTCCTCCAGAAATAGTCCACCTTGAACTCCTTGGGTGAGAGATGTTTAATCCCATTGCTTGCCAATTTCTGGGGACCTCTGGGAAACTATCAGGTCATCAGAATCAGTGTATTAGAATATTTAATTCCTCGAAACGATTTCTTTGTCAAAGATAGGCCACCTCGGTCTCTTGAAAATACAACACTGTGAGCTGGCCCAGTCACTCTTATTGTCTGACTTATTGTTTAGGAAAAGAGGATATCAGTTAAACTTCCAGTGAAAAAGATGGCCCTTAGTTGTCAGGTCTGACCCCTGTGGAGAGGAAAAAGTCAAAGCAGAATTTTAGAAACACTTCATTGCCAGAATCCATGGATTCTCTAAAGGAATGGAGAATTCAGGAACATAGCTCCATGCCTCCATTTCACAAAATGGCAATGATCTCAGTGGGGTTTCTGACTTTTTGGATTTTTGGATTATAATTTGGGTCACCTGAACCACAGGTGATTCTTTACTAGTTTTTCACTACGTATTAATCTTCTTTCAGGGGATTCAAATATTTAAAATACTTGATTCATGTTAAAGTGCCGTATAAAGATGCCCCCCCCCCCCCCGCCCCGCCCCGGCCCCGCAAGATTGAAACCTCCTAGAAAATGGGTCTGCAATAATCTGGGAAGGAGGCAAAAATTGTTCATGGACACTCAGACAATCTGGTAGTGTTTATCTTGGACGTTGAAGTAATAATTTAAATAATAATGCAGTTTGCATAAAATTGTTCATACTTTAGTTTAAATGGGGTGCCTGGGTGGCTCAGTCGGTTAAGCATCTGACTTTGGCTTAGGTCGTGATCTCAAGGCTCGTGAGTTCAAGCCCTGTGTCGGGCTCTGTGCTGGCAGCTCAGAGCCTGGAGCCTGCTTCAGATTCTGTCTCCATCTCTCTGCCCCTCCCCTGCTTGTGCACGGTCTCTCTCTCAAATATGAATACACATTAAACATTTTTTTAAAAGAAAAGAAGTCTGGCATAGAGTCTTTATGTATAGAAACAACTGTCCAAGAATCCCAACCCTGCCTATTTGGTGCCTGTAGTCCACCTGAATACTGTTGGAGAAAATCATCAGCGGGCCAGTCTTGGTTTAAGTGTGTGACTACAAACCTACACTGGGCATTTATCACCGCCCATCGCCCCTACAACATTTCTCCAGTAAATATGCTCCCCACTCACACATCACCTTCTCTCCTCAAACCTTCCATGAACCCTGAGCTACTTTCTGTGCTCAGGGACTTTGCACGACTTTAAGCATCTTTTCTACTGACCAATCTTCATCTCGATCCCAGGTAGCTCTTGGACTTCTAGATGTGTCTGTACAACTTCCGGTGGGTTTCCACTGAATGTCTCACAGGCATTTCAAACTCAGTATCATCCTTATTATTCTCACCCTCACAACTGCTGTTCCTTTTGGGTTTCTCATCCCACCTAATGGCGTGAACACGTTCTTAAACATCAAGTCAGAAATCTTGGGGTTACCCTAGCTTTCTCACTCAGTCCCGCATGTAATCAACCAGGCAACCTGGACGAGTCTTGTTGATGCTTCCCCTTTACTTATTTTCAGTGCCACTGATTGAGGCCAAACCCTTGCTATATCTCCTGCCAGTCAGGAACAGTCTTAGAATGGGTTTACTTCCAATGGTCTGATGCATCTTCTGCTAGCTGCCAGAATGGTCTTTAAAATGTAAATATGGGGCGCCTGGGTGGCGCAGTCGGTTAAGCGTCCGACTTCAGCCCAGGTCACCATCTCGCGGTCCGTGAGTTCGAGCCTCGCGTCAGGCTCTGGGCTGATGGCTCAGAGCCTGGAGCCAGTTTCCGATTCTGTGTCTCCCTCTCTCTCTGCCCCTCCCCCGTTCATGCTCTGTCTCCCTCTGTCCCAAAAATAAATAAACGTTGAAAAAAAAAATTAAAAAAAAATAAAATGTAAATATGATCGTGTCATTTCCTGCTTAAAATCTTCCAACTCTCTCAGCCATCCTTCAAAATAAACCTCTGATATTTAACAGAGCAAACATGGCCTTTAATGATCTGGCCCTGACGCATTTATGGTTTTCTCTCCTCAGTCCCTTATTTGAGGTTATGCTTTTGACACAGACTTTTTTTTTTGAGACTTTCTCAGTAGATCAAGGTTTTCCATTAACTTGTAACTTTTCCTCTGTTGTTCCCTAAACTCGAGAGCCATAGACTTATTTAAAGTTTGTCTGAATCTACTTGGTCTTTCAGGCTCAGATTAAGAATCTCTTTCTTAAAAAAAATTTTTTAATGTTTATTTATTTTTGAGAGAGAGAGCGAGAGCAAAGGAGGGATGGGGGGTGGGGGGTCAGAAGATCCCAAGCAGGTTGCACCCTGACAGCAGAGACCCCGAGTGTGGGGCTTGAACTCACGAACTGTGAAATCATGACCTGGGCCGAAGACTTAACTGATTGAGCCACCAGGCATCCCAAGAATCTCTTTCTATGAAAAGCTTTTCCTGGAGTTCTCGGAGTCTTCCCCATCCTTTCAAGTCTGGGTCAGGGATTCTGCCTGTGGGCTGGCATGGTGCCCTGTGGAGTGTGGCCCGGGTGAGGTTCCCTAGGACAGGCCCTGCGAGAAGTCTTGGAGGGACATTAAGTCACAATGTCTGGTTGGTGGAGAGCAGCCCTGCCCCATCTGAACGGCTCCTTCTTGGAGGGGCTGGTGTCCAGGGAGGAAGGTCATGTATGTCTGCAGGGGGCAGTGGGCTCAGTGTGAGGTGAACATAAGAGTGATCAGGAATTGGAGGGTCTGGAAGCCAGTTGGTTTTCCGATCAAGAGCGTTTGGAAGAGACTCCTGGCCATGAGGGGTAGAGTGGGGGGGACAGTGGGAGATGGGACAGGACAGGCAGGTGTGGGCCCCACTTCTTCATCAGATAGACTTTTTGTGAGGCACTAATTCTAGAGAGGAGTATGGCAGATCCCTATCATCAAGGGATTCACAACTGGGCTTGGGATTAAATTTGAGACAAAGAATATTAGATTTATCTGGCTTGTAAGGTGGGGGGGATATCCTGGAAGAGATATAATGAGCTTCTGATGTACTTTAGTGTCAGTGGGTGGAGAAAAGGGTTTTTTTCTGGATAAATATTTAAAGGTAGTAAGGACTTGGCAATTATTTGATAAAAGGATTGAGGGAATGAATAAGTACCGCATGTCTGAGGGTTTGAGTGTGTGTGTGTGTGTGTGTGTGTGTGTGTGTGTAGTGTATGGGTGGGTGGTGGGCAAAGGGAAGAACTTCGACTCTAGGATCCAAATGGTCACCAGCAGCAGAGCATTAGAGCTGAGCCAACCATTGCACACTTTGCACAAGTCTTTTCTCAAAGGGGATTGGATCTCCAACGCCAACACCAGAACTGCCACAGAGCAGGGGCTTTATAAACATCACTACTTACCATTGACCCGGTCCTATCGTTGCCTCACTCCTGACCTCAGGAGTTAATTAGGAAATTATTCACAGAAATGGGGGCTTGAGAAATAGGAACATGTGTTCTGAATAATTTCCCATCATTATTTAATAATAGGTCCCAGATTCAGTGTTATTAAATGTAAAGAAAGGGAAAGAATTTAATGTGTGTTGGGGAGGTACTTGTTTAAAAGAAGATTCCCGGGGTGCCTGGGTGGCTCAGCCGGTTGAGCGTCCGACTTTAGCTTAGGTCATGATCTCGTGGTTTGTGAGTTTGAGCCTTGGCTCGCTCCTGTTAGCACAGAGCCTGCTTTGGATCCTCTGTCCTTCGCTCTCTGCCCCTCCCCTGATTGAGCACTCTCTCTCAAAAAGAAATAAACCTTAAAAAAGATTAAAAAAAGAAGAAGAAGATTCCTCTCCTGTCACATGACCCGTTGAAAGGCTTGTCTCCAGGAAGCCCTGTTAGAGATGAGGGATATCCCTGTATTTGCAAAGTGCTGTATCTTCTACCCACCAGACTTTTCTGAACTACTTTTCTCATTCTGCCTGCTTGTGCAGACCTTGCCTAGAGGTGGGACCCCAAATAGAGACCCCAAAGGGAGACAGTGACTTTAACTCACTGGGGTCAAGATGTAAATATGGGTTGTGCTTTGAAGGCCATCTTACCCTGACTCCTGCAATCCCCGTGACTGGTTTTCTCTGCCAAGCACCTGTGGCAGCTACCTCTTTGGTCTCTCGATGCCTTTGACTTTTCACCTTGGCCTGGGTGGATGGCAGGGGTGACATGTGACTGGAAAGCTGTGGAGCTGAGTTTTTACTAGATGCCTCAGAAGATCCTTGATTCGGTCTTTGAGAGTCAACATGTGGCAAATCTTGATCTTTGGTGGGTTAATTTCATATTTGGAGACAGTTGTTAACAGTTTTATTTTCTGGCAACCATTGCCTCCACTTAGGCTTTGTGGAATTTTCCTTTTATTCTTTAATGCTACACTGGGCAGATACTATAACTTTCTGGTCATTTGATTATTAAGGGTCCATTCTTGAAAATTTACCATGAAGCATAATAAAAAACTCATCTTTTTTTCTGTCAGCACAGGCTAAACAGGTAGATGGAGGGAGCGCTGAGGGTCAGGTGTGTGGTCTGGTTCTGGGATACCTGGTATTTTTGTCAGACAAATGAGGCCCCAGCCTATGTTTTCTGTTCAACCCCACCTTACGCTATTCCCCCTGGGCGTCCCTCCAGCTACTGGGCACTGAGGTCAGAGAAATTTGACAAGATTCCTCCCCTCAAGAAGTTTACAGTCTGGAACTGATATTGAACTTAACACAAAAGATTGTGAGATGAATCTAATTTGTGCCAAGAAGCCTCTAGAAAAGAGAAGGAGTCGTTCAGGGACAGTGGGTGTGGAGAAAAGGGTATGTGTTGGGTAAACAGTGCAGCATCTGTAAGGACTGGACTTGGCAGTTGGCCAGACCTGGGAGTGAGAGGGAGGGAGAGGGTTTCAGCTTGAGAGAGGGAGAGGGTAGTGTGGCCTTGGGGTGAGGGAGTCTGAGGTGGAACACAAGAGTCCAAGTAGGGTGTGTGTGTGCACAGGTGAGTGTGCATGTGTGTGCCTGGGGTTGTAGAGACAGAGGGGGATGTGCCCCTCCTCCTTGATAGAGCTTGGAAAACCCAACAGGGGTAGGTCCTGATATGTGCCCCAGTTTTTTTTTTACAGATGTAAATTAGTCCTCGGGGTTCCCACTCAGAGCCTGCAACATGAACTCCCTCTTTCCAGCCCTCCTTGCCTTTCTCCTCATTCAGGACCCAGGAACTGGAGGGGATATACTCATAAGAGTGAAGGTGAAAGGCGGGGATCTGAGTGGTAAAGATTTTTTCACTAATTTAAAATAAGTGCCCCAAGTTTAGTGTCAGTCCTAAATGGAATCAGGGTGGAAAGGCATAGGATCAGAGAGGTAGAGGCTACTCCACAAAGGTTTTTCTTTTTTTTCTCCTGAGATGGTTAAAAAGCATACCTCTTTGTACCTGGGTGGCATGAGAGGCTGTCCTCCATGGACCTCCTGTGGGAAGTCCTAATGATTCTATGTCTGACTGTCCTCGCGTCCTGTGTGTTCTTTCTCTAGTCCTCATACCTGTGTGCAGAGCCCACAGCCTCTCTAGAGAGTGGGGGATGGAAGATGTAGAATTCAGTGGGAAGGAATGATCCAATACCTCTAGGAGCCCCTAGCCTGATGGGGGAGATACCTTACAAATCCAAGATGCAAGTATAAACTCTCTTTACGTGAGCCGTCTCACGCTGACCACTTCGACTTCACCCATCTCTCCATCAAGCACCTGTTGGCAGTACAGTAGTGAGTTATTGCCCTGAGCAGGTGCAAGCTGAAGTCACCTTGGTCAAGTGCACCAGGTGTGGCCAGAAGGCAAAGAGGTTGCTTTCTCAGAGAAACACCTTAGAATAAATGTCCCAGGATTTGAATACTCTCATGTGACACATCACAGACTTAAGAAGACTGAGTGGGTATTTGGAAACAATCAAATGCCATTAAGTTCCAACAGTGAGGAATATGAGGAGAGAGACTGAAGTTGAAAATGGGGCTTGATGACACTGATATGAGGCTTTCCAGTTTGCATTTGTTGCTAACAAGGTTCTAAACGCCATTTTAAAAGGGAAGTTTCCACAAATACTTTTGGAGCAATAGGTGCTCTTTTAAATTCCTTCCTTTCCTTTCTTTCTTCCTCCTCCCCTCCTCCTCCCTCTTCTTTTCTTCTTTCTTTCTTTCTCTCTTTCTTTCTCAGCTTTATTGAGACATAATTCACACATCACACTGAGTTAAGTTTCAGGTGTATAACAACGTTGATTTGCTAGCTACATTTGTATATTGCAGAATGGTCACCATCATAGCCTTAGCTAATGCCTCCATCCTGTCACATAGTTACTATTTCTTTTTTGTAGTGAGAACATTTAAGATCTGCTTTGTTAGCCACGATCAGGTGTATGATACAGCATTTTTAGCTATCACCACCATGTATATATATTAGATCCCCAAATTGGTGAATCTTAGAACTGGAAGTTTCTGCCCTGGGACAAGTGTAGCTCCATGTTCCCTGCCTGCACTGTTCCCCGCCCCCCCCCCCCCCCCCCCCGCCCCCAGCCCCTGGTAACTGCCACTCAACTCTCTGTTCCTCTGAGTTTGACTCTTTTAGATTCCACATATAAGGCATAACTGGGTACTCTTCTGCAACAAGTGTTTTGCCTCTAAGAATGACTAGTTGGAAGAGGATAATGGCCACTTGGATGTGGAAGTTCTAATTTATTTGTGACCAAGTTGTTCTCACCTGTCATCACATGCCTTGGACTTGGCCTTAGCAAGGCCACTGACATATTTAGTGAAGTTCCTTTGTCTCAGAGCAATGGAAGGCCGAGGCATCATTAGATCCCAGGAAGATGTGGGGGAGGCAATATACTTCAGGGGATTTCCTGAAGGAGGAAGTCTATGGGGCAGAATTAGAGGGGAGGGAAGGCAGAATTCAGGGCTGCCAAGCTGGAGGCCGCTCATTCTGAGGCTTGGATGTAGAAGGGGAGAGGCAAAACCAGGACAAATCAGCTTAGTGGAATTGATCTAGGGGATCCTTGTAAATGGGGGTGACATAAATATGAAGTAGAGGGAGGTGTTTGAATACCGGGATGGGTTTTTAAAAATATTTATTTTTGAGAGAGGGCGCGAGTGGGGGAGGGGCAGGGAGGGGGACAGAGGATTTGAAGCAGACGCTGCGCTGATGGCAGGGAGCTTGATGTGGGGCTCAAACTCATGAACTGTTAGATCATGACGGAAGCTGATTTTATGGGAAGCTGTGATAAGATGGAATCCTAAATAGGAGGAAAGGGGCTCCTAAAAGTTTAACTCTGTGCCTTTATCTACTTTTGGCAATTGGAGCTGGCTGTGAAGTACTGATGGGGCCTGAATTGGGTCCTGGCCAAGTCGCCATCCACCTGACCCATCCTTTAATCCCTGGAGGCACCAGGGAGGCAAGCCCAGGTACATGAATTGCCAATTTACTCATGAAAATGACTTGGACAAATAGGATTTTTATGTTCCCGTGAGTTCATGTGCGAGTAGGCCTTGGGGGGAAAGGGGCTGCCCAGTGGAGTATGAAGGACGCCAGTGTTCCTGTTCCCTGCTGAGATTCCAGGAACCTCAGGGGGCCGTTGTATCCTGAAACGCCCCAGATGGCCACAATCCTTGGTTCCCTCTGGTTCTCTCCGGTAGATCTACATTCTCTCCCTCGCTTCCTGTTCTGAGTTGGCAACAGAGGAGGGCCAGCTGGATATGGGAAGGAATTTAGCTTCCTTAATGGATCAGTGACACTTAGAGGGAAGGGGCTTAGGTGGGTGTCGTTCCATCCATACCTGCTAGACTGGCAGGGAGGAGGGAAGCAGGTATGCCATGCATTGTGCACAGTGGAGCTGGGGTGGGAGGATAATTCTTTTATTCCGACTTTACCTTTTGCCATAAGTATGCAGTTTTGCGCTGTGGATATATACTGTGGCCGTATATTTACAAATATGTCTTTCTCAAGGCTGGGAGTCTCCTTGTTCTCCAACCTCCTTTAATATCTCCTTTTTATACCTAAAAAATAACGTATGGGGGGAGTCTAGTTCATCCCCCCAAGTGTCAGTGATCCCCGGGAGCTGCTAGTCTCATGATCATTTCTCCCTATGATTTCTTGTTCCTTGTAGCTCTTCTATTGGCTTTGACTCTCCCCAGACACAAGACTTAGTCCCCTTTGTCTGAATTCTTCCAAACACTACCAACGGGAAGCTGCTGGGTGAGAGAGGCTTTTGCTGAATGTTTGGGTTGATGTCACAGGATGAGAATTTTATCTTGACCATTAATCACCAACAGTGTATGTCATCAGCCATGGTTGACACAGAATTTCTCACTATCCTGCTTCCTCTTTGGGCCTCTCATTCTGCCACAATGCTTCTCTTCGTGGACTTCCACTGTTGGCTGGCTCTTGTCCCCTCCTCAGCCTCCCTTTTCTAATTTTTTCCATTTTTCCCCTCACTCATTCACAAAACAAGTGTTTATTGAGTGCTTACCATCTGTAGGACCTGTCCAGCACACTGGTTAGCTTAGCTTTTCTCCTTTCTTGTTGCCTATGGGAACCTCACCTTTCCAACAAAAGGCTTTTCAGAGATCCTCAGGATATATTTTTAAGCAACAAACAAAACAAAACTGACAAAAACCCCATCTGCTCATGGATAAAAGTTGTCTCTCTTCTATAAGACAGGAGATCTACAGTCAGTTATTTTTGTCATAAAGTTTTCTTACTCTCTGGGACCTATAATTAGGATGAAGCTATAAAGGGTAGTGTGTGTGTGTGTGTGTGTGTGTGTGTGTGTGTGTGTTGTGTCTGGCGATCTGTGTGCATGATATGTGTGTGTGTGTGTGTGTGTGTGCGCTGTGCGTGTGTGTGTTGTGTGTGTGTGTGTGGTGTGGTATCTCTGTGTGAGGTATGGATATATTGTGTATCTGTTGGGTCTGTGAATTTGTGCAGAATTTAATTTAATTTTAACTTTTCTGGGCCAGTCTTAGGGAAAGAAGTGCCTCAAGGAGCAGGGCAGGTAATGGGAGCTGGAAGGAGGAATGTAACAGCTCCACGCCTAGGGGAGCCTTCAGAGAGGGTCAGGGCTGAATCAGAAGGAGGCCCATTCATGCAGTTTTCTCAGCACGTCACTGCCTTCCCAAGTGTCCTGAGTGACATTCTAAGCTTAGAGCTTGGAGCCCTGTGGGTTGCTTATTGAGAGGAGGTAGGAGCCCAGGTAACTTGGAAAACATCTTCTCTTACAGGGTCCACTGCCCACTCCCCCTCCCCAGCCCTTGGGAGAGTTATTGCAGGGCAATTGCAATGCCAAAGTAAATGCCAAGCTGGGGCTGGCATGGAACCCTAGAAAACACCTGCCAGTGAGCAAAGTAAATGCCCTCAGGTAGCAAGAGGTGGCTTAGTGGATTTGGGGACAGGTGAAGGATAGATGGAGGGAATCAACAAAGGAAACAGGGCAATAATGACTAGTAAAGGAGGAAGAGAACCAAAAGTGGGGTCTGGGAAGCCTTGAAGACACAGTGTTTCAAGGAGGCTGTGATTAACTATGTCATGTGCTACTGATGGGTCAAGAGAGACAAAGTGAGGATTAATCAATCACCTTGTGATTGATAGAGGTATTTCCAGGGCACTAGTGGGGGACTAGAGTGACCTCAAGGAAGAATGGGGACGATATCCCAGTCTAGGTGTTCTCTTTTTAAAAAATAATTTATTGTCAAGGGGTGCCCGGGTGGCCCAGTAGGTTAAGTGTCTGACTTTGGCTTAGATCATGATCTCACAGTTCATGAGTTTGAGCTCTGCATTGGGATCTGTGCTGACAGCTCAGAGCCTGGTGCCTGCTTTGGATTCTGTGTCTCCCTCTTTCTCTGCCCTTCCCCAACTCATGCTCTGTCTCTCTCTCAAAAATAAATAAACATTAAAAAAACAAAAAAATAGTCTATTGTCAAGTTAGCTAACATACAGTATAGTCTTGGCTTCAGTAGATTCCCATGATTCATCACTTACATACAACACCCAGTGGTCATTCAGACAAGTGCCCTCCTCAATGCCCATCACCCATTTTTCCATGCCCCCCTCACAACCCCTTACCCCCATCAACCCTCAGTTTGTTCTCTGTATTTAAGAATCTCTTATGGTTTGCCTCTCTTTCTGTTTGTATCTTATTTTTCCTTCTCTTCCCCTATGGCCTTCTGTGAAGTTTCTCAGATTGCACATATGAATGAAATATATGATATATGTCTTTCTCTGACTGTCTTACTTTACTTAGCATAATACCCTCCAGTTCCATCCACGTAGTTGCAAATGGCAAGATTTCATTCTTTTTGATTGTCGAGTAATACTCCACTGTGTGTGTGTGTGTGTGTGTGTGTGTGTGTACCATGTCTTCTTTATCCATTCATCAGTTAATGGACATTTGGGTTCTTTCCATAATTTGGCTATTGTCGATAGCGCTGCTGTAAACATTGGGGTACATGTGCCCCTACGAATCAGCACTCCTGTGTCCTTTGGATAAATTCCTAGTTGGACTAGGTGTTCTGAAATTTCCTTTCACTACAAAGCAAGTAGAACCTGCATAGAACATATTTTTAAAATTGTATATTGAGCTTGCAAGAAGTCAAGGGGCAAAAATCCTCAAGTAAATCATAAGCTAAGACAAGAGTGATGAGTGGTTAGCTTCTCCTTCTTGGCAAGGAGATTCAGGGGAATCTGAAAGTTCATAGTTCTTTGCTTTAACCTTGTCTACCCAAATATCCCCACTCCAAGACCCTCCTTCTTCCTCACCAGTGCCCTAACTTTAGCATAAGAAATCTAGAGGGTTGAACTTTTAATTGGTGTTGCAACTCTGAAAGCTTTCCAGTGAGACTCTCACTGTGGTCCCCAGCCATATTTTCCCTGTGACTACAGGAAATGGGAGAATCAAAGTTGCCATGAAGGCCTCCAGTTCTCCACATATGTTTCCAATTGTAGATTCGTAGCCTCTCTCTCTCTCTCTCTCCACCCCCTACTCTTCTAAGAGCACATTCTAGCACTGTAAAAAACCAGGTGACTATGATTTTTATAAGACACCATCGTTGTCATAGCAACTAAGTGCCCAAACCACTTGATCTCCTGATGCACTTCTTCCCATGTTGCCACTTGTGATAATTTGAGTAATATGGTGCAGTGAGCTGAACACATAGATTACTAGTGACTCAATTTCCCACAGCAAGGAAGGCTGTAGTGCTTTCTGTTGATAAAACCACCAACCTCGAGTGACCTGGCTGGGCCTGATGCACGAAACCTGAAGAGAGTAACAAATAGACAAACTCTAGTTGAATTCAGTGAGTGAAATAATCACATAATAAATGGTTCAACTATAATTGGCTTTTCCACTAGAAGAAAGTAGTTTCTTACCTCACCTTCTATATAAAGTATATTCCACACGGTCTAAAAAAGTCTTAAAAATAAAAGAAAAAAAATAGATGAAGGGGCACCTGAATGGTTCAGTTGGTTAAGCACCCAGCTCTAGATTTCAGGTCATGATCTCATGGTTTGTGGGATCAAGCCCTGCTCTGCCCTGACAGTGTGAAACCTGCTTGGGATTTTTTCTCTCCCTCCCTCTCTGCCCCTCCCCTGCTCTCTCTCTCTCTTTCAAAATAAATAAATTAACGTATAAAAAAAGATGAATATTTAAGATACTTTGAGGGTGGAAAATACCTTCTCATATAAGGAGAAAAACAAGAGAAACAAACAAAAAAATCGAACATTCATGATTATCCACAAACTTAAAAGTTGTTTATGCCAAAAGATAATACACATATCAAAAGATAGGAGACAAATCAGAAAATATTTTTTTTGTTACACATGATATTCAGAAGGTTGCTATCCATGTTATAAACAGAATTTCTATAAAATGACAAGACGTAAAAAATAATGCCAACCATAAAGTGGGCCAAGACTATGAAGAGGAAATCTGCTGAAAGGAAATACAGATTACCAATAAGAATGTAGACCTCTTCTCTACCTTATTAGACAAATGAAAAGGCATCAATGAGGAACTTTTTTTCACCATCTTATTGGCAAAAACTAAAAAATAAATGCCAGTGAGCACTGTCAAGTATATGAGGAAACAGACACTCATATCCTGTCAGTGAGAACATGGCTTGCCATGCCCCTTTGGAAAATAATCAGACAGTATCTATTCAAACTAAAAATATGTATATCATTTGTCCCAGCATTCCGAGTCCCGGGAATAATTCTGCAGAAACAAAAGCATCCATACACAAAATGTATGGACAAGGGCATTTATCACAGGCTTGTAGTAGCAAAAATACATACATACTTTCAATTTAAAAAGAGTAAAAGGAAACTAAGACCACACTAACAGAATACTAGTGTGTCCATCAATAGGGGCGTACTTGTAGAGACTGGTTCAATTTCAATATGGAATATTATTTGGCTGTTAAAGAAATAAAGTGGATCTGGAAGGATGCTTATACCAAATTATTAAGGGGAAAATAAGTTATAGATAGCACACAGACTGAGATTCTATATTTGAAACAAAACAAAATGGCCCATATATCTTTTACATGATTTTGGAGAATGATGGGGAAGAATACGTACAAAACTATTTCCATATGCTCCTTCAGGGGCTGGGACTAGAGAATGTGGGAGGAATGAGGGTTTTTGACCTTTTCCTATCTCTGCAGTATTGATTTCTTGCAATGAAATGAGCTCCACAAGGACAGCAATTTTGATCTTGTTTATTGCTGCCTCTGTAGTACCTAAAAACATGACAGGTATATTGGATCTATTCACTATGATTTATTGGATAAATAAACATTTATTATCTCTTTAATTAAAAAAGGGAAAACATACAGGATCAGATGATGGAGAAAGTATAGTAGAAGTAAGATGTGGAGACAGCCGCTGCAGAAACGAAAGCTCTCTTCCCAGAGGGACCTGGGGGGACTTTTCATTCAGGAATCACAGAGTCAGGGAGGAGGAGTGGGCCACAGGGTGATTCTAGGGGTAATTAAGCAAACAACTCTCCCTGGCACAGCTAGGTCACTTCTTCTTCCCCTCATCTGTTTACAGAGTGGCTGCTTCAAGGGTTTGCTCCCCGGACCAATGTGAAGTAATCAGCTGGGGTGTAACTCGGTCTCCAAAATGGTCGCAGAAAAAGAAAAAGAACTGTGTTCTAGAAGAACAAGATATCCCAAAGCCAGTCCCTGAGAGCCAGATCGTTGCCAGGTTGTCTGCTCTCCAATCAGCATACGCTCTGCAATTTGGTCATCCCATTAACGCAATGACTATGCTTGGTTAGCTCCAGGAAGACACGGTCCTCCTGCACAGAGGCTGAGAACCCAAAGCCTGGTATCTATAAATTCAACTCAGACCTCACTTAAAGCAAAGCTAGCAAACATCTGAGGAAGATTAACATCATAAAGAAGAAGGACCAAGAAGAATGAATGAGCTAAGGATGAAACAAACACACTTAAAAAAATTATAATTATTATCTTTAGGCAATTTTATATTATTATAGTTCACAAATATTATGAACATTACAGTATATTTATAAATCAAGGGCCGATCTCAGACAAAAAGTTCTTAAAAATTAAAAAATGGGGGCGCCTGGGTGGCGCAGTCGGTTAAGCGTCCGACTTCAGCCAGGTCACGATCTCGCGGTCCGGGAGTTCGAGCCCCGCGTCAGGCCCTGGGCTGATGGCTCGGAGCCTGGAGCCTGTTTCCGATTCTGTGTCTCCCTCTCTCTCTGCCCCTCCCCCGTTCAAGCTCTGTCTTTCTCTGTCCCCAAAATAAAAATAAACGTTGGAAAAAAAAAATTTAAAAAAAAAATTAAAAAATGGCTAATCAAAAGAACGTTCCAGAAAATCGGAAGACACGGCTGGAAAATGAACCACTGACTTGGAAATCCAGGTACAGTATACTTCCATAGCACGGACCAAAAAGATGAGGAGATGGAAATTAGGAAGATAAAGATAAAAGTCATGAAGGATAGATCCTGGAGATCAGGTATGTTTCAGAGGAGGTTGGAAGAATGAATCAGAATATGAAGACGTAGGAGGAGAGGGGTTTATAATTAGATTTAATATGTCAGAATTAGTAGTTCTGATCAAAACTGCCTATTGAGGGGAGAAGTGAATAGCGAGGTGAACTTTCTGGAATCTGAATTTTTGGGGTGAGGATCATAATTTACAAGTTTCCGGAAAAGAAATCACAAGCAAAGGAAAGCCAACGGGAATGGCATAGGCCTCATCTATAAGATTAGATGCCAATGGACAAGGAAGCAGAGGCTACTTGGTTTTGAGGAGAAAGAATGGAGAAACTGAGCTTCTGTAGTTAGAAAACATCATATAAGAATTAGGTACAAAATAACAGGGCCACTTGTACACCATTGAGAATATTAAAATTAAGATTAAAAATTCAAGAAAGGGGGCGCCTGGGTGGCTCAGTGGGTTGAACGCCCAACTTCAGCTCAAGTCATGATCTCACAGTCCCTGAGTTCGAGCCCCGCCCCGGCTCTGTGCTGACAGCTCAGGGCCTGGAGCTTGTTTCCGGTTCTGTATCTCCCTCTCTCTCTATACCCCTCCCTCTGCCCGCACTCTGTCTCTCTGTCTCTCTCAAAAATAAAATAAAAACATAAAAAAAATTTAAAAATTTCAAGAAAGAAGATAATGTAGACTACAACCGTTGGTAAGCACTAATTATAATTTACAGTTAAATTTAAAGACAGTTGTTATTAATACTAAATTTCATACAATTATTAAGAATTGATCTTTGTAAGAGAGTATGCACTATAATAATTGATAATAATGGAAGCAATATTTCACTATTATTTAGAAGGGGTCGTTGGGAAAGGCAGAAAATTGAAGAAATGATACATATCTTACTTTGAGGGGAGCTCACAGTGTTTAGTTGTTGATATTTATAGAGAAATGCCTATTTAAATAGCTATGTTAAAAAATGAAATGTAATAGCTAATGGAATGTAGATTTTGGCAGAGATCTCAGTTGTCCGATCTCCTTTTTCCTTTTCTTCTTTAGAATAGAATGAGGGGGTGGTATACTTTGCTAAAAGGCCACATTTTCCAGCCACCCTTGTGCTAGCTATAGACTAAATACACACTACATAGATGTAGTCACGTCCACGTGACTATGTTCTGGCTAATTGTAAAGAAGCGAAAGCACTGTGTGAAACTTCAGGGAAGTCTCCTCCGAGGGAGATGATTCAGCGGACACAGGCCCTTTTTTGCTCTTCTCGTTTTCTTCTCTCTGCATGGAGTTTGGGCATGATGGTGGGAACCGTAGCGGCCACCCTATAACTCTGAGAATGGAACTCACTTTCTGTGAATTGTGGAACAGAGCGAGAGCAGGAGCCTGGGTTACTGGGAGAGTGGAGCCCCCACCTTAGCTCTGGACCGCCTTCCTCCAGACTTCTTTTACAGGTGAGAATACATATTCTTTTTTTTTTTTTTAAGCTTTTTTAAAAAAAATTTATTTTTGAAAGAAAGAGAGAGCTGAGGAAGGACCGCGCGGGACAGAGACAGAGGATCTGAAGCAGGCTCTGCACTGAGAGCAGTGAACCCAACGCGGGGCTCGAACTCAGGCACGGCGAGATCATGACCTGAACCATCATGACCTGAACCGAAGTTGGATGCTTAACCGACTGACCCACCCAGGCCCTCCCCACCCCCCCCACCCCCCCCGGAGAGTACATATTCTGAAGCTTCTCTTATTTTAGGATTTCTGTTTTACTCAGTGGAGTCAAATACTGATACATAGATTCTTGAAAACACTAGGAGAAAAATAGAAACAGCAACTTTTTTTCATGAGGATTGGGTCAGAAATAAATGGACACAGCAAGGTTGAACAGTAAACGGATGGATAAGCTATGCAAGGTAAATGCTAACCAAAAGAAAGCAAGGTTAGCCATGTACGCATCACACAAAGCAGACTCAAGGTTAAGATCTTTCAGTGGAAAAAAGAATGCCTTTTATTTGGGAAAGAAAAGGTATGATTTGCTAAGAGGCTAGAACAGTCACGAACTTTTATATACAAACCTACTTTGCACTGAGACAAATAAAATCTGCCAAAAATGTAGGGAAAGAGCAACAATCGTAATGGGGGCATTTAAAAAAAAGCCCAAAAACCGACATAGGAGAAGGTACTATGATGCAGAAGCTTTGTTATGGCTTTGCACGCAATGAACAAAGAACGAACATTATTTTCAGGTCCCCTGGGGCATTAAATATAGGACATCGATCCGTATGAGGCACTAAAGAAAATCTTGATAAATCCCTAAGGTGGAAAATGTACAGGTCGCATTTTCCAAAATAATGCCATATGGTCGAATTAAAAACAAAATTATAATGAAAAGGTAGCACTTTACATCTTCACATGTGGGTTGCAATCAATGTGGTTCTCAGGGAATTCTTCATTTTTATTGATTTTTTACTACAAAATGAGCTAGATCAAAAGTAAAGGAACAAAACCTTTAACTTTAGAGACTGGACTATAGAAGCCAAATAAACCAAAAGAAAGTAGGAGGGTATTAGCAGATATAAAAGCAAATATAAACGCAAAACTCATTTAAGTAGAAACCTGCTAACAGAACAACACATGGTTCTCAGGTGCCCCTCTCCCCTGGAAGGCACCTGCAAGGTAGCCTGCTGGGCTGTGCTGGGCAGCCTGGCTCCCAGGCTTGGGGCGTGGAATGTATGGACTTGTTGGCTCCTTGATGGGCACTGCGGTTTCCAGACCGGGCTACTGACTAACACCACTGTCCTTCTGAGGCTCCAGTCCTCTGGCTTCTGCTCCTCATTGCTTCATCGATTACCTCTCAGTGACTCCTCTTCTTTCATTTAATTAGCACTTTGGCTTCTGGATCAGTCTTGCTTACCATCCCATGTCCTGCCAATGTCCTAGATAATTTTCACTTCCTGGAGCTTCCCAATTCTTTGACCTCTTCATTCCTGATAAATTTCTTCTCAAGCGCTTTGGACGTTCATGGACCTAATTCATTATTTAAATTCGCTCCATTTATGAAATTATTGGTTCAAATAGCTTTCCTTGCCTGCCCGTGACCTTGACTTCTGAGTCCTAATTGTCTGACATAGATATTTCACTTATACCTCCTCTATCACTTTCAGTGCCTTGTCTGCTTTGGTTTCTCCACTCCTATCTTTTACAATCTTCCCTTTCTGCATTCGCTTTCACGATCCATCATTTCATGATCCAATACACTCAGCTCATGGAATGTATGAGTTCTGGTTCGTTTGTGAAAAGGGACGAACTGATTTTGCTCACCTTACCATCATTCTCTTGGACGTGACCTCAACAAAGTCATTAGCTGATTTACTGCAAACCATATTTTTTAGGTCCCAAAGAATCATCAGGAGCCCTGAGGAATCCTCAGATTTTGGAGAGTGGGGATAATCTGGAGGAAGCTTCACCAAGGAAGAGACCTGTGGAATGGATGGTGTGGAGCTTCTTAGCAGGGGAAGGAGAGGCAGGGCGGGTGGGAGCCCTGAAGAATGAAAGAGTGGTACAAACTTGTGAAAGGGCCAGAACATCGTGGTGGTCCCGTTAGAATGGTGGGGGAAGTAAGGCCTGGGGATAAAGTATGGACGAAGCAACTTCTGATCCCTTTTATGATTCCAGGAACCCTAGGTAGCAACTGAAATCAGAAATCCTCCAACCATGCCATGTACTCTGGATCCCTCTTGTCTTCTGCTCTTCTTTGCACAGGATTGCACCTCCAATTCTACAAGAGTAGTTAACAAAGAAAAGGACGAGCTCCATAGCAGATACGGGCATAATTAGAGGGAAAGGAACGCAAGGAAGTTATCCTATCCATATCCTGCTCAGGTAGGAAGAAACCAGAGTGGTCACTCATAATTTTTGGGCTCTTAGGAGGTCCTGGGGCAAGAGGGCTTGTCTACAAAGGACAAAGGAGGAAGCCCTTCCTGCAACTCCTGTCAGTCAGATCTGTCAGTCTTCTCCATGTCTGAAGAACTTCCTCTGCCAGGCTTCAGGCAGTGAGGAAATACGGCCACATTAGAAGTCAGGACACCCACTCAGATTGACATTCAAGGCCTTTTATAATCCAATTCAAACTTCTTTTAGCCTCATTTCCTAGCCTTTCATCCACTGCATATTCAAGGCAAATCCAGCTGTTCCTGAACATTCCAAGGATGTTTCATCTCTGAGTGGCATGGTCTGTCTTCTTTTTTTCTTTTGTCAAAATACTATCCATTCTCAAGGTCCTGCATAAAGGCCATCTCCTCTGTGATTTCTCCAAGCCTCCCAGGCTCGGAGTTAACTATCCCCTCTTGGCACTGATGCACCTCTCTGGCTCAGCTCTGAGCTCTGAAATTAGACTCTGTGTGTGTGGGTGCGCGCGCGTGCGCGTGTGTGTGTGTGTGTGTGAGAGAGAGAGAGAGAGAGAGAGACAGAGAGAGACAGAGAGACAGAGAGAGAGAGGGGAAGGATTGAGTGTCAAGCAAGATTAAGGTAAAGAACATGAGTTGAAGTGTACAGTTTTTCTTCAAGCCAGCATTGGTTAGGACCAAGTGTGGTAGGCAGAACAATGCCCCCCTCCTCCCAAGATGTCCACATCCTAGTCCTCAGAACCTGTGAATATGTCATGTTACAAAGCACAGGGGAGTTAAGTTTGCGAACCAGCTGGCATGGAGATGGGGAGATTATCCTGGATTATCTGGGTAGGCTTAATGTAATCAAAGGGAGACTTATAAGGAAGAGAGGGAGGTGGGGGAGTCAGAGACAGAGAAAGAGGTGTGAAGCAGAGGTTAGAGCAGTGTGATTGCTGCCTTTGAAGAAGGAAGAGGCCACAAGCCAATGAAGGTGGACGGCCTCTGGAAACTGGAAGAGGCAAGGAAACGTGTTCTTTCCCGGAGACTCCAAAAGGAATACGACCCTGTTGATGCCTTGATGTTTAGCCTTGTGAGGCCCATTTCAGACATTTGATCTCCAGGACTGTAAGATTTGGGTTGTTTGAAGCCAGTACATGTGCAGAATTTGTCACAGCAGCAATAGGAGTTATTCTCTGAGACAAGTCTCTTGGTGCTGCTTCTCCCAGGGCTGATTCTCCATCTCCTGCAAAACCGAGAGCGGTTCTGAGTTTCTAGCTGGTGTGGGAGGACAATTCTGTTACAGCCCCTTCATGCACATGAGGTTGGTGATGGTGAAGGTGCTGAAGAAGGGGAGCCTATTCATGGGGGTTGATTGCAGCATCTATGGAAATCCTGAGGGAGGCTGATAGGGCTCATTAGAGACAGAATACTACCATGTGCCTTCCTCCCACTTTCCCTGGGTGCATTTCTTCATGTGGCTTGAAGTCACTGCATGACCCAGGAAGAGATCATCTTCCTCTTTGAAGCTCAAACTCTTCATTTGAAAATAAAGAAGTTGGATCAGATTTCTCTTAGGCCTCTGGAAGCTCAGATGCTAGCTTTGACACTCGCTCAGGGTCCCACTCTGCCACCCCCACCCTTGTATTCTCTAGCAGAGACACCCAGAGGGCGTGAGACAGGCTTCTTTCAGGATGTATGCCCTGCACAGACAGCTTTACTCAAGCTCCCGGCTCCTCATTTGCCTGGGAAGAACCCCTTCTGTACAATAATCTCCCCAAATTGTATGTTTATCATATTCCCTGGATCCCCAAACATGATACTTCTGGTGCAGAGGCTGCTTCCTGCCAGAGTGGAGGGATAAGAAGTATGGGAGATCTCTCTGGCTTCTTCAGGGCTGTTGATTTTTGCAGGAAGTTGCTGGTCATAGCATATTTGGAACAGCAGAGGGAGCTGTTAGACAACTAAATTTTCACGTGTTAAATGTGTGAATTTCAGAATTTGATAATTGTTATAGGTATTCCAAACTGGTTACAACTAATATAATTTGTGAAATACTTCAATTAAATAGACAAGAATAGAATAATATAATGGACACCCCCATTATGTATCGACTGTCCAGCTAAATCAAATTTCAACAGTATGTGCATTTAACTAAAAAAAATAAACATAAAGAATCAATTGAAGCTTGAACCCTTTTCCTTGCACTCAGAGCTAGCCACTATCATGAACTGTTTATTTCTCTCTTGCATGCTTTTGGCTTTTTAAAATTACATAATCATGTATCCACTAGTATTATAAAGTAGCACCTTACAGATTTAAAATTTTATAAACAAATGGCCTCACATTTCTGTTTCCTTCTGAAACTTTTTTGTTCTCAACATTTTATTTTGAGACTTGTCTCTGTGAAAAATATACCTGTAGTTCATTATTTAAACTGCTCTCTTGGGGGCACCTGGGAGGCTCTGTGGGTTCAGTGTCCTACTCCTGATTTCTGCTCTGTTCATGATCTGGAGGTTCATGAGTTCCAGCCTTGCATCGGGCGCTGTGCCAGTGTGGATCCTGCTTGGGATTCTCTCTCTCTCTCTGCCCCTCCCCTGCTTGCACGCTCTCTCTCTCTCAAAATAAAGAAATGAAAAAACAAAAAACTTTAAACTGCTCTCCAGGATTCCATTGTGTGAACATAGCCAATCTATTTCTGTTCATCTGTTGGTGGATGTTTGTTTTTCCATTTCTTCACTTAATAAATATGCTACAAAAATATTTTTGTTCATGTCTTCCTGTGTATGTGGCTTAGAGTTGTAGTTAGTTGTGTGATAGACGCATCTTCAATTTTAGTACACATTGCCATGTCGTTTTCCAAAGTGTTCAAACCAAATGTTCTGCAATGGTGGTCCCCACAATGTACATGATTACTCCCATTGCTTCAATGCTTGGTATTATCAGACTTAACAATTTTGCAAATATAGTGTATGTGAAAGTGGTTTCTTATATTAATTTGTGTTTCCCTTTTTATCAATGAGATTGAGGGTTTTTTTCATATGTCTATTGGCTGTTTGCATTTCTTCTGTGAATTTGTAAAATTTTTTTAAGTGTTTCTTTATTTTTGAGAGAGAGAGACAGCGTGCAAGTGGAGGAGGGGCAGAGAGAGAGGGAGACATGTAATTCGAAGCAGGCTCCAAGCTCTGAGTTGTCGGCACAGAGCCTGATGCGGAGCTTGAACTCAAGAGCTGTGAGATCATGACCTGAGCCAAAGTTGGATGCTTAACCCACTGAGCCACCCGGGTGCCCTTTGAATTTCTTTTTTAAAGTTAAATTAAAATATCTTTTTATTGTGGTAAGAACACTCAACATGATATCTGCCGCATGTACAATACAGTGTTGTATGTTGTACGGCAGGTTTCTAGAATTCATCATCTTATACCTACTCTTTATAGTCACACTTTCCAGGCCTTTGTTCAAAAGCCATTTTCCTACACAGGTCTTTCTAGACTCTTGTAACTAAAGTTACCCACTCCTATTAGTCTTTATTCTGCTGCCCTGCTCTCTTTCCATTTTTTTTTTAACTTTCTGAGTTTTATTTTATTTTTGAAATTAAAAAATATTTCCTCCCAGCTTTACGGAGGAATTATTGTCAAATGAATGTTGTATATATTTAATTTAAAATGTACAATTTGATGTTTTGGTTTGCATATACATTGTGAAATGATCACCACAGTCAA
Source organism: Acinonyx jubatus (assembly GCF_027475565.1). NCBI lineage: Eukaryota > Metazoa > Chordata > Mammalia > Carnivora > Felidae > Acinonyx > Acinonyx jubatus. The sequence continues at coordinate 79,272,665 of NC_069387.1, forward strand.
GTTAATGAACACATGCACACCTCACAGTTACCATTTTTTTTTTCATGGTAGAACACTTAAGATCTAATCTCTTAGCAAATTTCAAGTAGACAATACAATATTACTAATAGTCACCATGGTGTACTTTAGATTCCCAGAACTTATCCGTTTTATCACTGAAAGTTTGTAACCTTGGACCAACCCCCTAGCCTCTGGCAACCATCATTCTACTCTGCTTTTATCAGTTCAACTTTTTTAGATTCCATATGTAATTGATTGTCTTTCTGTGTTTGGCTTATTTCACTTAGGATATTATCTTCCAGATCCAGCCACGTTCTCCCAGATGGCAGGATTTTCTTCTTTTTTGTGGCTGAATAATATTCCATTGTGTAAAAATTAAACTCAAAATGAATTAAAGACCTAAATGTGAGGCCTGAATTCATAAAACTTCTAGAAGAAAACATAGGCAGTAATTTCCTTGACACTGACCATAGCAACATTTTTCTGGATATGTCTTCTAAGGCAAGGGAAACAACAAAAAAAAGAAGCTGTTGGAACTATACCCAGAGTATAGTTTTTACACAGAGACGGCAACCATCAACAAAATGAAAAGGCAACCTACTGAATGGGAGAGGATATTTGCAAATGATATATCCAATAAGGAGTTAATATCTAAGACATATAAAGAACTTATACAACTCCACACCAAAAAAACCCAAATAATCTGATTAAAAATGCGCAGAGGACCTGAAAAGTCATTTTTCCAAAGAAGACATACAGATAGCAAAGAGACACATGAAAAGATGCTCAACATCACTAATCATGAGGGAAATGCAAATTAAAACCACAATGAGATATCACCTCACACTTGTCAGAATGGCTAGAATCAAGAAGATCAGAAATAACAACTTTTGCAGAAGATGTGGAGACAAAGGAACTCTTGTGCATTATTGGTGGGAATATAAATTGGTGCAGCCACTGTGGAAGAAGTATGGAGGTTCCTCAAAAAATTAAAAAGAGAAATGTCATATGATCCAGTAATTCCACTGCTGGGGATTCACCCAAAGGAAAAAAAAACACACTAATTTGAGAAGATATATGTAACCCTATGTTTATTGCAGCATTATTTGTGAAGCCAACATATGGAAGCAACCCAAATGTCCAAGAGATGAATGGATAAAGAAGATGTGGTTGAAAGGATGGACATTACGCAAAGTGAAGTAAGTCAGATGGAGAAAGACAAATACTATATGACTTCACTTGTATGTGGACTCTAACAAACAAACCAAGAAACCAACAAACAAACGAAAAGCAGAAACAGACCCATAAACACAGAGAACAACCTGATGGTTGCCAGAGGGGAGGAGCCTGTGTGGATGGACAAAATGGATGAAGGAGAGGGGGAATGTAGGGGATGTAGTCAATGCTATTGTCATAGTGTTGGATGGTGTGAGATGGTAGCTACACTTGTGATGAACATGGCCTAATGCACAAACTTGTCCAATTACTATGTTGTACACCTGAAGCTAATGTAGCATTGTATGTCAGCTGTACTTCAAGAAAAGAAAATTCCACTGTATGTATGCAACATTTTGTTTACCCATTCTTCTGTCCATGGACACTTAGGTTGTTTCTGTGTCTTGGCTATTGTTAATAATGCTGCCATGAACATGGGGGTGCAGATATCTCTTCGAGATAGTAATTTCATTTCCTTTGGATCTGTCGTTCATGTCTTCTATCTTTGTACTTATTATAGTCTCCTATACTATAAGAAAACTTCTTACAGGAGAACTTCTCTGCTTGCTATTTCAGCTGACAATTTTGTTCTTTAATTATATCCATTTGCTGTTCAGACCACTGTTTCATGAACCTGCTAAAAACTCTTGACCGTCTCTGAAGGTAGCTTGCTCTGTTCATTCTAAACATTCAGACTAAATATTAGCCTCTGTCACAATTCTGGTTTTCCCCCAATGTTTGGTGATTTGTGTTTGCTGCATAACTTTGAATTTGAAAATCTGAGTTTGCATATTCTGTTACAGTTGTCTACCTCCAGTGGTTGTGGATAATTCCTCACTGTGGAGGTTCCTCATTCTTTCCAAGCTCTGGAAACGCAATGCCTCTGAGCCCATTGCCCACATACTCCAGTTGCCTGGAGCTCTGCACAGCAGGATAGAAGGAGATCAACATTTTAAAACTTTTTTTTTAACATTTATTTATTTTTGAGAGACAGAGTATGAGCGGAGAAGGGGCAGAGCGAGAGGGAGACACAGAATCCGAAGCAGGATCCAGGCTCTGAGCTGTCAGCACAGAGCCTAATGTGGGGCTTGAACTCATGAAGCACAGATCATGACCTGAGCTGAAGTAAGATGCTTAACTGACTGAGCCACCCAGGTACCTCCCCACTTTTTTTTAAAGTTTATTTGTTTATTTTCAGAGAGAAAGAGAGCAGGAGAAGGAGGAGGTTTTGAATGCATTAGTTACTAACTAAAAGGGGAAAAATGATCTGGTTTAGAGAAAGAATAACAAAATAAACATAAGGAATGTAGCAGAGAAGTAGAGAAAACATAGGTCCATAGACTAAAATATAGGAGAAAGAAGAGAAATAATGGATGAATTCTCGTATTTTTGAAAAGACTGATAAAATTAGTCAATAGAAAAGGTAAAAGACCACACACCTATTAGTGAAAATTAGAGATATAACCATATATACAGAATTTAAAGCTGTAAGATTACTCTTTGAATACTTTCTATGAAAACATGAACACTTAACATTTACTCTGGAGAAGTAAGAACACAAATAAATACACAAATAATTATGGAGAATGTTTTAAAATTTGTCCCTGCCACCCATAAAAAGAAAAGAAAAGAAGAGAAAAGAAAAGAAAAGAATTTGTCGCCACCATTTCCAAATTCCTTACATCCAAAGCATCAGGATCTACATGGTTTTGCTGTGTTTTCAATCAACCCTGTAAGAAAGAAATGATTCTTTTTTTTGTTAAAAAAATTTTTTTTAATGTTTATTTATTTTTGAGACAGAGAAAGACAGAGCATGAATGGGGGGGGGGGGGTCAGAGAGAGAGGAAGACACAGAATCTGAAACAGGCTCTAGGCTCTGAGCTGTCAGCACAGAGCCTGACGTGGGGCTCAAACTCATGGACCGCGAGATCATGACCTGAGCCAAAGTTGGACGCTTAATCGACTGAGCCACCCAGGCACCGCAAGAAAGAAATGATTCTTATAGTTATTTAAACTATTTCAGGACACTTGGGTGGCTCAGTCGGTTAAGCATCTAACTTCCTCTCAGGTCATGGTCTCAAGTTTATGAGCTCAAGCCCTGTATCAGGTGAGCTGGAGCCCTGCTTCTGGTGAACACGAGCCCCACTTGGGGTGAGCCTTGCTTCTCTCTCTCTCTCCTCTCACCCTCTTTCTCTGCCCCTCGTGGGAGTCTGTCTTTCTTTCTTTCTGCCCCTCGCTCACTTTTGCCTTCTATCTCGTGCTCAAAAAAACAAAACAAAACAGAAAACAAAAACAAAAAACAAAAAAAGTAAACTATTTCAGAACTTTGAAAAGAAGGAAAAATTCCAAATTCATTTTATGAAGCTAACATAACCCTGGTACTAAAAGTTAAAGATAGTGAAAACAAAAACATTGACTAATCTTCCTTGTGAAGCAATACAAAATTCTAATTACTGTACATAGTAATGGCAGACCAAATTCAGAAACAAATTATGAGAACAATACATGATTTATGATCAAAGGTTTTTTTTAAAAATAATTGAAAGGATGGTTTAAAATTTCCTTACTCCATATATTCTCATCAACATAGAATATACCAGTATTTGCTTTTATCCATTTTTCTAGTTTTTATTTCTTTATTTTTTTGCCAAATTAACGGTGATAAGTTTGCTCTAATTTGCATATTTTTGATTACCAATACGGTTGGAATTTATTCATAAACTTATCAGCCATTTGCATTTTTCTTTCTGTGAATTATGTATCCTTTGCCCATTTTTCTGTTGTGTTTCTTGTTTTATTGATATAATAAAAATCAGCTAACATTTATTGAGTGTTTTCAGACACAAACTCCTCTAAATAATTTTATCTTTTCAATACTCTGATGAGGAAGTTACTTTTATTGTTATCTTCATACTATTGGTGAAAAAAGTGAGACCAGAGAGGTTACACAAGGTGTTCAAGGTTATATGGCTAGTATGTTGTTGACCTGGGGTATACAGGGCTCGTTTTTTATTTCACAGATTTTGTTTCTATTGTGAATAATATCCCATTGTTTTTCCCTAGTTAGTTATTGATGGCATAGAGAAACACACTTGATTTTTGTAATTTTTATTTATTCCATTTTTTAAACTTTTTTTTTTTTTTTTTTTTTTGAGACAGAGAGAGAGTGAGCAAAGAGGGGCAGAGATAAAGGGACAGGATCTAAAGTGGGCTCTGCACTGACAGCAGAGAGCCCGATGTGAGGCTTGAACTCATGAACTGTGAGATCATGACCTGAACCAAAGTTGGACGCTCAACTGACTAAGCCACCCAGGTTTCCCACGATCTTTGTAATTTTTAAGTTTGGCAACCTTGCTGAACTCCTTTGTATTTCTTACAGTTTATGTTGATTATGTTAACTTTTTAAATGTAGATGATAAGAGTATATGCAAAATACATTTCTTTATTCCACTTATCCTTTACACTTAATTTCTTATTTATAGTCTGCCTTCCTCTTAGGACTAAACACTTTTGTTCTGCTTTATCCCCAGTGCCTAGAACAGTACTTGTAATGTAGCCTGTGCTCAGTAAACATGTGTGGAATGAATGAATGGCAGTTGCTTAGATACATTCTGTTCTCTTCCTTATACATACTAATTAAAAAAAATATTTTGGGGGATCCTGGGTGGCTCAGTCGGTTGAGTGTTCAACTTCAGTTCAGGTCATGATCTTGTGGTTTGTGAGTTTGAGCCCTGTTTTGGGCTCTGTGCTGACAGCTTGGAGCCTGGAACCTGCTTCAGATTCTGTGTCTCCCTCTCTCTCTGCCCTCCCTAACTCATGCTTTGTTTCTCTCTCTCTCTCTCCAAGATAAATAAACATGAAAAAAATATTTTGTAGTGTTATCTAGGAATTACAGGAATATATTAGATCATAGTGGTGATTCTGGATATATATATATATATATATATATATATATATACACCTGATCTTATAGGAAATGTTAGTCTTTTCCCATTATTTTGTTGATTTTGGATGATTTTTGTTGTATAGCCTTTTCCCTCTCATTCTTAGTTTCTGAGATTTGATTTATTTGTATATTTCCTTTGAATATTTATCCAGAAGTGGGATTGCTGGACCACATGGTAATTCTAGTTTTAATTTTTTGAGGAACCTCCACACTGTGTTCCATAGTGGCTGCACCAATTTTATTCCCATCAACCTTGCATGAGGGTTCCCTTTTCTCCACATCCTTGCTGACACTTGTTACCTCTTATCTTTTGATACCAGCCCTTCTAGCAGATGTGAGGTGATACTTCATTGTGGTTTTGATTTGCATTTCCCTGATGATTCGTTACTGGCTGGGTCCCTGGGTGAGCAGGACTGACCCTGTATTGTGGCCCCGGAGGGGAGGGCACTGAGTATAGGAACCTCCTGGTATCTGTGGGGGGCACAGATCAGAGTGTGACTACCAGCAAGACTGTTTGCAGACTGGACCGGGATGAGCTGGAGCCCAGTAACAGGGTCTTTGCAGAATCTACAGTCTGAGTTTGGTGGGCTTACCTTCAGTAATGACTGGGAGGGGGGGCTGGAACTGGTTCATGGGCCAGTTTAACATCCACAGGAGGGAAGGCATTTTGTGTGCCCATTGCCTGATACATGGGTGTGCAGAACTGCTCTTGGGTCCCTTGGCATATGCTGAGGGATGTGCTGGTGACGGGGCCAAGTCAATTGGGGGCTATAGCTGAGTCCTCAGAGGTACAGAACTGTTTCCATGTCTGTAGCTGGGACCATGGAAGGCCTACCAGTCAGCCATGTGGGTGCAGGCCTGCATTCTTAAAATGGCTCTCCTAGGCCTTAAACTACACTGGAGTTTCACAGTCTCCTACCTGGATCCCCAATCTTCCAAAAGAGGCACTTTTGTCCATGGACGTGATGAAAAAACATAAGGCAAGCTGAGGGCCAAGCACAAGCTAACAACTCCCCCAACACCAGCCCCCAAGGTGGGATATGTGTGACATTCCTCAGGCATTCCTCCTGGCTGCCCAAGAACAAAGGGAAGGGCAAACCAATGGTTAAGTGATAGAGATCATAGTCATACAGGACATGAGTCTCCATCAGTTTACAAGTATCTTAGTAATTATAAGAAAAAAGCAATCTTATCAATAGCCTAATCTCCAGAAACCTATGGACTCAGTTTCCTGGAGCCCTAACACCACCCTCCCCTCCATAGTGATATAGGGAACAAAGGCAAGATGAAAATGCAAATAACATGAAATGTCTTTATAACCTGCAGCCCACTGACAAATATTTGAGGCAAATACAGAGTATAACATTTTTCCAGGAATTCCCTACTGTCTTAATGTTAATGTTTTACTGGAGAAAAAAGTTGCTTGACAATACCAAAGCCTCGGTATCTGATGATCTTCAATTTCTTCCTGATCTTGTTTATATTGATGGAAAATTTCACAATGAACAACCATTATTTACACTGCCTTGAAAATGGGTCAAATAAATAGTACCATTTTTTTCATAGGCCTAGGTTCTGAAACAGTTAAGAGCTAGATAAGACAAGGCAAGACACATGGAAATAAAATTATTAGCTTCATTATTGATAAAGTTGATAATAGAGTATGTGACAAGTAGGCAAGTGGGCTTCCTAAGTTTGGTCTCCAGGATTAGACAGCTTTACACCCAGTCACAGGCAGCAATGAGCTCTCGTGATTCTTCACATCAGGGAATATCTCCACCAAATTTGGGACACGAAGGGGCAGAGTTTATTGTGCTCTTTCCACAAGCAACTTACTTTCAAGAGAGAGACGAGAGGAAGGAGGTAGGTTGGGCATTCCCAGTTATACTTTTCAAAGTCAGAAACCTGAGGAAATCACTCTCCCTACCTCCCAGCAGAATGAGTGACAGGCCAGAGTATTGTAGAAGCAGAACCTTATCCATCCGAGAGGAAACCACAGGAACAGGAAGGAAGCTCCTGGTGCTCAGTGTTCCCAATATCCATTCTTTCCTTCTTTATTAGTGTTACAGACCTCCTAAATTCAGCTGCACATATGGCTCCCCCAGAAGGAAAGTTACATTTCTGAAGGTCCCTTGCAGACAAGGGTGGCCACGTGCTTAAATACTGTCAATGTGAGATAAATGGGAGAAGATCCTTCAATTGCTAACAAGTTTCCTTAAGAGAGGAGGCATGCCTTTCTCCTTTCTTTTCTTTCCTTCCTGCTGCTTGTAATGAAGGCATGATAACTGAGGCTATCTTGGGCCATAAAGTGAAAAATACATGGTGAGGGTGGTAGAACAAGATGACCAAAGAAGCCTGGGTTTCTCATCACAGTGGATTTGATCATGCAAACTCTAGACTTCCCACGAGAGAGAGAGAGAAAGAGATGGAAAGAAGGACAAATTTAGCACATTTAAGTTACTGGAAATGGGAAGATTTGTCAGACACAACTAAAAATATGACACTGGCCTGGAGATTGGCCAGTGGGCAGCAAAAACCCAGACTTTGCAGGGTGACAGTCTAATGACTACCATTCAGTGGCAATACATTTGAAAAAGGGCACCTGTCAGAGTTGGAAAGCTAACCACCTTTCAACTAGGGGTATGTGGTATTCATGAAAACAATGGGAAAATGCAGTCTTAGCGTGGGTTGGCTGCTTTTTGCCACTTTCATCAAAGTCCGAGGAGAGAGATGAATTCAGGCTTAAACTTACAAGTGGAGAGGAGGAGGTGGGGCCCTCCTGGAGATGGTCTCTGCTTGAGGCCTCCAATTTAAATTGATTGAAAGTCTGGAATTTGGTGTCTTGAAGTTTGGAGGAGATAATCACCTATTTTGGGACATCACTGTCCCCAAACAAAGCAGTTGTATGCAGTGGCTGTGAAAAGACAGCTAAAGAAGGAAATAAACAGTAACCCCAAGACTTTTTTAGCACCCTCTATTAAGAGTTTTCTGCCAGATAATGGGAGCTCAATGCAACAGTTAAGGTCAGATTAAGAATGCTGCCTTTAAAACCATTTTTTCTTTCTTTCTGAGGACTTCTAGATAGCTGTCACTAAGCTGACAGAGACAGTCATAGGTAGAGGAGAGAGGTCAGTCAGTAAAGACCAGAGTCTTCAGATTTAAAAACTATGTTAGATGTATTTGGTTGTGGGATATTTGTATGTGGGATATCTGGAATTTACAGATACAAATAGATCAGGTCTATACTAAATTTTAGAAGGAATTATATTGAGCAAGAGACCAATATTCCTGTGTAAAAGCCTGTGATTGTCCCACGTGTAAACCCACACATGATGGGAAATTGTGCAGCTCCAAAGAAGACGGTATTTTCTTTACCAAAAAAAAAAAAAAAAAGTTTAGTTATTTGTTTTGAGAGAGAGAGCTCGCGCACACACAAGCGGGGGATGGGCAGAGAGAAAGAATCCCAAGCAGGCTCTGTACTGTCAGTGCAGAGCCTGATGTGGGCTCGATCACATGAATTGTGAGATCATGACCCGAGCTGAAATCAAGCGTCGGTCACTTAACTGACTGAGCCACCCAGGTGCCTCAAAGGTGGTACTTTCTAAAACATGCCTCAGTTCTGGCCAAGGAAGATGATGAGCAAGGACATACAGACTGGATAAGACAGTGGGCAAAGGAGTTACACCACAAGAGCAGAGCGGGGGATAGTCAGATGGTCAAAATAAGGACTTACTCAACTCCAAAGAACTGTGAAATTAGTTAATTGTTAGGGACTAATGACTGCTGTGCATTTTCCCTGCTACTCTTTACCAAATTATAGATTTAATTGTAGTTAATCTATTTTTTAATGTTTTATTTATTTATTTTGAGAGAGAGAAAGAGAGAGAGAGAGAGAGAGAGAGAGAGATCATGAGCAGAGAAGGGGCAGAGGGAAAGTGAGAGAGAGAGAATCCCAAGCAGGCTCTGGGTCATCAGTGCAGAGCCTGATGCCAGGCTTGATCTCACAAACCAAACTGAGAGATCATGACCTGAGCTGAAATCAAGAGTCGGACACTTAAACAACTGACTCACCCAGGCACCCCAGTTAATCTATTTCTTTCTTGTCCATTGCATGTTGGATTGGGGCAGGTGAGGGCTTGCTGCTTATAGGTCATCAGATCACAGAGACAGTCTAGACCTGACTGAGAAGGGGTTCATCACCCAGAGATCCTGGACTGTAATCTGGAGGTGATGCATGGTTGGGAATTTACTGTTGTCTTTTTAATGGAGGGGGTGTGTGTGTGTCCTTTAGGGAGAGGAAAAGTATATACAGATAGTTGGGTGGCCAAAGGGACAGATGGTGGTAGAGATTGCAAGTTAGTCCCTAATATCTATTCTTCCCTTTTTCCTCTGACATAGAACCTTCAAATGTTCACTAGACACTTGGCTACCGGACCTGAAGATGATTTCCCAGCTGTCATTGCTTCTATTGTGGCCACCAGACTAAGTTCAGGCCATGGAAACGGTTGCTGTATTTGCTAAGCAATATCCCTAGAGGGGTGAATGGGTGTGCTCTTTTTCCCTTTCCTCCTTTCTACAGGCCAGAAGGAGGACATGTGAGCTGGAAGTGGAGAAGAGATCTTCCACCAGGAGGCAACAGAGAATCCGCGTGATGAGGATGGTAATAAAACAAGACAGAGGGCAAGTGAGTTATTGTTAATTGTGACCCCAGGACAGTTATGGTTTTCCTATAACTTTTTTTGGAAGAGGAAAAAAAGAGTGTTATTGGTTCTAATCCTCACACTTACCCTCAATTTATATAATCATAAAAAGAACCCATTGCAGGATTAAAAAGAAAATGACCCACCCACCTACCACCACCGCCATCCAAAGGAACGGACTTGAAGAAAAGACAATGTAGAGAGGTGAAAATCAGGAGTGGAGCAATGTTTTATGTTCGGTTTGAGAATTAAGAGACAAAAACAAACAAAGCTGTGTTTTATTTTTTCTCAGAGACCATCTTATTTGAGTGAAAGCAATTGATACACTGTTTGAAATTTGGGGATGGGGCTGGTTTTGCAACCTGACTGGCAATTACACAGCAGGCAGGAGTCTCTGATATTGGCTTGATGTGCCCCAGTGATGGGCATTTTCACTAGTGTATGATATTTGTCATAAGCAACCTTCTATTTTGTTCCACATTGGGGATAAATTGCATTTATAAACAGGCAAATAGGTTGATTCAGTGTCATATGGAGGTACATTAATAATTTAAATGCTACAGGCATGCCACATAAAGGTAAAGTATTTTAAACAAGTTACAGTTATTAGCCCAGTTATGATAGTAGATAACAATGGATATGATAACAACATGATGCTGGCCATTTTAAGAATAGATGTGTCTATATTCTATTTATATTAAAAATACTCTACTTATGATGTAGTACTCCAATGGAATTATTATACCACACTGAAAAGTCTAATGCTACAAACTAATATTTGAAGCATTTAAAGGTCATAAACATTTCTAGTGCATATGCAAATAAAAACCCATAATACCTTTTGCTTCTAATTAAGTCTTAGTCTGAATCATGGTGATGTGATTTGAAGTGTTGGGGTTTGGAGCGGATGGCCAAGAAATAATTCTCGAGATGTCTTTGGTGCACAAAGGACCCATGGACAGAAAGAGCTGCCCCGGGGTTGTGATGGGTGACTGATTACATACCTTCAGGTTGGGAGGGGGTTAGGAATAGCATAAGTTTCTAAGGTATTTTGGAAACAACGTTTCCAGGATCTTGAGAGGCTAGCTGCTGCTAAGAAAAAGGTCATTTATTACTGTTTAGTAAAAACTCAGTCATGAGACCCTTCAGATGTATATAGCGAGCCATAAGCTTGGAGTATGATTGACGACATATTTCTTGAGGGGGAGGGTAGAGATGAAGTTTCCAAAGGAAGTTTTATATGTTAAAATAGACTTACAGGATCCTGGAGGTCAGGATAATGTTAAAGCTAAGATTGCCTTTTGCCCTTAGCAAAGTGTCATCATTGAGGCAGCTGAGCTCCCAAAGAAAGGTTACTCTGTTTCAAGGACTTGTCAATGGGCTGTAGGTAGTAGGGAATTTAACTTTTTTCTTTTGCCTTTGTTTCCCACATCAGTGGTATATAAAGAAGTTGAAAGTTGAGCTCTACTGAGGTGAGCCCTGGTGGGTGAGTAACCCGGAGCCCTGCTCACACAGCCCTGACCCCAGGCCCAGCTGTGCTCCTCCAGAAGCCCATGGGAGTGCCCGAGGGTCTGTGGAGGGCAGTTTGGCAAAAGCTTCTCTAGTTCCAAGGCCTCATTTAACATGGGAGGTGACTGCAGCCTAGAGGGGAGTACTCCATGGCTTTTTTCTTCCTTCACTGGGCAGTGAGACTCCATACTGTGCTTGGCAGATCCCCGGAGCTCTGCAGTGCGAGGGCAGAAAGTGTCTTTTGTATTACTCTTCAGTTTGTCTGTTAGTTTTACTAGAGAGAGCCTGCAGAGAGAGGACGGACAGCTAGGAGAGGAAAGGTAATGAAGGGGAAGAAAAGTGCCAGGGTTACTCTTTATTGGGAATAATCTGAGAAGAAAACCCTTCTTATCTTCTTTCCTTCTTTCCTTCCATCACACTCTACTTTTCAAAAACTTTTGGGGGGCGGAAATACCCTTGACTCTCATACAATGTAGTATGAATATATATAAAATATTTACTTAATTTATTAATGAAAGAACCAGCAAGATAGGAGCGACTAGTGCATTCATTAAAGAAAAAATAGTGGAGCCAGATTGCAGAATTAGATACAAAACTGTTTAATGTCCTAGAAGCTTCACCCTTGGGGGTTATCTTTTCTTTGGGACAGAAAATCATGCACCAGTTACCAATCTTCTCCAAAATAACATCTAACTTTACAGATTCTGGGCCCTACTCAATAATAATTAGTAAGCCAGACAGTACTCTATTCCTTAGAGAATCAGATGACGCTTAGCTGGGCCTGTTAGACGACGACCTAGTACAACTCTGAAAGGGTATGGAGTAATCTTTTTGTCTTATTGTTTTTTTAATATAATTTATTGTCAAGTTAGCTAACATACAGTGTATACAGTGTGCCCTTGGTTTCAGAGGTAGATTCCCGTGATTCATCGCTTACAAACAACACCCAGTGCTCATCCCAACAAGTGTCCTCCTCAAAGCCCATCACCCATTTTCCCCTCTCTCCCACCCCACCCTACATCAACCCTCACTTTGTTCTTTGTATTTAGGAGTCTCTTATGATTTGCCTCCCTCTCTATTTGAAACTATTTTTTCCCCTTCCCTTCCCTCATGGTCTTCTGTTAAGTTTCTCAAGTTCTACATATAAGTGAAAACATGATGTCTGCCTTTCTCTGACTGACTTATTTCACTCAGCATAATACCCTCCAGTTTCATCCACCTTGCTTCAAATGGCAGGATTTCATTCTTTCTCATTGACAAGTAGTATTCCATTGTATATATAAACCACGTCTTCTTTATCCATTCATCAGTTGATGGACATTTGCGCTCTTTCCATAATTTGGTTATTGTTGAAAGTGCTGCTATAAACATTGGGGTACAAGTGCCCCATGAATCAGCACTTCTGTATCCTTTGGATAAATTTCTAGTAGTGCTATTGCTGGGTTGTAGGGTAATTCTATTTTTAATTTTTTTGAGGAAACTTCACACTGTTTTCCAGAGCAGTTGCACCAGTTTGCATTCCCACCAACAGTGTAAGAGGGTTCCCGTTTCTCCACATCCACACCAGCATCTGTTGTTTCCTGAGTTGTTAATTTTAGCTACTCTGACCAGCATGAGGTGGTATCTCAATGTGGTTTTGATTCGTATTTCTCTGATGATGAGCGATGTTGAGCATCTTTTCATGTCTGTTGGCCATCCATCTGGATGTCGTCTTTGGAAAAGTGTCTACTCATGACTTCTGCCCATTTCTTCACTGGATTATTTGTTTTTCAGGTGTTGAGTTTGGTTAAGTTTTTTATCGATTTTGGATACTAACCCTTTATCTGATATGTCATTTGCAAATATCTTCTCCCATTCTGTCGGTTACTTTTTAGTATTGTTAGTTGTTTCCTTTGCATTGCAGAAGTTTTTAATCTTGATGAGGTCCCAATAGTTCATTTTTGCTTTTATTTCCCTTGTCTTCACACACGTGTTGAGTAAGAGGTTGCTGCAGCTGAGGTCAAAGAGATTGTTGTCTGTTTTCTCATCTAGGATTTTGATGGTTTCTTGTCTCACCTTTAGGTCTTTCATCCATTTTGAATTTATTTTTGTGTATGGTATAAGAAAGTGGTCCAGTTTTATTCTTCTGCATGTTGCTGTCCAGTTCTCCCAGCACCATTGGCTAAAGAGACTGTCTGTTTTCCTTTGGATACTCTTTCCTGCTTTGTCAAAGATTTGTTGGCCATACATTTGTATGTCTGAATCTGGGTTCTCCACTCTATGCCATTGGTCTGTGTGTCTGTTTTTGTGGCAATACCATACTGTCTTGATGATTACAGCTTTGTAGTAGAGGCTAAAGTTTGGGATTATGATGTCTCCTGCTTTGGTTTTCTTTTTCAACATTACTTTGGCTATTCGGGATCTTTTGTGGTTCCATACAAATTTTATAATTTTTTGTTCTAGCTTTGAGAAGAATGCCAGTGCAATTTTGATTGGGATTGCATTGAATGTGTAAATTGCTTTGGGTAGTAATGACATTTTAACAATATTTGTTCTTCCAATCCATGAGCATGGAATGTTTTTCCATTTCTTTGTGTCTTCTTCCATTTCTTTCATAAGTTTTCTAGAGTTTTCAGCATACAGATCTTTTTCATCTTTGGTTAGGTTTATTCCTAGGTATTTTATGGTTCTTGGGGCCATTGTAAATGGGATTGATTTCTTGATTTCTCTTTCTGTTGCTTCATTATTGGTGTATAGAAATGCAACCAATTTCTGTACATTAATTTTGTACCTTGTGACTTTGTTGAATTCACGTATCAGTTCTAGCAGCTTTCTCAGGGAGTCTTTCAGTTTTTCCATGTAGAGTATCATGTCATCTGTGAAAAGTGAAAGTTTGATTTCTTCTTTGCCAATTTGGATGACTTTTATTTCATTTTGTTGTCTGATTACTGAGGCTAGGACTTCCAACACTATGTTAAACAACAGCGGTGAGAGTGGACATTCCTGCCATGTTCCTGATCTCACGGGGAAAGCTTTCAGTTTTCCCCCATTGAGGATGATATTAGCTGTGGGCTTTTCATATATGGCTTTTATGATGTTGAAGTATGTTCCTTCTATCCCGACTTTCTTGAGGGTTTTTATTAAGACTGGATGCTGTATTTTGTCAAATGCTTTTTCTGCATCTCTTGACAGGATCATATGGTTCTTATCCTTTCTTTGATTAGTGTGATGTATCACATTGATTGATTTGCAAATATTGAACCAGTCTGGCAGCCCGGGGCTGCACTTGATCCGTGGTGAATAATTCTTTTCATGCATTGTTTAATTCGATTTGCTAGTATCTTGTTGAGAACTTTTGCATCCATGTTCATCAGGGATATTGGCCTGTAGTTCTCCTTTTTAGTGGGGCCTCTGTCTGGTTTGGGAATCAAAGTAATGCTAGTTTCATAAAATGAGTCCGGAAGCTTTCCTTCCTTTTCTATTTTTTGGAACAGCTTGAGAAGGTTAGGTATTAAATCTGCTTTAAATGTCTGGTAGAATTCCCCAGGGAGGCCCTCTGGCCCAAGACTCTTATTTGTTGGGAGGTTTTTTGATAACTTATTCAATTTCTTCGTTGGTTATGGGACTGTTCAAATTTTCTATTTCTTCCCCTTTGAGTTTTGATAGTGTGTGGGTCTCTAG
The DNA here is from genome assembly GCF_027475565.1 of Acinonyx jubatus. Lineage (NCBI taxonomy): Eukaryota > Metazoa > Chordata > Mammalia > Carnivora > Felidae > Acinonyx > Acinonyx jubatus. The sequence continues at coordinate 79,287,695 of NC_069387.1, forward strand.
GAATTTGTCCATTTCTCCCAGGTTGTCCAGTTTTTTTGGCATATAATTTTTCATAGTATTTCATAGTGTTCTCTGATAATTGTTTATATTTCTGTGATCTGTCCTCTTTGTGATTTTATTTATTTGGGTCCTCTCTCTTTTCTTTTTGAGAAGTCTGGCTGGGGGTTTATCAATTTTGTTTATTTTTTCAAAAAACCAGCTCTTAGATTCATTGATCTGTTCTTCTATTTTTTTGTATTTTGTATTTTGTATTTCTCTAATCTTTATTATTTCTCTTCTTCTGTTTGCTTTGGGGTTTCTTTGCTGTTCTGATTCTAGTTCTTTTAGGTGTGCGGTTAGGTTTTGTGTTTGGGAGTTTTCTTGTTTCTTGAGATAGGCCTGGATTGCAATGTATCTTCCTCTTAGGACTTCCTTTGCTGCATCCCAAAGTATTTGAACTGTCATGTTTTCATTTTCATTTCCTTCCATATATTTTTTTATTTCTTCTTTAACTGCCTGGTTGACCCATTCATTCTTTAGTAGGATGTTCTTTGATTTCCATGCAGTTGGAGGCTTTCCAAATTTTTTTTGTTGTTGTTTATTTCAAGTTTCATAGCATTGTGATCAGAAAATATGCATGGTATGATCTCAATTCTTTTATATTTATTGAGGGCTGTTTTGTGACCCAGTATGTGATCTGTCTTGGAGAATGTTCCATGTGCACTCAAAAAGAATGTGTATTCTTCTGCTTTTGCATGAGAAGTCTGAATATATCTGTCAAGTCCATCTGGTCCAGTGTGTCATTCAAGGCCATTGTTACTTTATTGATTTTTTTTGTCCAGATTATTTGTCTATTGTTGTAAGTGGAGTATTAATGTTCCCTGCAATGACACTATTCCTACCAATAAGATTGCTTATGTTTGTGATTAATTGATTTATGTATTTGGGTAAAGCCATGTTGGGAGCATAAACATTTACAATTGTTTGCTCTTCTTGATGGATGGACCCCTTAATTATGATATAATGCCCTTCTTTGTCTCTTACTACAGACTTCAGTTTAAAATATAGTTTGTCTGATACAAGTGTGGCTATTCTTGCTTTCTTTTGACTTCCAGTAGCATGATAGATGGTTCTCCATCCCCTCACTTTCAATCTGAAGGTTCCCTCAAGTCTAAAATGAGTCTCTTGTAGACAGCATATAGATGGATCTTGTTTTTTATCCATTCTGATACCCTATGTCTTTTGATTGGGGCATTCAGTCCATTTGTATTCAGAGTTGTTATTGAAAGATATGGATTCAGTGTCATTGTGTTATCTGTAGGTTTCATGCTTGTAGTGATGTCTCTGTTCCTTGGTAGTCTTTGCAAGATTCCACTCACAGAGTCCCCCTTGGGATCTTTTGCAGGGCTGATTTGGTGGTCATAAACTCCTTCAGTTTTTGTTTGTCTGGGAAAGCCTTTATCCCTCCTCTATTCTGAATGACAGCGTTGCTGGATAAAGGATTCTTGGCTGCATATTTTTCCTTTTCAGCACATTGAATATTTCCTGCCACTCCCTCTGGCCTGCCAAGTTTCAGTGGACAGGTCTGCTACTACCCTTATGTGTCTACCCTTGTAGGTTAATGCCTGTTTGGCCCTAGCTGCTTTCGGAATTGTCTCTTTATCTTTGTATTTTGCCATTTTCACTATGATATGCTGTGGAGAAGACTTATTCCTGTTAAATCTTAAGGGAGTTCTCCATGCCTTCTGGGTTTGGATGATTGATTCCTTCTCCAGATTATGGAAGTTCTCAGCTAAAATTTGTTCAAGTAAACCTTCTGCCCCTTTCTCTCTCTTTTCTTCTTCTGGAACTCCCATGATATTGATATTATTACATTTCATTGAATAAATTACTTCTCTAATTTTCCCCTCATAGTCTAGTATTTTCTTATCTCTCTTTTTCTTGGTTTCATCATTTTCCATAATTTTATCTTCTATATCACTTTTCTCCCCTCTGCTTCCTCCATCCTTGTTGTCACTGCATCTAGTTTATTTTGTACCTCATTTATAGCATTTCTTAATTCCTCGTGACTATTTCTTAGTTCCTTGATCTCTGCAGCAATAGATTCTCTGCTGTCTTCTATGCTTTCTTCAAGCCCAGCTATTAATCTTATGACTATTATTCTAAACTCTTACTCAGATACATTGTTTATATCTGTTTTGAGCCATTCTCTAGCTGTCATTCTTCCTGGAATTTCTTTTGAGGAGAATTCTTCCGTTTTTGTCATTTTGGCTAGTTTTCTGTTCCTTATGTGTTTTAGTAGCTTATTATATGTCCTGTAGCTGCAAGCACTTATATATTAAAAAGGGGCCTGGCCCTTCAGGAGGTATTTTTGGAGTGTGTTGTGTGCTGTCTGTTGTGACTCTGGTTGCTTTATCTCCCTACTCATAGTGGTGGGTTGACCTTCCCCCAGGGGTGCTTTGATTTGTTCATTGAAATAACCCTGGGAAAAATTTTAAGAAGGGGGTGGTGGTGGAAGAAGCTTTATCCCATAGAAAGAGCAATGACAGGGTTGGGGAAAAAGAAAAGAAAAACAAATTGTCCAGAAAGAGAATCAGAGAAACCATATGGCTTAATCTGGAGAGAGATAGAGGAAAATAAAGAAGAAGGAGATACAGAAGAGGTGTAAAAAGAATAGATTAAAAATGTCTGCTTAAGCAAACCAACAATCCGAAAAACCAGAATAGAGAAGGGAATGAATAAGAGGAAGAAAAGGAAGAAGAAGAAGAAGAAGAAGAAGAAGAAGAAGAAGAAGAAATATATATATATATAATATATATAATAAGAATTGACCAAGAATCAAATCAGAAAACGCAAAACCGCTAGACTGATATTTCATGGTGCATTGGAACCGATGGCTGTGCTAGTCTGGAGGAGGAGCTGTCTGGTTCAGTCAGTGTCAATCTTGCTCCGTTAGATATGCAGTTACCAGGCCCAGAGGGGAGTGGTTTGGGGTGGGCGGTCCAGCCTGCTCGGTGGGCCTGCATTTCCACCAACAAAGAGTGTCTTCTGTCGGGCACCTGCAGGGTCTTTTGTCCTTGGAATGGCTCTATGCCTTCTTCCCACAGCACTCAAGGGAGAGAATTGGTCTCTCCAACTGTGCTTCTGAGCTTGCTGCTGAGTCCGGGGCTGGCTCCCCTCCTCCCCGGGTGTGTGCACAGGGTGGCCAGCCCCATTCTGGAGAAAGCCCTGCAGTTAGAAAGTGGTTCTTTCTCTGTTTTATTTTCTGTTCCTCTGTCTGCGGTTTTTCTCCTGTCCAAATACAATCCTATACTTCCACAGCCTCTCTTTCTCTTCCTTTTTTCTCCCCACAGAAGGGGATCCTGCCCCTCTGTGCCTATGCCACCCATTTTATCACTCCCAGTTTGCAATCACATACCTATGGCCTGCCAACGTGTCCCCATGGGCCCCTGGAGATGTTTCCGTCACTCTGTAGCCCCCATTTCTGGAATTCCAAGTCTTATGGCCTCAATACTGTTGTGTGTGGGGGATGAGGGAACTTTGGGTCCCCCTACTTCTCCACCATATTGACTCCTCCCCTGTTTTTGTCTTATTCTCAAATTTCAGTTAGCTTTTCTTAATTCTTTCTTCTTAATTTCTCAACATCTTTAATTTCTTCCTTGCTTTTCCACCTGTAGTCTTTTAGGAAACTACCATGAGCCCTTCTCTGTGGTTTGGGGATCTAGATGTGAACGAGACCTCTCCAGAGCTCTAACATTTCCTGCACCTGGGCCAGCTGTCTTTATTTTATTTTATTAAAAAAAAATTTTTTTTTGTTTTAGTGTTTATTTTTGAGACAGGGAGAGACAGAGCGTGAACGGGGAGGGTCAGAGAGAGAGGGAGACACAGAATCTGAAACAGGCTCCAGGCTCTGAGCTGTCAGCACAGAGCCTGACGCAGGGCTCAAACTCGCGGACCACGAGATCATGACCTGAGCCGAAGTCGGATGCTTAACCGACTGAACCACCCAGGCGCCCCCAGCTCTCTTTATTGAGACAACAGCTTTACTTCCCGACTCAATCTGGTGTTAGAGGTGACGCCAGTCTACCATGTGCCTGATTCTTGAGTACTACCCTGTCAGGATTTAGTCAATTTTCCTCATCTGATAGGGATGCTCCTACACTTCCAGGTAAACCTTGTGTCTGCTGTTGCTTGCTAGACTGCCCTATGACAGAGGAAGCAGTTATGTTATGTGCTGCTCATAAGATAGATGCACAAGTTATCTGGATATTCACCACGCTTTAGTCCCTACTTTACATTTGTAAGGCATTTCAAAATACACACATCCACTACGACGTTCGTCGTGTACTCTTCCTTTGCCCCTTACCATTCCCACCTCCTCAGAGTTACTCCCTGTCCTTTTACAAACAAGTAATAGCTCTTATTCCATTTTGTTTGAAGATAATTATATGACAGAGAACTTTAAAGTATCTCCTGTGACAGGCAGAGGAAATGGTGAAACTGGTTCATTACCATCCCGTGTTCAGCCAGCAATTTTGTTAATTACACGGTGCCTTATTACTTTCTGAACAAACAGCTGAAGGTCATGAACCAAACATGATGTTTACAATTGCATGAGCTTCCTCATTGCTTTCACAGTTTATAAATATTTCTTCAGTCATCCTCACCGTAGCTGGGCGAGACCCAGAAATCTCTCTGAAAGCACACAAAGGAGAGCAAGAGGAGTTCATTATGGATCCACCTTGGGCCCCAGTGTCTGATGCACCTGATACTGAAGCAGAACACTGAATATAATATAGTAAAATATTGAAGTTTGATTAGTGAGAACACACTACGTTTTTCTAATATGCCACAAAGTGTTCCTCTCACATTCTCTTGTTTTATTCAGACCCTTTGTATTTTTCATTAGGGCTTGATTGGTGGCAGAAAAAGACAAACAAACCTGGTTGGTGTGTGAAGGTGGTGGATATGTCTGATAAATACTTGAAGCCGGGCTTAAAGTTCTCTTGTGAAGTTTTGAGGTGACCAAGTTGACATTCTGCTTTTAATTCATCCTTACTTATACCATATGATGAATTTACAAATTCTTTTTTTTTTTTTTTTTTCCAACAAAGGCTCATGGTCTCATGCAATTAAAACAATAAAGGGGCCCTGGGTGGCTTAGTCTGCTAAGCGGCCTACTCTTGGTTTTGGCTCGGGTCACGATCTCATGGTTTGTGAGTTCAAGCCCCACGTTGGGCTCTGCGCTTACACTACAGGAAGCCTGCTTGGGATCCTCTGTCTCCCTTTCTGTCCCTCCCCTGTTTGCATGTGAGTGCTCTCTCTCTCCCCCTCTCTCTCTAGAATAAACAAATGTTAAAAAAAATTATAATAAAATTGAGGTGGTACTAGAACACCTGGAAGGCAGAGGAGGTGCCCGGGTCCTGGAAAATATTCATTCAGTGGGAGGAGCAGTGCACAGGCTGTCAGTTCTAGAACAAGTTCCCCACCCAGCTGGAAACTGGATTGATAGGCAGCAGTTTGAAGAAGGAGTTCAGACCCTAAATAACCTTTATGCAGAGGCAGGCAAGTTTGAGGGCCAGTCATCTCTTGAAACCTGCCTGGCTTGTGCAACACCATATACCATTTTCTTACGCACGGAAACTCCTTATGAGAAGGTTCTGAAGATAGTCTCCAAGTACATTAAGAGCAGAACAAGACGCTAGATGCCTCCCAAGGCCTCCTCCTGACAGATCCCACTGAGACAGGATTTGGAGGTTTTACATCAAATTGTCATTTATGAGTGATCATGCAGACAGAGGCATGCGCAGTGGAAGTTAAGCCATAGTAAGAAAGGTGCCGCCTCTGGCTGGGTCTGTCCTCTCTCCACTGGAGGATCTCAGAGCGTCCCCCACCTCCCCTCCGGAGCATCATTCCTTTGCATCTGCTGTCATGGGCCATGGTGGCACTTACTCCAAGGACGCATCTTCTAAAATCCCACACCTGGAGTGACCTCTAGTCTTTCAACATCTACTTTGTGTCTCCAAACTCTATGTGAGACTCTGCAATCTTTTGATTAGCTTCAGAGACCATACAACGCAGCATTTCGCTTTTTAAATTCAAAGCCATTAATAACACATGCAGTTGGTCAGCCCAACAGAATTTAGTTCTTATATTCCACCAGCACTAGAGGTTCTCTTCATCTCTTGGGCCGTGCCCCAGGTGGCTCTAGACTTCAACAAGTCATAGCTTCGCCAAGGTTCAGTCTTATTCCCACCATAAATAAGATGTTTGGCTTTAGGGTTTTGGTGGAGAGTACGCAGTGACGGGTCTTGCTAATATAGCTCTTAGACTGCAAAGAACTACCAGTTTGGCCGCGACTCAAATCTTAGGGATATTTTGCCGCTCGGATTCTCAAATGGAAGCTCATTGGAAAAATAATGTATAACGTTATTTGTTTTGCGACAGCGATTATTCCTAATTAAAGCGTATTTAATGCAATTTCCCGTTATTTTTCGATGGAGAGTTTTGTTATTATCGCTTTACCCTGAATGTTGGGAAGATGAGCTCTGGTCTCTCGTTCCTTACAAAAATAAGCAAGCACAATGAAGTGGATGTTTAAGCCCTGAATGTGTAACAAGCAAGTGTCACAAAATATTTTAATTATAGTTTTTGATGTGGAGAACAAAGGCGAAAGAAGTGTAGATAAAATGAAAGCTCCTTACAATCTGCAGCCCACTGACAGATGGATGCTTGAGGCAGGCAGAATGCGACATTCCTCTAACTCCCAGCTGCCTTAATGTTAATGCTTTGCTAGAGGCAAAAAACAACCTTAGCTTGAAGTTAGCCAGACCTCCAGGATCCTGTAAGCCTTCTTTAATGTATGAAAATCCCTTTGGAAACTTCCTTTATCTCTGCCCCTCCCAACTAAAAAGTACATAAGCAATTATGTACATTACGCTAGTACAGCTCTTGCTACCCACAGGTCTTGTCCCCGTGCTTTAATAAAAACACCTTTTTGCATCAAAACATCTCAAGAATTCGTTGACTGTTCACTCCAGGACCCCACATCACATCAGTTTTGTTATAAGTACCACGTATGAGAAAAAAATTTGATAGGCATAGTACTGTATATTGCTAGGTTTTAACTGTTTCTACCCACAAACCTTATGATTCATTGGCTTTCCTCATACACAGTATTCAAATTTTGGTTCAGATACAGTAAGTTTAGTGATTTCTGATGTGGTTTGAAGTGTTGGGGTTTGGAGTCAATGGCCAAGAAACAATTCTTGAGACCTCTTTGGTGCAAAAAAGTGTTTGTTTTTACTTTTGAGAGAGAGAAAGAGAGAGAGAGCATTAGTGGGAGAGGGGCAGAGGGAGAGAGAGAGAGAATCTTAAGCAGGCTTCACGTGGGGCTTGATCTCACCACCATGAGGTTGTGACCTGAGTCGAAATCAAGGGTTAGATGCTTAACTGACTGAGCCACCAAGGAACCCCCAAAGATGTTTTTATAATAGCATGGGGACAGGACCCGAGGGCAGAAAGAGCTGCCCTGGCATTGTGAAGAGCAGTTGGTTATATCCTCGTGAGCTGGGGAAGAGAAAGACAAGGGGAACTTTCCAAAAGGATTTTCAAAACAGAGTCCCGGGATCCTGGAGGCCTAGCCATTGTCAAGCCAAGGTTGTTTTCCTTCTAGCAAAGCATTAACATTAAAACAGCATGGAGTTCCTGGAGGAATGTCCTACTCCACCTGCCTCAGATATCTGTCAATGGGCTGCAGGTTATAAGAAAATTTAATTTTATCTACATTTTTCCCCCTTTGTTGCCCCCACCAATTTCCAACTAAAACTCTCTAGTCTGGGTCACTGGTCTGACGTGCAGAGGTCAAACTGATGCTCCAAGGCCCCAAGTGAACAGAAACATGCATTCACCACAAATTGCATTGTTGGTATGAACTACGGGGCACAGCCAAGTTCCCAGGTATTCAAAGACACTCTTTTAGGCAGGATATTCCAGAGATCTAGTGGTTGTCTCTCAGAAACCAGTCAAGGGCTTGCCCTCCGGATTGTGCAGAGTTTGAACACCCTGAGCTCGCTGAGTTAACCTTTGACTGCATGCTTGCAGGATGAATTTTTCTGGGCTATGTGAAGATGCTTAGGTGAAAGGTAGCATCTGAGTGACACAGCTTATTTGTAGCGTGAAAAAGAAAGGCACAGGCCCAAGGCGGAGTCACTTGCCTCCAGGATGGCAAACCAAGACTTACTACAATTTCAACCTCTCCAGGTGTGGAATTTTAAGCTAATCAATCTGGAGCTTCCTGGTCAGTACCCACAGGTGATCTGTCACTTGAGCTGTCCATCCCCCAAGGGAAGATGAGGTAACGCCCCTATAAGAAATCCCGTCCTTCCCCCAGAGGGAAAGTGGTCTTGCCTGAAAGGATCTTTTCTTTTCTTTTGCTAATAACTTCTTGTCCTATCCTCTTTCCTACAAAGTAGGACTCCTCTGACCTCCCCTCTACTTGCTAGATGGGATGCTGCCCGATTCTTGAGTCGTTTGATAAAGTCAGTTAGATCTGCACATTTGCTCAGTTGAGTTTTTGTTGTTTAACAGTGTTACTGATGCTTTTAGATTATTAATTATGAAGACACCCATGAGATAATATGGTCATTGGTCATGCTACATTCAAGAAAGTCAACAGTGGAAGTGATCATTTAGCTAAAGGCTAAGGCTGAAGTCCAAGAGGAAGAGTAGATTCAAAGACAGAGGAGGAATCCTCGGTTTCTGCAGATTCTGGAGGTTGCATCTTCCTCCTGCCCCTCACACCCAGTGTTGACCCCTCCATTTGAGTAAGTCCTAAAGGCTCATATCAAGTATGTAATAAACATATATACTCTTACACATAAATGAGACATTTCCTTTCTGAGCATCTCTTATGTACATCTACATACTTCAACTGGAATATTTCAAATCCACTCCTCTGTCCTTTAGATGGGCTGGCCTTCCCGGAATGGTAAAGTGAGGAGGTATTACGAAGATGCTATTATGCTAAGAGGGGCAGAAAATCCAGAATCCTTTGTGAATCGTGTCATTATTCCTAGGGGATCCTAAGGGGCTGTATGTTCACAAGAGAAGAAAAGCAAAAGCAAAGTAAAATCAAAATCAAAGCCAATCTTTACATTAACCAGGGTTAATTATAAAGTTCAGGACTCCAGGATCACACGGAGAATTCTTTCTCCATAGTTCATTCATTCAACAAACTTTTACTGAATGCTATGCATCAAAAATTGTCTTACATGATGGAATTACAGGTGGCATCACAAACAACAGCCAGAGAAGTAAGGAGATTGATTTTTTTCGGGCCACTGCAGTGACAGCACCCCAGATCTGAGGGTCATAGTGACTCAGCAGGTTGGGTTTGCCTTAGATGTTATAGGGAGGGGGAACCAAGTTGTAGATGGGGTGATTTACAGTGGAAGTCATTTTGAGAGCAGGGAATGTCCAGTTGGTTACCTGAATAGGAAATGTTTTCCGCTGTGGTTACGATGAGGAAGCAGAGGCAAGCTGAGGGCAAAGCACAAGCTAGCACCCCACAAAGCCGACCCCCAGGTGGGGTCTGTGTGATATTCTTCAGGTACTCCTGGCTGCCCAAGGACAAAGGAAAGAGACAAACCAATGGTTAACTGATAGAGATCACAGTCATGCAGGACATGAGCCTCCATCAGTTTACAAATGTCTTAGTAAAAGGCAATCTTACCCATACCTAACCTCCAGAAACCCATAAACTCGGTTTCCTGGAGTCCTAATATCATCCTCCCCTCCATAATGATGTGAGGAACAAAGGCAAAAGGAAATGGTAAATAAAGTTAAATTTTCTTATAACTTGCAGCCCATTGTCACACAGCTATAACCCATGTTATACACAGTATAACATTCCCCCAGGAACTCCCTACTGTCTTCATGCTGATGCCTTACTAGAGGGAAAAATAACCTTAGCTTGATAATAGCTAGGCCTCCGGTGTTTTATGAGTCCTCTTTAGCATATCAAAGTCTTTTTGGAAACCCCCTTTTTGCCTTTACCTCCCCTAACTTCATAGGATATAACCAGTCAGTCCTCACAACCCCAGTGCAGCTCTCTCAGCCCATGGTCCTGTCCCAGCGCTTTAATCAAATCACCTTTTTGCACCAAAGACATCTCAAGAATTCTTTCTTGGCCATCGGCTCCAGAGCCCCACCACCACTCCAAAACCACATCAGTTGGATAGGGTTAGGGCACACGCAGTTCTAGTCTTAGCTAATCAAATAGGAGACAGGAATGGGAAGTTGGAGGTTCCGAGTCTGGCTTTTTCAGCAGGTTCAGACCAAAGGAGAAAGGTCTGTGTCTGACTTTGTTAGAGTGAACAAAGCCAAACAAAGCTCCTGCCCTCGTAGAGATTACATTCTAGTGGAGGAAGGCAGACCGTCAAACAAGTAAATACCTACATTGTATGTCAGATGGTTAAGTGCATTGAATACAGCCAGAATCAGCTAGAATGTGACATTTTTCTTGATGATGATGTGATTAGGGGAGACTTCTCTGAGGAGATGATCTGAAGGAAGGGAGTGATCTGAAGGAAGGGAGGCAGGGAGCCTTGTGGCTCTCTGGGGGTGTGCAATCCAGGCAGAAGGGGCTGTGAGTATAAAACCCTGGGGCTGAGCATGCTTCTCTGAGTAACAGCAAGGAGGTCACGTGTCTGGGGAGAGGTGAGAAAGGAGGACAGTGGGAATGTATAGGATCAGAGGAGTGGCTGGAGGTCAGATCATATGTGGCTTGTGAGAAATGAGAAGCCATTGGAGGTTTTTAAAGTGGGTTCTTTATAAGCCCAACGCCATGTATTAAGGACTCCGATGATGCAAAACCACACTCAAGATACCCAGTAGAAATTGAACAAGGGGCACTTACCAGTAGAGGCTGGACTGTATCCTAATTTTCTGTCTGTGAGGCACTGGATCCAGTTAGCATCCTGAAATCCAGACAATCATAACAGAATTTCTCTTTTCTGGGCAAGACTGAAGAGGAGGGTGGAATGGATTCATCCTCCCCCCCCCCCCCCATTTTAACAAACCTATGGTCAGCTTTTGAAGGAGTAACAGTTAACACTTACTGATCGCTTACTATATTCCAGGCACTGTTTTGAACAATTCACATTTATGAGTGAGGTTGATTCATACCTCAAACATCCCCTCTAAGTTAGATGCTATTATTAACTTCATTCTCCAGATGCTGAAAGTGGGGTCAAGAGAAATTAAATACCTTGCTCGAGGTCTTCCAGTAGCCAAAGGGGGGTTCCAACACAGGCAGCCTTCTCTCTTCACCATTCCACTGATGGTAAAGTAGTGGGTGCTCTGGCAAGTCAGTGATACATCAGGTATGTCAGAGCAGTTGACCTGAGACCAAAGCAGCACAGCTTCTTTGATGCTGCCAGAGAAGCTTCCAAATTGTGTCAAGGTACAGCTTAATTCAGTTCATCCCAATACTGCTGTAAGAATTGGCCTCTGCTTCTTCCCTTTTCCTCTTCCCTCTTCTGTTTTTATGTTTGGACACGAGGTCCGTTTGGGCACAACAGTATTACGGCGACCACCAGATGGCAGTATAACCCAACTTAATACAGGGCCAGGCATGAAAAAAGGCCTTCCGTTGAGCAATTTTGCTTTCCTTCCGTTTTCGTGCCTTCAGACAAAAATGACGCCTCTAAATTCAATGTTCTGTCTCTTGATCCCACAGAGAAGTTAACTGTCAAGAACATTTCCTTCTCCTTACAGCCGCTCGAAACTTTCCCAGCTGTAGCAAGGCCTGGGCTTCTATTGCTTTTTATTTATTTATTTATTTTTAACGTTTATTTATTTTTGAGACAGAGAGAGACAGAGCATGAACGGGGAAGGGTCACAGAGAGAGGGAGACACAGAATCTGAAACAGGCTCCAGGCTCTGAGCCGTCAGCACAGAGCCCGACGCGGGGCTCGAACCCACGGACCGTGAGATCATGACCTGAGCCGAAGTCGGACGCTTAACCGACCGAGCCACCCAGGCGCCCCTTCTATTGCTTTTTAATTTCAGCATGGACATCACAAGGCTAGTGGTGAAACACACCCGACTATTGGGAGAGTAAAATGTTTCATTTTTCAAAGAACTGCACCTGAGGCACTGCTATTGTCATCTTGCTTCGCCAGGGATTTTCTGAGGCCTCCTGCTTTCGCCTTAGGGAACACAGATAAAACTTTAAAATTCGGGCTTTTTTTCTTTTCTTCTGGTTCCAAGAGGCCCGGCATTTGGAAGCCGAAATTAGTGCGGGTGCCATCTATGGCCACCACCAGGATCTCACATTACTTTCAGCCTGTCCCACTCATTCTGTGTCTCCATTTCCTGAAGGAACTTGAGGATACTGGAGCTTGTCCTTTCCTTGATGACGGCTGTCTTGGCCTCCAAGGAGAATGTTTTTTTTTTGGCAAAAACTCTCAGAATTTTCTACCTCGCCCAGGTCACCTTTCTTCTTAGCAGAGCTCTTTAAGGAGATCCATCTACATGAACATAAGGGAAGGGAAGCAAAAATAATGTAAAAACAGGAAGGGGGACAAAACATAAGAGACTCTTAAAAATAGAGAACAGACAGAGGGTTGCTGCAGGGGCTGTGGGGGGGGGGGCGATGGGCTAAAGGGGTGAGGGGCATTAAGAAATCCACTCCTGAAATCATTGTTGTGCCATATGCTAACTTGGATGTAAATTAAAAAAATAAATAAATTATTTAAAAAAGAAAAAAGAGTAACAGCCAACAGAAAGTGCCCCAGGTGCGTAATGTTTTCCACTTGGCACTTGTTCCCATGATCCCTAACTGTCTCACTAACAACACCAAATTCTAGCAAGGACATGGAATAATAGGCACCCTCATTCATTGCTGCTGGGAATGAAAATGGTACAATGACTGTGGAAGGCAACATGGCAATTTCTTACAAAATGAAACATGCTCTTACCATATTACCATATGATCCAGCAATCATACTCCTTGGTATTTATCCAAATGAGTTGAAAACCTATGTCCCTGAAGAAACTTGCTCACTGATGTTTATGGCAACTTTATACATAATTATCAAAACCTAGAAGCAACCAAGATATCCTTCAGTAGGTGTTATGGACGGAGTGTTTATGCTCCCAAATTAGTATGTTGAAGCCCCAACCACCCATATGTTGGTTTTAGGAGGTGGGGGTCTTTGGGAGGTAATTAGGTTTTGACGAAGTCCTGAGAGTCGAGTCCCCATAATGGAATTAGTATCGTTATAAGAGGAAGAGACACCAGAGCTTTCTTTTTCCATCATGTGAGGATACAGCCAAAGATGGGCATCTGCAAGTCAAGAAGCAGACCCTCACAATGTACAAAGAACCAGATCCACTGACGCCTTGATTTTGGACTTCTCAGCCTCCAGAACTGTGAGAGATAAGTATTTTTTGCCTAAGGCCCCCAATCATGGTATTTTGTTGTAGCACCACAAGCTGACTGAGACAGTAGGTGAATGGATAAATAAACTATGGTACATCTTAAAAAAAAAAAAAAGGAGATAAATCTGCAAAAGAGTCAAGGGAAGTGAAAGCAAAAAGAGTTTGGGTACGTGGTGAAGAAATTCCTCCACATTTAACACCTCTTCCCCCCTACTCTCCTGTCTTAACTAAGACTTGGCTGTCTCTCATGGATGCTTCTGTTCTGTGGCCCTGCCCGGGGGAGGCTGTTCATAATCCCACATTTCATGTTCAAGCCAAGGATCTTCTTCATTTGCCTACACCAGCTTTCACCTTCCTATTTTCAGGCTTTGCTGTCACACATTGAAGCCTTGGTGACGTCAGTACTTGTCCAGAGTCTTCCTCTCAGCCTTAAGCCCTGACAGTGTCACTCAACGTTCCCACCTCTATTTGTCCTTGTATAGCTTTTTAACTACCTCATTCTGGAAGGGCCCAGACTATATCCTTCGTATTCTTTGTTGCACGTTTTTACAACCTGCTACTTGGCCGTGGTTATTAAACAGGTATTGAATGAGAGCGATTGAGCTGATTATTATCTTATATTTGTCTCCTAAAGTAGAGATATCTAGCAAATTGGGGTAGACTAGTAATCTTCAAGCTGGGGTACCCTACTTTAGAGGTACACAGTTACACATAGCTTAAAGGAAATAAATGTCCAGATTCTCATATTCCACATATTCTTTCCTAAATTTTATTTGCCTAAGACCAGCCTGTGATGGAAAAGTGTGTCAAAACCTCTAGGACATCAGGGATACTTGAAACACGGTGCCAGCACTAAGAGAGTGAGTGACCCTAACTGAATGGCCAGTCATTTTGCAAATCAAGTGGTTTCTGAATTTTTGTCCTCTGATTATTAATTTTTTGGTAATAGGTGGTTATGTGATTTTTTAAAACATGTAACTTAAAAGGAATTTGAAGATTGAGTAACATTGTTAGAACAGAAGACGTTCATTCTTTTTTTTTTTTTTTTACCAACTAACTTACTTGAAAATATTTTGTCAGCCCTCACAATTAAAAATGAAAATAGACATAGTAATGATGCTGAATCTAGTAGCTTTAAGTAATATTTATCCTTGAATGCATGAATTGGAAAAAATTCATCTATAAAATGCATTCCCAATCATATATTTTTATCTTTGATATTTGTCCAGATTTATAATTTATGTCTATTACAATCAAGAGGAAACACATAAAAATTGTATTAATATCTAAACTCAGAAATAAATTTTTATCACTTGGAATTTTGTGGTTACAAAAATATTTAAGTAATATATACATTTTTGTTGCTGAATAATACACTAAAATAATGTATTAAATGCTTCCAAGCATAAACATGCATGAGGATAAAGTTCTGTGGGGGAGTGAAGTAAAAATACAGGTTAAAGAGAAACAAGAATTTTGTAGAATTTTTAACTTTAAAAATATCTTGTCTTTTAAAAATGTTTGATAGTGGGTGTCAAATTGCTTTGGCATTTAGGTTCCGTGGGATACATCTGAAAGAGTAAAGTACCAGTTTTATTTTAAATGTCAATATTATAATGTGTTGCAAGTTATATCACTTGCAACTGTTTAAATCGAAAGAATTTCTTTGACAGTCTTAAATGTCAATTAAAAAATGTGTCAGAGGGTATGTAGTTTTCCCAAATCCTTTCAGGATGCTCGTGAGTAAAATGTTCAGGGGCACTGGGCCCTAAGCACATGGACCTCATGGGCATCTTCTTTGACTTTGGTATGAATGGTACTCCCCTTGCTGGGCCCAATATTGACTCTTGGAAGTTACTATTCAAATGGGATGAAGAGTTTACCCCTACAAATCTTAGAGGAGAAATAGCCAAAGTGAAGATTTCCCCTTTGCCTTTATTCACACACACACATCTTCACACGCATTCTGAAATCTGACCGGTTAGGGCAGCACTGCCTCTCTCCCCAAAAAAGTGATCTCTCAGTTGTCAGCAGAGACAGAGAGGGGTTTGGTACAGCTCCCAAATGATACTGTGAAACTACGGAATAAAGTAAGTTAACCTGGGTCTGACAAATTGGGATCTGCTTATAGTATTGAGCTGTGGCACGTGTGAGTGCTTAAGCCACGTTCACCATTTGAACACTTGCCACTGAGCTATAATAATGCTCAGAAACTGCTACATGATTTCTATGTCCTCCCCCAAGAATGTGGGAGACTTCCCAGAATTTTTCCTATTTGGAGTTACACTGGGTGCATTTATCTTGATGTTTACTGTTTAACATATTGAATTTTCTGATATTTTGGGATTGAATGCTTTAAAAGTGGATAAATGCCCAAGGGACGCATAGGCATTATTGTTTGGTTAATAAGTAATAAATGAATATTTAAAGTTTGCTAGGGATCTATAAAATCAACGATTATGGCACACCCCATGACTCTGGACACTCTGCTGTGCTGTGGATTTAGAACAACCAGAAGGAATCAGAAGTGAGATTCCTTCTGAGGATGGATGTTGCTTATGCACAAATTAACTCTATTAGCAGTATAAAAAAGGAATGTAACTACAGATGCTTCAGAGACTAAAAAGGTAAGGAGAATGTCATGATAATGAATTTGAAAACAGATAAAATGTGCCAACTTTCAAGAAATATAAATTAGGGGAGTGTTGTCAGCAAGATGGTGGACTAGAGTTCCCAGCCCTCATTGTGTGCATGAGTCATAGTAACAATTTAAAGAATAAATAATTCTAAACACAAACAACTCCTTCTGAAGATACAAAAGAAGGAATATTATTCTACTTATTTTATGAAAATAGCAAAACTTTATTTATTTATTTAGAGAGACAGTGTGCAGTGGGGAGGGGCACAGGTAGAGGGAGGGAGGGGGAGAGAGAGAGAGAAAGAGAGAGAATCTTAAGCAGGCCCCATTCCAGTGCAGAGCCTGATGTGGGGCTTGATCTCTGAACTGTGAGATCATGACCTAAGCCAACATCACTAGTTGGACGCTTAACCAACGGAGCCACCCAGGTACCCCTGAAAATAGTATAACTTTGACGCTAAAACTTCTTGAGGATGATAGCAGAATTGTACATTACAGGTGGATCTTGTTAATGAAGAGTTGCAAAACTCATAATCAAATTAGTAGCAGTCTGAATCTAACTATCTTTACAGACAAGACACTACCTCCAGAAAACTGGATTTCCTCCTCAAAAGGAAGGTATTTCAAGATAAGGAGTCTATTAATGTAATTCAATATATTAAAAGATTAACAGAGAAAATACGTATACTTATTAAAAGTCTTTGGCAATGAGGAGTAAAAGGGAACTTGCTTAACATGAAAAACTTAAGGTCATTTACAAATAACCTACGGCAAACATAGTCAATTTTGAATTATGAATTACTAAAGGTCTTAAAATCAGGAATAATTCAGAGAATGCTGCCGTCACTACTTTTTTTCAACATTGTCCTAGGTTCATAACATGAGAAATGGAAATAAAAATTTAAATAGTTGGAAAGGAAGAATGAAAAATGTCATTTGTGGATGACCTGAAGATTTCAGTAACGACCCGTCTTCCTCTCAGCTTTAAGCCCTGACGCCATCACTCAATGTTCCCACCTCTATGTGTCCTTGTATAGCTTTTTAACTATCTCTTCTGGAAGGGATCCATTACATTGTTCTTATTCTTTGTTGCACATGTTTACAATATGCTACTTAACAGTCAGTTATTAAAGTTATTAAATGAGATCAATTGAACTTGATGACCTTGTATTTGTCTCCCAAATGAAGTGGGGTAAACTACTAATCTTCAAGCTGGGGTACCCTACCTCAGAGGTACACAGTTACAGAGAGCTTAAACGAAACAAAGTTCTAGATTCTTAATTTCCACGTATTCTTTCCTAAAACCCCCAAACAACCTATAATTTATAAAATAGACATAACTAAAATTTCTCTATTTTTAAAATCTGGATTATAATGTTGACTGGTTTTTTTTTGTAATGAAAATTAAACAGGATTCTGTGTATTATTTTCCCAACAGTGAAGTTGGGAACTTTCTCAGCTTCCAGGAGGCAGGCTCATGAAGGAATTCTGCTAAACTTAGGAACGTTCACAAGACCTTGGTCGGAAGAGGAGCCGTGGGTGAAAACAGCATTCGTTCTGCTGGCACACATTACCTGCAGAAGCTTCTGGGGTATAAGGGGAACAACGGTTGCAGGGCGGAATTCTGACACAGAAGCACACTTTACAGGTAGCAATCACTGTTGTTAATCAAATTCTTAGCAGTTAGTGCTTGGCAGCACTGGTGGCTGGTCTGGTTTTCTCACCAGACCAGTCCTGTGGCAGAGGTATCTGCAACGCCCTTGGAAGCTGAAACTTCATCTCCAGCCCTTCTAGGGGTTCTTAGGAGCCAGCTGACAGTTTGTATGAAGTAACTTTTCTGCTGAAATTAGCCTTAGGTGAGGCCACTTTGCAGTAAGTACCCTCCTAGCAAACCTTACTTTTACCTCTCTGTCTTTACCACACACATGCTCATTTTATATAGTTGTGCTAATTGCGTTTAGACAGCATTGAATTTATACATCTTTTGCTTGTCTTAGGTTTTTATTTAAATTCTAGTATAGTGTAATGTTGGTTTCAGGAGTAGAATTTAGTGATCCATTGCTTACATACAGCACCCAGTGCTCCACGTGAGGGCCGTCCTTAATGGCCCATTCCCCACCCACCTCCCCTCCAGCAACTCTCAGTTTGTTCTCTATAGTTGCTTCCCTCTCTTTCTTTCCCCTTCCCCTATGTTCATCTGTTTTGTTTCTTTCCTTTTTAAAAAATGTTTCTTTATTTGTTTTTTGAAAGAGAGAGAGAGGGAGAGAGGGAATAAGCTGGAGCGGGGCAGAGAGAGAGGGGCAGCACAGAGCATATGTGGGGCTCAAAACCACAAACCACCAGATTATGATCTGAGCTGAAGTCAGACGCTTAACCGACTGAGCCACCCAGGTGCCCCCATGTGTTTTGCTTCTCAAATTCCACATATGAGTGAAATCATATGGTATTTGTCTTCCTCTGACTGATTTATTTCACTTATTGTAATGCACTCTGGCTCCAGCCACATTGTTGCCCATGGCAAGATTTCATTCTTTCTGATGGTTCAGTAATATTCCATTGCACACATTTGCAACATCTTCTTTATCCATTCATCAGTCGATGGACATTTGGGCTCTTTCCATAATTTGGCTGTGATTGATAGTGCTGCTATAAGCAGCAGGGTACATGTGCCCTTTCACATCAGTATTAAAAATGATTATAGATTCACAGGAAGTTGCAGAGATAGTACAGAGATCTCATATACCTTTTATCCACTTTCTTCCAATGGTTGCATCTTACAGAATAATAGTACAGTATCAAAACTAGGATATTGCCACTGACACAAGGTGTGTGTAGAGATCTTTGACATTTTATCACAGGAGTTAGACGCATTAACAATCACCACAATCAAGCTGCCGTACGTTTCCCTCACCACAAAGATCTCTGTCCACCCCTTTGTAGTCACGTCCCCTCCTCTTGTCCCACCATCCCTAAGTCTTGGCAATCACTAATTTGTTCTCTATCTCTACAACTTTGTAATTTTACACCTTCAGCCTTTAAAATAACTTTCTTATTTACAGGTAAGGTAAAAGAAAAATTTTAAAGTAAATTATAGGAAGAATCGTAAGATGAATAAAGTCTTCAGTTTCACACAGCTTTAATCCATTATAGCATGGAATGTATGTGAGACTATCTTGTTCATTTCCAGAGACAATCCTTTTTTTTTTTTTATATCTAATAACAGACATATTGAGGAACCAATTGGTACTGCAAAGCATTTTTTTTTTCCAGTGAGTCACCTGTAGATTCTCATGAAATGTGTTTCACATGAACTTCTGGACGTTGCTTCTCTTGGCTTCTACTTCTCCATTTTCTCACCTTCTGCCTTCTTCACAGCACCCTGGTGTCTAAGGGTGTACATCATTCTTTCTGGTCAAAGTTGAGTGAATCCTTGTTTTTGAGATTTGATCCACTCATTTGTTTCATTATTCTGGGAAGGTGATTTTCCTGATTATTAATGAGGTTGAACACCATTCTATAAGTCTGCAGGCCATTTGTATATCTTTTTTTTTTTTTGGTGTGATTTATCTGCTCAAACGTATTTTTCATTTTCTATCTAGTTGTATTTTTTTTTCTATTGATTTACAAGAATTATTTACATATTCTGGATAAAACTCCCTTTTTGTTATATTTGCTGTAATATCTTCCACCTTATGTGGATTTGCTTTATTTTTTAATAACTTTTTAAAGTTTATTTATTATTACTGTCTTTTAATAATCTCTACACCCAACATTGGACTCAAGCTCACATCCCCAAGATCAAGAATTGCATGCTCCTCCCACTGAGCCAGCCAGGTACTCCTCTTTGTAAATTTTTTTATTTGAAGTATTTATAGACTCTGAAGAAGTTGCAAAAATAGTACAGAGAGGTCCCATGTACCCAATTACACAGCTTTTTATTTTTCTTGACTCTATGTGTTGGTATCTGAACATTAGAAAACACAGCCTCCTCTCCCATTCTTCATGTTCTGGCCTGGTATAGAAGCCCCTCACTAATCAGCCTGGTTAGAGATTCTGGGGACCTCTCAAATTTTTTCTGTATATGCATCTTCTGTGACGTGTGTGTGTAGGTTCCCAGTATAAGACGTAGGGCTTGATAATTGTCATCAACCTATGACATGGTTCCATTAACATGGGGTAATTGGTGGGTGATTTTTGCTCATTTACTCATTTGTTTAACTGCAAGAACAGTACCAATTTCTCCACCTCTCCGTTATTCTCACATTTCTGAGTAATAAAAGGGATCTCAATTGTTTAATTTTTATTTTACTAGTACTTTTTAATTAAACACTTCATTTTATATTTATTTTGTTTAAGAGAGAGAGAGAAAGCATGAGCAGGGGAAAGTGTCAGGGGAGAGAAGGAGAGAGAGAATCTTAAGTAGACTTCATGCTCAGTGCAGAGTCAGATGTGGGGCTCTAGCCATGACCTTGGGATCATGGCTTGAGCTGAAATCAAGAGTCAGAAGCTCAACTGACTGAGCCACCCAGACACCCCAAGGGATTTCAATTGTTTTAGAAGCTTGTGATATATATGGCACTAGGAAGGAGGTACTAATACTTTATCTAAGACATAGGTTTTTAATCTTTGTTTTCTTCCCCTCTAGAATTCCTCTCTGATGTCACTATGATATATTCTTCATAAAATGTATCATGTAAGGATGTTGGTGGGTCAGGTTGCAGCTATGATGGCAGAGATAAAAGAGAAAGGAATACATTTTGGGGGATGTAAGCTCAAGAAAGTGTGAGACTAATTCTCTTCCATGAAAAGTATCGAAACTTTCATTGTGAGTTTTCATATTAATTTCAGCAGTCCCTGTAGATGTCTCCACTGTGGCTGATGCTCACACTGCTATGCCAGCCATTGTCCACATTTTGAAGGGATGTCTTTATGTGACTGCTGGATCATCTAGGTCCCACACTTTCACAGTGGACTATGTCGAGGTGGGAGAAGGCATGAGAAATGCCCTGTGTTCTTTTTGCTTCCTACTTTCGTTTGGTTTTCCATAGCAACAAGAAAGAAAGTAGAGGGACCACAAAATATATACTTCTTGGCTACCACCTTGACTTACTTTTTCCTTTAGCATGGAATATGTCTAGTTTCATCTTTAATAGAAGTTATACTGCAAATACCAAAAAAGTGCTATCATTGGCCATGTACCTGTTTGTGGGAGAATTTCCTAAGAAATGGAAAATGACTTTATACTGGGTATTCCCAGGGGAAATAAAATACAGACCAGATAATTTTGAGGGTCTTTGAGGGTATATTGGGAATATTTAATTCTCTTGAGGGTCAGGGTTCAGGTCTGCCTTCCAGGTTAGCTTATCCCTTCCTTCCTACCACCGTATTGATTTATTACAATCATTTGTTTTTCTGAGACTATTCCAGGCCCCATTGTTAAATATGTCACATCTTAAATATAAGTTTAGTCTCACACCAGCTTTTTGAAGTAGTAAATTTTGAAGAAGTAGAAATCGATGTACAGAGATAGTGTGCCACTCTTTTAGGCACATGGTGTACATGGCCAAGAGCTGTTTTGTATTTATGAAATCTAAGTCCCAAGGAGGCTTTTACCAATATTGCTTTATATTATTTCAATGTCTGGGCACAGTGTGGCACATGACCAAGAATCTGTGTTGGACTGCAAGTGGCTGAAAATATGGCCTCCCGTCTCCCACCCCAGGATGACTATCTTGTTTCGCGTAAGTTTGGAAAGCTGTTTAATAAACCTTGGGATCTTTCTCATTCTAAAGCTTGCAGTTCATCTTAGTCTTCTGGTATGGGTTGCATAGACCATAGTCTCTTGGAGAGGAGTTGATCCTCTCACAAGTACTAGGCTCTGGATGTTCTAACCCTAGATTCCCTGGACTCCTGTGAATTCAGTGGCATTGGGCTTTGTTGTTCCCCTGGCAGCAAATAAGGAAGTCACATTCTGTAAGTTTCTATGGAAATGTCAGCAATATATTTCTTCCTTTCTGTTTTTTTTTAATGTGTGTTATAGATTTATTTGCATGGATTGCCTCACTACTGGAGGACATTTGGTGAAGTCATGGAGCTGGCTCATCATATGCATACATTGGCCTTTCCACTTTTGGCTTTGTTGGGCTACAGTGTGCCTGCATTTCATCTCACCTGATTGCCTACCTTGTCTTCATGCTATCCTCAACAAATTTCTCTGCATTCAAGTAAAGCTACATCAGAATTGGAGTTTGTTTCTTCTTATGAAAGTATACAGATTTGCTTGTTCTGGATACTTCATATATATGGGATTGTGCAATACATACTAAAACCCACCAAACTATACATTTAAAACAGGTGAATTTTATGGCATATAAACTGGATCTCGATAAAGCTACTAAACAAATCTATCCAGATAAGAATGGGGAAATCTCAGGAAGCAACCGGAGTTAGGGTGCACTTTGGAAATTTAAAATAATAAATATGGAATGTATGCATTAAGTAGTATAATCTGGGTTTCAAAATAAGTGCTAAAAGCACAAAAGACACTAGGGTCCCAGGCAATAGGTAGTTCAATTCTAGCAGAAACTGTACTTTTCTTTCTGGCTGCTTAATTATTTAATCAATTTAACCAAGCTCGCCAATTCTTTTCTTGAAGACAAATCATCAAGGAAGTAAAAGAATACAGGTAACCCAGTGGCAGCACATCAGCTGGATGTTGGGTAAGTAGACTAATATTTATTACTAAGAGGCAGAGATCTTATCTAGAGAATAAATATATCATAGATATGTACTAGAATAGCTGGATATCCAGATTTATGATTTCTTATATTAAATAAACCCAGAATCTATAGATTTATGAGCATAGATTTCTGGAAATGTCTACATAAACTATACATCTCATTTGATCATTTCACATATAAAATTTTATTTTAATCTTACTCCAACTTTAGGAAATGGTAAATTTTTTAAATGAGGAAATGTAAGTAGAGGCAGTGAGTAAACAGACACATAGGAGTAGGGTGCTATGGTCTAAATGTTTGTGTCTTCCTCAAAAGTTATACATTGAAACATAACTGTAGGTGATGGTTGGTATTAGGGGGTTGGGTATTTGGGAGATGGTAGGCCAATGGGGCAGAGCCCTCATAAATGGAATTGGTACTCTTATTGAAGGAGCCCCAGAGAGATATCTCATTCTATCTACCATGTAAGAACACAGCAAGAAGTCAGTGGTCTGCAACCCAGAAGAGGGACTTCACCAGAACAGAGGGACCCCTCCACAACAATGCCGGCATACCGATCCTGAACTTCCAGCCTCCAGAACTGTGAAAAATAAATGTTTGTTGTTTACAAGCTACCAAGTATATGGTATTTTGTGACAGCAGTCCGAAGGGACTAAGACCAAGAGTAAAAGACTGTATTTGAAATAAAGGCACCTATAACCATGAAGAAATTTGCCAACATTACTTTATATTGTTTCAGTGTCTGGGTTAGTATCTTGACATCTTCATCAAAAATTTGAATCAAGGAGTGCCTGAGTGGCTCAGTCGGTTAAACGTCCAACACTTGATTTCGGCTCAGGTCATGATCTCGTGGTTTCACGAGTTCGAGCCTGACATCGAGCTCTGAGCTGACAGTGTGGATCCTATTTGGGATTCTCTCTCTCTGCCCCTCCCTCACTCATGCTGTCTCTGTCTCTCTCAAAAATAAATAAATTTAAGAAAAATTTGAATCAAACAGACTAGAGCTGAAAAATTGATTCCTTTCCTTTTTCAGAGAAAGGCTGTCTTACTTTGTTGTGTATTTTAGGAAAACTTAATATATCCTGGGATACTTCCCATTGTAAATTTTATCCATTGTAGGCTTCCATCCAGAGTTGTTTGAACCAAATTCTTTTGAACAGGAGTTGATCCTCACACCAGTGCTATACTGCAGATCTTTTTTTTTTTTCAACGTTTTTTTTAAAATTTATTTTTGGGACAGAGAGAGACAGAGCATGAACGGGGGAGGGGCAGAGAGAGAGGGAGACACAGAATCGGAAACAGGCTCCAGGCTCTGAGCCATCAGCCCAGAGCCTGACGCGGGGCTCGAACTCACGGACCGCGAGATGACCTGGCTGAAGTCGGAGCTTAACCGACTGCGCCACCCAGGCGCCCCTATACTGCAGATCTTAAACCCCAGATCCCTTTGCATTAGACAGTTTTTCTCCTGTTACAGATATCAAATAGGAAGTCACCTTCTGCAACCTGGTATGAAACTCTACAAACACTATCATTTTTTTCTTTTATAGGTTTTGGGAGGAAAAGCTCATAATAGTGGTTTATATCTGGGCACGTAACTAATCTTGAATCATTCACATGCACAGACTGGCCCATACTTAGCTGTAATGAGCCCTGTTTCAACCCACGGATTGTCTCCCCATTCCTTCACATCTTCTATTGACAATGCTTTATCTCCTTTCACATAAAGAATAATCACTAGCAACGTGAGAATTGGAGGGTTTTTTTCCCTTATAAAACTCTATATTTTTCCAAATGTGGAAAGGAGGAAGCACAGAGAAAAATAGCTGTAAGGGCTGCATTTTGGAAATTTACAGTAATCCCAAGCAGGCTTTGCACTTTCAGTGCAGAGCCCAACCTGGGGCTCAATCCCACTTAATCTCAAACCATGAGATTAAGACCTGAGCCAAAAAAGAGTTGGACGCTCAACCCACTGAGCCACCCAGGCACTCCCACTTTCTTAATGATATATTATGCTTTCACTGTATTTCTTTGGCCCATAATTAGGCTTTTTTGTTTGTTTGCGTTTTGTTAGAAAGACAGGAACTCTGATTTCCCACTTTTTGAGAGATTCACATTGGTTTACATTCCTTTAAATAAAGTACCAGCTACAGTATGTATTCTGTAATTTACACATGAATTTGTAGCACAAATTTCTTTACTTATTGGGATTATAAAAAAATGAAAAATTATAAGACTGTGTCACAGAAGTAGATAATTTATTCTACTTGACATCATGATATGAGCCACTCATTATTTGAAGGTTGAAAGCTCATCAAATTTACAGCTTCTTGTGATTAGGGTCATACATCCTTGGAGACCATTATAGAAATTCCCCCTACCACAACTTTGAAATTGTAGAAGCTATTAGTTTCCAAAAATAAACTGCCCAAATTCTGACTGGAATTTCCTCAAATCTATCCACCAACTTGGAAAGAACTTGCATCTTACAATATTGTATCTTCTAGGCTGTTTACATGGTTTCTCCCTTCCAATTGTAGTAATTTCTGTGCAGAAGTCTTGAACATCTTCCCTTAAATGGTTGTTTGAGTATTTGATTTTATTAATGGTATTATAAAGGGTATCATGTAAGCATTTCTAGTTTTTTGTTGTTAGTACAAATACAATTGATTTTTCTATAGTGTCCTGTGTCCAGTACAATGATACATTTGTTTTTTGATTCTGATAAAATATTGGTAGAGTTTCCGGTATGCTTTATAAATTCTATGATATCTATGAGTGATAATTTTACCAATTTTTTTGCATCGCTTGAGATAATCATATGGTTTTCTTCCTTTGCTCTGCTAATCAGATGCTCAACACTGATGATTTTCTAGCATTAATTCTATATTGTATTCCTAAAATAAATGCTATTTGGCTGCCTTGTGTTTATTTATTTATAACTGGATTTAAGTTGGCAATACATTATTTAGGACTTTTGCACTTATGGTCATAATAATGATTATCTAGCAATTTATTCTATTATCTTTTCAGGATTTGACTTTTGGTATCAAGGATATACTGTTTTCGTATATTCCCAGCCATAATTGAATTCCTAGTCCTACTCAGGGAAGAGAGTTAACTCTGATGAGGCTGATTTATGTGGTTTTCTAATATATACATCTGTTTCCTAAAATTAACATGAAATTATTGTTTACTTGGAACTTGATGCAGCATAGACTTTCAGTTGCACAGACATGTTCTGGAGCTTCCCAGATAATTAGGAATTACTGTTGCCTCAAAAATTGTTTCTCTTAGTGAAGTCTTCAATTCTTGCTCGAATCTTTTGCTCAGGATCAACAGTGATGACAGAGAAAAGGTACCAGAATATCTGACGGCACCTAAGACAGTTTTTGAAAAAAGGTTGGCAGGGTACAGAGTAAACAATCTGGATCCTTCAGCAAATAAGCTGATCAACACTGATAGGGTATGTGTGAGGGTGGAAGGAGTTCTAAGAAGAACACTTCTTAACCTTTCCAGGGTAAGCATGGCACCATATCAGATGGATGTTGACACGGAGTCAGAGAGAGTCTTAGAGTATAGTTGTCTCTAAGCTTCCAAGCAAGAAGTTTTAGAATTCTCTAAATACTGTGCTAACTATAAAAATTGTGTGAGTAAAACAGTGTTAGCAGAGTTTGAAGTGAGGTAAGGGGTAATGAGATATGTGGATAAACTGTATATGAAAAAAATATCCAGAGACATGTACAATAGGAATAGAAAGACTTTCAAACTTAGAACAGGGAAAGAAAAAGTGATAAAGGAGAAAGAAATAGTGCCATATTCCCAGAAAGAAAGAGCAAAGGGAAAAAAGGGATAATACTTAGCAATATCACTCTAATCGTTTAGCTTTTGGAAGAGTCTCTGTTAATTTGTTTTGCATTTCCAGGCTTGGAATGGCCACTCAAAATTAGTGCTTTGTATGTATGAATTAATTTAGAGAAAACAGTGTCTTCATAAGACTCAATTTTTCTGTTCATTTATATGATTTATCCTTCACTTTATTTTTCATAGTTACTGCATAGACGTTTTGAACATGTTTTAAAAGATGTATTACTAATTTCTTGGTTATATAACTCTTATGAATGGTATCATTAAAAATTCAAATGGATTTTTGCTGGTACAGATAAATGCAATTGATTTTTATTTATTAAATTTTTTAAATTTCTGTTTTTTTAGAGAGAGAGAGAGCATGAGCGAGGGAGGGGCAGAGAGACAGAGGGAGACACAGAATCTGAAGCAGGCTCCGGGCTCCAAGCTGTCAGCACAGATCCCGATGCAGGGCTTGAACTCACAAACCATGAGATCATGACCTGAGCTGAAGTCAGACGCTCAACCGACTGAACCACCCAGGCGCTCCTGCAATTGATTTTTATATATTCACCTGATACCTTGGAAATGGCTAGAGTTGATTTTTAGTTCTCATTGTTTTTCTGTAGTTTCTTTTAGACGTTCTCTGAACAGAATTATGCCACTTGTAAATAATTAACTACAGTTTCATATTTTCTTTCTATTCCTTTCCTCTTCATTTCATTTCTTGTGTGATTGCCCTCATTGGATCTCTAGCACAATAATAATATAAATAGTGTCCATCTTTATCTCTGGAGAACACTTTCAATATTTGAACCTTTAGTATGACATTTGCTATTGTTTAAGGCGATTCTATTTATATTTGCCTAAAAATGAAAAAAATAACACATGGGTATTGAATTTTATCAGATGTTTTTTTTTGCATCAGTTGAGATAATCATGATTTTTTTCCTTTGTTCTGCTAACTGGATGAGTAACTTTGGTAGACAGAATAATGGGTGCACAAAGATATCCATATCCTAATCCCTTCAACCTGTATTTGTTAGAGTACATGGAAAAGTGGGAGTAGTGTTGCAGATGGAATTAAAGTTACTAACCATATGAATATAAAAATAGGTAGATTATACTGAATTATCTGGCATGGCCTGACTTAATCAACAAGGGTCCTTCAGATGTGGAAGAGGGAGGCAAAATGAGAAAGACTTGAGCAGCCATCACTGGCTTTGAGGATGGAAAGAGGCCAATCCAAAAAATGTGAGCAGACTCTAGAAATTGAAAAAGAACAGGATGGGGCGCCTGGGTGGCGCAGTCGGTTAAGCTCCGACTTCAGCCAGGTCACGATCTTGAGGTTTGTGAGTTCGAGCCCCGCGTCAGGCTCTGGGCTGATGGCTCAGAACCTGGAGCCTGTTTCCAATTCTGTGTCTCCCTCTCTCTCTGCCCCTCCCCCGTTCATGCTCTGTCTCTCTGTCCCAAAAATGAATAAACGTTGAAAAAAAAAATAAAAAAAAAAAAAGAAAAAGAACAGGAAATTGATTTTCCTCTTTCAGAACTTTCAGAAGGAATGAAACCCTGTCCATATGTTGATAATAGTTTCCAGAGACCCATTTTGGACTTCTGAAATCCCAAACTATAAGATAATACGTCTGCGTTGTTTTAAGTCACTGTTTATGGTAATTTGTTGTGAAGAAAATGGAAACTAATGTACTGACATTGATTTTCAAAGGTTGCTTTTTAAAAAACGTTTCTTTATTTTTGAGAGGTGGGAGGGGCAGAGAGAGAGGGAGACACAGAATCTGAAGCAGGCTCCAGGCTCTGAGCTGTCAGCACAGAACCTGATGATAGGCTCAAACCCACGAACCGTGAGATCATGACCTGAGCCAAAATCGGATGCTCAACCCACTGAGCCACCCAGGCTCCCCTGGATTGATTTCCAAATATTAACCTTGTCTTGTACTCCCAGAAAAAACTGAATTTTGTGATGTCTAATGTTTTGTATTTGTTACAGGAATTGCTTTGGTAATTTATTGTTTATAACTTTTGCTTTTATGGTCATGATAATGATGATTTTGTAATTTTTCTTTCTTGTAATACCTTTTTCAGGCTTTGGCATCAGGGATATCCTGGCATCATAAAATTAGATTAAAAATCTTTCATTGGGTTTTCAACATTTGGGAAGAATCTGGTGAAGGTTGGTGTTTTCTTCCCTAAATTTTAGGTAGAAGGTCTTGGTGAAGCCATATGGGACTGCAGTTTTCTTATTGGGAAGATGGAATATTGTGAATTCAGTTTATCTAATAGATAAATGACAGTTCAAATCCATTGTTTCTTCTAGATAGACCTTTCTCTGTCTGGCCCCCTGAGTGGTCTTTGAGCAACAATCCCTTATGATTCCTAGATGTCTTCTAGTTTAATGGGAAGAATTTGTGACACAGATTATGAAATCCTTCAAGAGCCTAAGGATCTAGCACAGGGGTACTATGACATGCTGGGTTTCTGAGGTCTTAGCAAAGCATCCTTTTTAGTCTCATTTCCATTTATACTTTACGATGTGCAACTAAAATAAATACTGATGATACTTTTGACATTTTGCCTGGAAATCTCCTTAGACAGATTTAGCACTTCATTAAGTACATTTTTATATTCTTCATTACTCCGGGCAAGGGTTTCTTCACTTTTATGCTACTATATAGCAAAGTTTCCCTGTGCTCCAGTTTTTAATAACATTTTCCTCAGTTTCCTTTAAGTCTTGTCAGGTGTTGGCTAACTATCACCTCCAATCTCTTATGTTTTCTGAAACCCAGTGTCATACATTTTAGGTTTTTGGTATCACAGCATCCCATTTCTGGTACCAAAATCCATATTTGATCATTTATTTCTGCATTAAAAAAACCACTGCAAAATACTAAGATATTATACAACAACCACTTCTGTATGCTTAAAGAATCTGCAGGGGAGGCGTTTGGCTAAGGCACCAAAGAGATGTCTTCTGTCTTTCTCACTCTGGGGCTACACTTGGGCCATGTGAGTGGCTGAAGGCTGAAATCATTTGGAGGCTCTTCCAAACTTACTTCTTTTACTTTGTCCAGGATGATATTAAGAATCGGTTTCGGTGGGGCACCTGGGTGGCGCAGTCGGTTAAGCGTCCGACTTCAGCCAGGTCACGATCTCGCGGTCCGTGAGTTCGAGCCCCGCGTCAGGCTCTGGGCTGATGGCTCAGAGCCTGCAGCCTCTTTCTGATTCTGTGTCTCCCTCTCTCTCTGCCCTCCCCCCCCCCCCCCCGTTCATGCTCTGTCTCTCTCTGTCCCAAAAATAAATAAACGTTGAAAAAAAAAATTAAAAAAAAAAGAATCGGTTTCGGTAAGACTGTGGCCCGTAATGCCTACACATGAACTTTTCTTCCATCTTGGACTCCTCTGTATGGTGGCCTCAGGGTAGGTAACACAGTGGAGATGGTTTGCCTTCTTAGATTCAACAGCTCATTAGGTATATTTCTTTACCACTAATTACTTTAGTGTATATTTCTACAGAACCAGAATATAGTTTTTCATTTTAGTAACTTCAACAGTGATGCAATACTTTTATCTCTTCTAAAAAAATCACCCAATATCAGTATTTGACCCAATAAGATCCCTTATAAAATTGTATTCCTCTAGTAAATGATCCAGTCTAAGATTGTCTATTTCATTTAATTACTTGGTATCTTAGTCTCCTTTATTATGGGCATTTTTTTTCTGACTTAAAAACATCTTTTTTGACATTGATAAATGGAAGAATATATCTCTCTTCCCATTTTTGAAAAAGTATGAATTTCCTCACTAGGGTTTTAAAAAATCATTCCTCATAATTAGATACAGGTTATACATTCCCCACCAGAGTACTCTGTAGGGGATATTGTGTCCTATTCAAGGTAAATGACGAACTCTTAGGGGCTAATTGATGTGGATTTCCAAAGCCTATATGTTGTCTACTAACACAATGAAATTAATCTAGAGTGAAGGCTTGATGCAGTACACACTTCTGGTTGAAAGAGGTGTTCTTGATGTTTTGGTATGAACTGATATCACCCCAGAATCTGTCCTTCTCATCAAAGTCTGTAAATTGTTTTTTAGACAATGGTGCCTTATAGATGAACAGTAATTCCAGATAAAAATTATCACAATGTCCAGGAAATTTGAGCAGGTTTTTGAATAAATAGTTGCCAGTGTGCAAAGTCAACATCCAGCCAGTGTGATGATCCAAACCTGAGAATGTAAATGTTAGGATAGAGGCAGGTAAGCAGGAAGAAGGAGGCTTGATGCTATCTCGAGGTTAGCTTGGCACCATATTCAGAATGATACTGCCCTAAAATGTCAGGAGGGAAACTGTATAAATATGAGTGTTGTCAGATGTCCAGGAGGGTAGTGGGATGATCAAAGATTGAAGGAGTAAGTGTGAGGGTTGAGGGGGGTGAGGAGGAGGAAAAAGGAGGCTCCTTTAAAGTATTCCAGGGTGTACCTGCAAAAGGTATTCAGAAAGGTGTTTCCCTAGGATGTCTGGCAGGACACT
This sequence comes from Acinonyx jubatus, assembly GCF_027475565.1. Classification (NCBI taxonomy): domain Eukaryota; kingdom Metazoa; phylum Chordata; class Mammalia; order Carnivora; family Felidae; genus Acinonyx; species Acinonyx jubatus. Next base: position 79,318,886 of record NC_069387.1, read on the forward strand.
TTCAAAGTGTCATTGTTTTCAGATTTCCAGGAAGGGCCTTTTGGATGCCTAGAATGTTGCACACCCAGTAACATTTAGGTAAAATAAAGGCAATTTGGTAGTGTTGTTTGGATGGGGTCAAAGGATGGTGGGAGCTACAGATTAATGGAAAATGACAAAGACATTCAGATTAGAAAGACATGTAGGCAGAAACAAGAAGAGCTTTGAAAATGGAAAGAATGGAAAAAACAAGAAAGATAGGCATAACAATGAAGTATTCCTAGAAAGAGATAAAAATAAAGTGATAAATTTGGGAATCCTCAAATCTGTAAAATTCAGATCACTCCTCTGAATTTAGCTTCATAGGGGAGCATTCAGTGGTTTGCCCTGGGCTTTCCAGCATGGAGCAGCCATTCAGACTTGGAGGGAGGACCATGGGACAATGGTAGGAACTGATATAAAGCAGTAAGTGGGCTGATCCTGGAATGGGAAATGAAGGAGAAATAGGGGAAGATGTGGAAGTTCCTTTCGTTAATTAGGAAAAGCCAATGATGGGGAGAATTTGTGCTTAGCAGAGATCTTTCCTGTTAGCAAAATAATGAAAAAAGACACATGGAAGTTCTGGAAAACACTTTCCTAGATTTTCATTACAGGAAGTACCTGTGAGGTGTTGACGTACAGCTGAGTAAGGACTAGGCTTCACCTGTGCGTGCAGAGCTTGTGTCTTCCCACGTATGTCTGTTGTTTTTTGTATAGCTCTGTGTATACCCAGATTTATTTGATTATAGACATTGGAGATAATTAATTACATTGTAGCTAAACATCATTGGAATTCTGTCGTGGTTAATTTTGTTTATGGGATTCCTACCTGCCTAATGCTTCCTTGTCTATTTTAGATCCTAACTCACATGCAGTGCTTCAGGTTCTGCTTTCTGAGATGTCATCCACATCCACTGTCTTTTTGTTTCAGAGTATATCCCTCCCCGATATGTGAAGAAAAGCCCTCTCTATTTGATTTATGCTTATTCTATACATTTGTATTGCATTCATTGATGCATGCTTAACTCACATCTTTCAGGAGCTTACTAACTGCTTGGCACTCTTGGACGTCCTATGGAATAGTGTTGAACAAAGTAACCTTTTGTTCCCTTAGGTCATATTGATTGACAGAGGGGGCAGAAATCCAGCAAGGAGCAAATCAAGTGACAAGAAAATACCAGGTAGCGATAAATATTATAATGGGAATAGAATCATGTTATCTGACTGTAAGTTGAGGGGTATTTTAGTGTGAAGCCATCATAGACTTCTCTGAAGAGGCGATATTGAAAGTTGTTATTTAATGTTAATAGTGAAGGAGAGGAGTCACATGTATTGCAAAGAGTAGACACACACTGTGTCTGTATATGGTGCTTGGCCACACATTCAGATTTCTAATGCTGGAGAGTCTCTGTGCCCTCTGTGTGTCTCTCAGATCCTTGAAGGAGAAGAGGACAAGATCTTAACTTTGGTCCAAAGACCAAATCCTACTGGGTCTCCATCACTCTGGGACTTCTTTTGAGCCCTGAGCAGTGTGTGCCTTGTTAACTTTTATTTTTGTTGAGACTCCGTTGTGTGTCCTTGCCCATCGCAGCCTGTGACTGCTGCAGGGATTCCCACTTCATGAGTGGTGTAGTTTGAGGGGTGAGGCATCTGGTTTTGGACTGAGTTCTTGATGCTTCTCTCTAGGGTCTGTCTTCAGGCTGAGGTGGCTTTTCTAATTTCATCTCAGGGCCTGTCTCCCTTTCAAATATGCTCCAAAGTAGAGTGTACTCTGGTGACTGAAGCCAGGTTTGTGCTCATTGGGCAAATCCAGGGATTAGAGCGCCGTGACCTCTAAATGCAGGAGTACTAAGGTGTCACAAATTTAAGATGACCCCATTACATATTTCTCAAATAGTTTCATATAAAAATTATAATTTTTTAAAAGTTTTTTTAAAGTTTATTTATTTATTTTGAGAGAAAGAGCATGGGTGCATTGATTTAATGGCTGCATTAATTAACCAACATTAGTTTCATTTTCTATTGTCTCTCTCTTTGACTTTGGATTTTTCCACAAGAAATGCTTCAATCCAGAGAGATCATATCAGTGTTGCTTCACTGTGCGTGAGTGTCAGATGACAGTATCTGCATGTACACGAGGGAGGCCATCTGTGGAGGAATGTACAACCTGACCTAGGTGGATGGATCTGAGAGCAGGCTGCCATAGGAATCCTAGGGCTGAGCAAGCTGTAGGTGTCCAACTTTTAATGTGTATGAAAGGAGCACTGCACAGTGAATAATCCCCCTAGGCTGGGTGTAGGGCTCCTCTGGCTTCTCAGCGAAGCTGGTAAGCATGGTGACACTTGATCCTATTATAAGGTGAGAGGAAGCCTGGAAGCAGGGTTCTTTTCTGGAAGATTTTAAAATGGGAAAGACTTGACCTGAAACCTGTGTCATAATCAAGGGACTAAAATGATCTTTCCAAAGGACCTCTGGCTGTGCTCTTGACTCCCCAGTGGTTTCTGTGAATATCAACATTGCCTGGCATTAACTAGCCCAGATTCTGATCTGGCAGTTCCTGATTGGTGCCCTCTGCCTATATAAGGTCAGGATGTGGAATGCTGAAGGCAGCGTCCTACCTTCTCCTGAGCTCCACGCTTTCTTATCTGTGCTCCCTGCTAATCAACTCACCAGCATGAAGCTCTTGGCGTTGCTGGTACTGGTGGCCGTTTCCACCTTCCTGGTTTCAGGCCGTAAGTAAAGATTCTTACCTGAAAAGAAGGTCTGGGGCAAGAGTCCATCAACGTATACGCTCTGTGTGGGTGTGGGTTTGGAGGAGCTTAGAATGGTGGCCCCCACGTCCTCCACCCCACTGCCCTGTTCCATCCCCATTTTGACTGACCCCTCAAGATAGAGTGGACTCTCCCTTTAGGCTTTGGCAATCCAGTCAGGTCTTTGCTCAGTTTTAACCTTGGTGTTCAACGTCATTGTGAGTGTTTTAACATATGTTCAAGCATGTAATCAACAACAACAAAAACACCAAAAAAGAAAGTAATCAGAGTTTTATTTCAGGAGGGCAAAAAATGGTGATGTATTATGTCTTCTGTGGAGTTTTGTGGGTATTATGTTATCTGTGCATCTTTTTGCCCTCAACACAAGTAGAGAAGCCTAAGGTTCTTCAGTTATGGAAGTTTGCAATATTGTCTGTATTCTCTCTTGCCTCTATGTCCTATGCTGGTGTCCAACTCGTACCTATTTTTCTTTTTCTCTTACAGAGACAACCGATGATACATCTGAGGGTGCTACTGGTAAGTTTGTGTTTGCACTTCATGTCCTTCCTGTCATGACTATTTTCCATCCCTGTCTTGTGTCAGGAAGCCATAGAAGACAGAATATAGAGACTCAAAACAGGTGCCTGGGAAAGCCATGTTCCTCCTGTAAAGTTCATTGTGAACATAGAAAATCTGCTTATTTCTTATATGTCTTTAGACAATAAAAGTCTCTGGAAAGGACCAATACAAATTGTCAATTAATTATTAATTGTTCTCTAGGAAAAAAGGTTAGGGAATGTGGTCTGAATTTGTGGTCTGGGAATTTGGGAGTTGCATGTAATGTCTTCCTGATTACCATAAATGGAAGGGGTATGCCATTGTGTAGTAGAGGGATTAATTAGTTTCATGATGAAGGAGACAGTGTAATTCCCAAAGGTGATGTAGAAATGAGGACAATAGGACCACATGGGAGTGTGGAATAGAGATTGAGGAATGTAGGGTGAAGTAGAAGAGTGGCCTTACACTTTGTTCTTTGTAACTGCATGTATGTCTTATTCCCAAGCCGATGTGGGTTTTTTTCTCTGATCTGGAACTCAAATTTGTGGAAGAAATATCCTATTGTTTCTTGGGCTTCTTGCACAATGTCCTGTATGTCCTGTGCCATGTGTGTTGTGCTCATGCATACATGGGGAAGATTTCTCTTTTTGCCCTCCTCAGTTGGGGATGGATTTGTTTTGTTTGGTAATAAAGGCATCGAGTGTGGTCAGACCTCATACACTGTGCCATATGTCCTACTTGCAAAGCCAGGGCCAATTAAAAAAAATCCTCATTTGTGATTAAGTACCAAGACATTATGGTTCCAGTGTGGGTGTGGAGATAGAACTATCTACCTGTTGGGGTAAGGGTAACTCACAAATGTGGGGTCTGACTCTGGCTATTTGTAGGAGCTCTGGTGTAAGGTGTGGAGAGTGATGATTATCATCAATCTTGTCACATTTCCTTTGAACGTGAGGTGATTCATGGGGCATTTGCTCACATTTATTATAGCCAGAATACTACCAATGTCTCCTAGTAGGTCTAATGTGGCCTCTTAAATACTTCTGTAGTAGATAGAGTCCAACTGGAACAACAGGTGAGATAAATATAATCCAATTTGAGGCCTGAACTTGAGAGAAGAGATTGTACGTTATTAATAGAAAGGAGATACTATTGCTCTAATCTGAGATGCATAATCTTATTCTTTTTTTATTTCTTGATACATGATCTTCTTCTTCTTTTCTCCTGTACAGTTTATTTCACTACTCACACTGATTCATGTTGCAGTGGACACCAATCAGATCAAGTTAGCCCATAGAGGGCACCAGAAAGTCAGTCCACTAGAGGTTTCTCCTTGCCTCTGAGCCATGATCCCTGTGAATAGGAACACATATGCATTTGGTAACTTGTGCTTACCTCTCGGAGAAAGTATTTGCTTGTCTCTTAGTCTCATAGTCTTGTAGGCAAACCCCAAATTCTTTGTCCCACCAAGGGCAGGTCTAGGAAGAATGAGGCCAAAGGAAAGTGGGTAGCTAGGCTAAAAGCAGGACAAAACTGTTGACAATAGCAGAGCTGAATTTATGATGAGGAGGATACATCCAGGCTCTAGTGGGATAAATTTTGTTTCTGAGGAAGAGTCAAGTGTCTCAGATGGATCTTTTCCTTCTTCTTTTTTTTTTTTAAGTTTATTTATTTAGAAAGAGAGAGACATAGGAAGTGTGAGAGGAGGAGAGGCAGAGAGAGAGGGAGAGAGGGAATCACAAGCAGGGCTTTGCATTCTCAGCGTGGAGCTCAGGTGGGACTCCAACTCACGAACTGTGAGATCATGACCTGAGCTGGAAGCAGAGCCGAAACCAAGAATTGGTCGTTTAATCTACCAAACCACCAAGATGCCCCTGGATATTTTCCTTCTAATTTCAGGTCCTGTTGAGGAATCCACAACCGATGATGCTGACACCAGTGCAGCTCCTGACACCACAAATGCTGCTCAAACCACTACTTGGAGTAAGCCACTTATTATAGATGATACTTTCTTTTGGGGGCTTCTGGATTCCTTGGTTCCCTGTGATGCTGGCACATTCTACTTTGGGGTCAGGAAGGAGAAGCCATGAGAAAGCTCTGTTTTCATCATTCTCTAATTGTTCCTGGTTTTACAAATCAAGTCAACAGATATATCTCAGAGGAGCCCTTGTTTACTAATATTACCTGCATGTTCTTGAAGTGTTGGCTTTAATAGGGATATTTGTCTTTAGTAGAAAAGTATGGGAAGATAGGAGGTCGGGTGGCTGTTTACGTTTGTTTTTTATAGAAAAGTGTTTGTTTCTTTTCTTTTTTTAACTTTATTTTTTTTATTTTTAAAAATTTACATCCAAATTAGTTAGTATATAGTGAAGCAATGATTTCAGTAGATTCCTTAATGCCCCTTACCCATTTAGCCCATCCCCCCTCCCACAACCCCTCCAGAAACCCTCAGTTTGTTCTCCATATTTATGAGTCTCTTTTGTTTTGTCCCCCTCTCTGTTTTTATACTATTTTTGTTTCCCTTCCCTTATGTTCATCTGTTTTGTCTCTTAACGTCCTCATATGAGTGAAGTCATATGATTTTTGTCTTTCTCTGACTAATTTCACTCAGCACAATACCCTCCAGTTCCATCCATGTAGTTGCAAATGGCAAGATTTCATTCTTTTTGATTGCCAAGTAATACTCCATTGTGTGTATATATATATATATATATATATATATATATATATATACCATATTTCTTTATCCATTCATCCATCGATGGAGATTTGGGCTCTTTCCATACTTTGGCTATTGTTGACAGTGTTGCTATAAACATGGGGGTGCATGTGTCCCTTCAAAACAGCACACCTGTATCCCTTGGATAAATGCCTGGTAGTGCAATTGCTGGGTCGTATGATAGTTCTATTTTTAGTTTTTTAAGGAACCTCCGTACTGTTTTCCAGAGTGGCTGCACCAACTTGCATTGCCACCAACAATGCAAAAGAGATCCTCTTTCTCTGCATCCTCATCAACGTCTGTTGTTGCCTGAGTTGTTAATGTTAGCCATTCCGACAGGTGTAAGGTGGTATCTCATTGTGGTTTTGATTTGTATTTGCCTGATGATGAGTGATGTTGAGCATTTTTTTGTGTGTTGGTTGGCCATCTGTATGCCTTCTTTGGAGAAGTGTCTATTCATGTCTTTTTCCCATTTCTTCACTGGATTCTTTGTTTTTTGGGTGTTGAGTTTGATAAGTTCTTTGTAGATTTTGGATACTAACCCTTTATCTGATATGTCACTTGCAAATCTCTTCTATTCTGTCGGTTGGCTTTTAGTTTTGCTGATTGTTTCCTTCGCTGTGCAGAAGCTTTTTGTTTTGATGAGGTCCCAGTAGTTCATTTTTGCTTTTGTTTCCCTTGCCTCCAGAGACGTGTTGAGTAAGAAATTGCTGTGGGCAAGATCAAAGAGGTTTTTGCCTGCTTTCCCCTCGAGGATTTTGATGGCTTCCTGTCTTACATTGAGGTCTTTCATCCACTTTGAGTTTATTTTTGTGTATGGAGTAAGAAAGTGGTCCAGGTTCATTCTTCTGCATGTCGTTGTCCAGTTTTCCCAGCACCACTTGCTGAAGAGACTGTCTTTATTCCATTGTATATTCTTTCCTGCTTTCTCAAAGATTAGTTGCTCATATGTTTGTGGGTCCATTTCTGGGTTCTCTATTCTATTCCATTGATCTGAGTGTCTGTTCTTCTGTCTTTTATTTTTTTTAAAGTTTATTTATTTTGAGAGAGAGAGAGGGAGAGAGAGAGAGTGAGAGAGAGAGAACGCAAGTGGGGAGGGGCAGAGAAAAAGAGAAAGAGAGAGAGAATCCCAGCAGGCTCCACATGGTTAGTGCAGAGCCTGATGTGGGGTTTGAACTCATGAACCATGAGATCATGACCTGAGCCGAAGTTGAATGCCTAAGCTCTGAGCCACCCAGGAGCCCCAGTTTTTGTTTCTTTTAAAAGTCTTTTCTAAAGGTAGACAACAGCTTTAAATGAGGTCTCCTTTGGTAGATGCTTTTAAACATTATTCAGGGTATCTCTGGTTATTTGGAAATCCATTGAGGACCAAGATAGTATAGTCTCTTATTCCTGGTTCATCTTTCCTATACTACTCTCACGTATCATCGATTATGAAATTTATTGACTGTGAACATATGCAAGGTATTGTGGTGTAAAACTCAGCCTGGGCAGCTGAATGGATTATGTGACTGACTTTTGATTTCAGCTCAGGTCATGATCACATGAATTGTGAGATCAAGCCCTGCATTGGTCTCTATGCTGACAGCGTGGAGCCTGCTTGGGATTCTCTCACTCTGCCCCAATCCTGCTCATTTGCTCTCTCCTTCTCTCTCAAGATAAGTAAATAAACTAAAAAAAGAACTCACATAGAAATGTAATTTAAATCGTAGAGTCATTCTACTAAGGAAACACTGTAAAGATGAAGAAATGGAAAAGTTCCAATGAAAGACTTTCCCCTGAACAGATGGGAGAGGTTGCATATGTACTTGAGGAAACTTTTTCAAACATTCCTTTATAGCCTTTCGGTGTCGGGGCCATTGCTTGGCACCTTGCACAAGGGTGAGTAGTGGGCAGGGCATGGAGGAGAAATTGAGTATATATCCCTGGTGAGAAGGTGGCAGGGTTGCTCTGTTGAATCATAGAGGGAGAACTAGTACCTGTGGACCTACTTGCTGGGCTCTCTAGACTTCGAGCTTATCTGGGCTCCCAACCAGGCCTGCAAACCCCATTTTTGGGGGATGAACATCTCATGGCCATTTGACTCCATGGAATTCAGTGCCATTTGACATTTGTTGGTCTCCTTTCAGATTCCCCAAATGAAGCCACATTCTTCATCCTTTTTGAAACCTGCTTGACGATATATTTTATTCTCTTGCAGGCCTTCTGGAACTTATTAAGGGTGTTTGGAACCGATGATTGTGAGATGAAATCTCCTGGATGTCCTGCATGTGATCCTGCTGGGCTCGGCCAGAATGTCCTTTCATTTGATTTACTCCAACCACGTACCATGCCTATCATGTCTCTCCTATCTCTAATCAGTTTGTTTTCAAATAAAATTAACATTGAGCAACATCAAAAATAGTATATTTTTAAGATGTTGGGAAGTGGTTGTCCCATGCTTTCATCAGTCCTTAGTGACAGATACCTGGAATTTTATTTAGTCCTTCCTGTGTCATTGTGAAATGGACTTTGTGTATGTCTACCCAATTTTTACACATAAGGCCCTCTTCTCGGGTGCATCAGTAGAGACTAGAGGTTTCTGTAACATGAATGCACTAATCAACATTTACTAGGCTTGAATAACCATTTTTGATTCCACCAAACTCTACTATTAACTGAGCCATAATTCTTCTCTTATCTGCAATGATGTAGCAGGTGAGAAACAGGAAAGCAGCCCTGCCATGTGGGAAGTGACCTGGCGGCACCAGGTTTGCAGTTCTTAGGGGCTGAGCTGGGTTGAGAGCCAGGACATGGTGTTATCTTGTCGGACACAAAGAAAGTTTCAGAAGACCAACAGCACATGAGGGCACTTAGTGTCTGTGATGAAAAGAGGCAAAAAGTAAGATCACTTCTCAGTTACGTTTCGGTACAGACAAAAGCAATATTAGTGTGCCAAACCCACAGTAGCACATGTCTCTTTTTCCTAGATAATGAATGACTGCTGCTTCATTACCAATCACTGCTTTTGCTTTTGCCTCATTAAGTCTCTTCTTCTAGAAAAGGTTTCCTAAGACACCCAATCCTAGCATACTTATGCTCCCTGACCTCATCCAGCCCAGGACAGAGGCCTGCTTCCCCATAACATCCCCTCAATCACCTAACACAAACCCAATTCCTTTTTAAGTGTTTCCCAACACCCTTGAACTGAAGCACCACTTTGCAATTCCCTTTGGTGTGTGCCTTTCCTCACTGTAGTGACAATGAACCCAAACTTCTCAGCTACAGCTGTGCTCCTGGCTGTTTTTGGCTGGAGGGCTTTGATACTTGAGCGCATAATTGGGATGGATATTGTGTATGAATGAATCACGGTGTCTTCATCCTTTCCGCTGTGGACATCTATCTAGTTTTACCTGTAGCCCAGTTTTGATATGCTTGTAAATGGGAACGTTTACTTATTTAATTTTTTTAATGAATATAATTTATTGTCAAATTGGCTTACATACAATACCCAGTGGCTTACATACAACACCCAACAAGTGCCCTCCTCAATGCCCATCACCCATATTCCCCACTCCCCCACCTCCCATAAACTCTCAGTTTGTTTTCTGTATTTAAGAGTCTCTTGTGGTTTGGCCTCCTCCCTCTCTTTTGTGACTATTTATTCCCCCTTCTCTTCCCCCATGGTCCTCTGTTCAGTTTCTCAAGATCCACATATGAGTGAAAACATGTGATGTCTGTCCTTCTCTGACTGACTTATTTCACTCAGCATAATATCTTCCAGTTCCATCCACATTGCTGCAAATGGCATGATTTCATTCTTTCTCATTGCCAAGTAGTATTCTAAATGGGAACATTTACACTCTCCTAGTTCTCATAGCAGTACTCTTAGCAATGCTGAATTCAAGAAGAACAATATGGCACTACTCCTAAAAGGAAATGATTGAGTTTGGTATATGATCCCCACTAAAACTTTTCTATTTTTTATTTTTTAAATGTTTATTTATTTTTGAGAGAGACAGAGACAGAACGCAAGTGGGTTAGGGGCAGAGAGAGAGGGAGACATAGAATCCAAAGCAGGCTCCAGGCTCTGAGCTGTCAGCACAGAGCCCGACGTGGAGCTTGAACTCACAAGCTGTGAGATCATGACCCGAGCTGAAGTTGGACACTCAACCAACTGAGCCACCCAGGCGCCCCGTAAACTTTTTTATTTTTTAAAGATGATTCTGGTATGCCAATGGATAAGAGGTGAATAAGAGTATCCAAGATTAAATAGGTGTTCCCTGATTGTTTGAGCTGGACTCTATGTGATAAAGGCTATTTAGGAAATGTGATAGGCCAAGGGCACCTGGGTGGCTCAGTCAGTTAAGGAAATGTGATAGGCCAAGAGGGATGGGTAGACCTTTATAGACTTAGCTAACACCTTCTTTTTCATAATAGTCTGAGTCACATTTTTACAATTGTGTATTTTCATAGAGTAGATATCAATGTACATTCCCTTTATATCCATAGTATGTTAGACATAATTTAAATTGCCATAATTTAGTTAGACAAGATTTGGAGTTAATGACCATTGGGGGAAAATTAGCACACATTGTGATTATTCCTTCCTCAGATGAATAAACTACAAAGAATGAAAACCTGTAGTATCTGTAGAACAACTGGAGGGTAGTTGAAACTGCCAGCTAATAGTCCAGGCCAAGTCCAATCTGCAAAATTCCTGAGCATTATGTCAGTTGGAGCAACAGAGATATTGGTCAATATTTGCAACATGCTGTCCTGATTTTCAGATCATGCTAATCAGCAGGAAGTTCAGAGACTATTAGGAGTAGTCTGGTTATGGAAAAATCATATTCCTCATGTAAGAATCCTGTTAGCCTCTTCCCACAAAGTCAACAGAGAGATATCTGAATTTCAGCAGACCCTGAGCCGAAACTGTTAATAGATTGAGAGTTGGCCTGAGGTAGTCCCTATGGGTCCATAGGTAGTGACGATTTATATGACAGGAATTTCTGCCATCATACAAATGCTGGAATCTGGAATTTGGGGCTGAAATCAAGTAGGATTCCTTGGCAAAGTTGTCTTGGGTTTTGGATTTGAGAATTACTTGAGGCAGATTCTTCTCCTACACTATTTGAAAACATAGTTGCTAGCTTGTCAGTGGTGTTTAATAAAATAAGACCTTGCACTGAAGAGCAGCAGGTAGTTCTGTGGGCATAAATATGGTTTCCTGTTGTATCCTGACTGATGCCAGGCAGTCAAATGTGTGATGGGCATCATGGGAAAGTTCTCTCATAGAGTGGTAATTTATTTTTAGGAGCACTCTAGCAGAAGAAATTCTGGGAAATTTCCATACAACATAAATGGTTTGTGTTGCTATCCTTTGGGTGGAAAATAGAAGTGTAAGGACATGACCTCATTCCTGAGTGGTTTGGGGCCAGAAGGATGGATGGACTGCCAATGGGAGTTCTTGAGTTGAGGATCATGCTATTGTTTGGAAATCAGTACCCAGCAGGCTGTGTGGATACTGCAACCCTGATGAAAGGGAGCAAGGTTAAGTTGGCCCAGTGAGTAGAGTTCAAAGGTCTTCAGGAGTGGACAAAGTGTTAGGCTCTTGTTCTAGAGAAGCATTTAGATATCCCAGTCTGTTGAGGTGCAGCCAACAGGTGTGTGTCTTGTCAGGCAGATGGGCTTTAGGCAACTAAGAAGAAAAGCTACTTGTATGATGCGCTCAGATAACAAAATGTGTTTGGGAATTTAAAGAGGAATTACAATCGTGAGGAAATGAAACAAACAAACAAAAATGTTGGCTCAGAAAAGGACTGAAATGCTGACATAGCTCCCTAGATATACCTGGGTCCTCAAAGGAGAGGAAGAGGAAGCTCAGGTCAGGCACACCCCCCCGCCCCCCCCCCCCTCCGTGAGCTAGAAAAGACACATTCCCCTTGAATTCAACAAAGGGAAATGATGTAAACAAACAAAAATGCCTCCAATAATTACGGGAAAGAATTGGCTTAATAACAGCTGTGGGTGAAATTAGTTGATATGGGCAAGTGAATCACATTGAAGCTCTCCTGGTAGCTCCAGGATTCTGTAATGGGTGTAAGTACTGTATTAACTGGGCACCTGTTCTTCTCTGGGATTTGTTTATCTTGTAAAGGAGCGATTAAATGGAGATGCCATTACAATTTGGAACACCCAATTCTTCATCACTTTGGGCCACAGGAATATATTTCCTCTCAGGTTACAAATCTTACTGCTATTAGGAACTTCTATTTAATGGACAGAGATGGTAAATGAAACAACATTTTTGATGAAATCCAGTTTTTCAATTTTCTTTTTCTTGTTAGGGCTCATTTTGGTTTTCTTTCTATGAAATGTTAGCATTCCCTACATTGAAAAAGGTATACTTTTAGGTCTTTTTTTTTTTAAATATGAAATTTATTGTCAAATTGGTTTCCATAAAACACCTAGTGTTCATCCCAACAGGTGCCCTCCTCAATACCCATCACCCACCCACTCCTCCCTCCCACCCCCCATCAACCCTCAGATTGTTCTCAGTTTTCAAGAGTCTCTTATGGTTTGGCTCCCTGACTCTCTAACTTTTTTTTTTCTTCTTCCCCTCCCCCATGGTCTTCTGTTAAGTTTCTCAGGATCCACATAAGAGTAAAAACATATGGTATCTGTCTTTCTTTCTGTGTGACTTATTTCACTTAGCATAACGCTCTCCAGTTCTATCCATGTGGCTACAAAGGGCCATATTTCATTCTTTCTCATTGCCACGTAGTATTCCATTGTGTATATAAACCACAATTTCTTTATCCATTCATCAGTTGATGGACACGATATACTTTTAGGTCTTATTTTTCTTCTCTTTTTAAAAATAGTGTTTATTTATTTCAGAGAGAGAGAGAGAGAGAGAGAGAGAGAGAGAACATGAGTGGGGAAGGGACAGAGAGAGAGGGAGACATAGAGTCTGAAGCAGGCTCCAGACTCCAAGCTGTCAGCACCGATGCAGGGCTCAAACTCACAAACTGTGAAATCATGACCTGAACTGACGTCTGACATTTAGCTGACCGAGCCACCCAAGTGCCCTTAGGTCTTCTTCTAGATGATTTATAATGTTAAGTTTTATGATCAAGTGTTTGATTTTTGTTTATGGTATGAGGTATGAATCGTGATTTTTTTTCATCGTACAGGTATTTGTATTTTTTCCCAGCATAATTTGTTGAAAGACTTCTTTCTTCTATTGAGTAGTCTTAGCATTTTAGTCCCAAACAAAATAACTGTATATGAATGAATCAATTTTTATACTCTCTGTTTCACTCCATGGACCCATTTTTCTGTCTCTAAGTCAGTATCTCAGTGATTTGATTAATTTAGTTGGAAAAGTTTTTATATAGGTGGTGTGATTTTCTAACTTTGTTGTTTCCCAAGATGGTTTTGGCTATCTGTCAGTTTTTACTTTGTCATGTACATTTTGGAATCTGTCATTTTTTACAAAAAAGCCTGCCAAAACATTGATTGAGAATGAATTGAAGATATAAACTGATATCCTGATGTTGTTGCTCTTTGTAAGCCATGAATACTGTATATACATCTACATTTATTTCTATAGATCATTTTCCATCATCAATGTTTTGTAGTTTTCACTATCGAGGTCTGGCCCCCTTTTGGATAAATTTATTTGTAAATAAATACATATTTTGGTGCTGTTTTAGATAGTGTTGTAAAATGTTCATTTTTCAGTTGATCATTGCTAACACATGGAAAATAAAATTGATCTTTCTATATTAACTTTCTGTCTGTGATGTTACTTTAAATTACTTATGTTTTCTAGCAGATGTTTTTTGCCTGTGTGTGTGGTTGTGTGTGTGCATCACCACATCACCTTCAAGTAAAGTCAGTGTTTCATCATTTCTGACCTTTTCACATGTCGTTTTCTGCTTCTCTCACCTGTTGGACTGCATAGGAACTTCTTAAAGGTATCAGTTGGAGGGGATGAGAGCAGAGATCTTTAGCAATTTCTGATCCCTGATAGTAGGAGAAAGCATTCAGGGCCTCTCCATTGTACATATTATTAGTGGTAGCCTTTTGTAGATGCCATTTAGCCGATGAAGAAATTTCTTCAGTTTGGAGTTTACTGAGAGTTTTATCTCTCTCTCTCTCTATTTATTTATTTCGACCCTACCTGGAAGTTCTTTCTTCAGCGGTTCCCTTCACTCGACTCCTATAACTTTCTACTTTTTTTTTTTCCTTTTCTTCTCCTTTTTTCTTTTTCTAATTCTTAAGTTAGTTAACCTTTGTGATGAGTGGTGCCTTTAAGGCTTGCGTCCCAGCAGGTCTCGCTGTCCCCACTGCGGTAGCTTCCCAGTGGTTTCTAGTAGCTCCTTCTTTCCTTCTCCCCGCTGGTAGCTCCCAGCCAGTTCCATCAGTCCAGGGTGTTGTTTCTCAGTCCAGTGTGTTGTTTCCTGCCTGCAGGTGGCTTCCTGTTGCGGTTCAGCATGTCTCTGCTATGCAGTGGGCCACGTGCATAGTTTCTCCACCGAGATCTGAATTTTCAGCCTCAGAATCCTTCGTTCTCATTTATTCGTTCCTTGTGTACTCGGCTCCATCCTTAGTGGTATTGGCTGTTCTCTGTATCTGCTATTCCTGAATTCCCCTAAATTCTCTTTTATATTCCAAACTTTGTATATCTTTACAGTTCCGTTTCTAAATGTTCCTCATATGTCAATAAATAAGCTTTCTGTGTTCTATTTTCTGTATGCTTTACGCCTCCTGAATGGACCCTGACAGCTACAATTATCTTAAAAATGTTCATCTAAGGAAGGAGAGGAATCAATTCGGCCTGAAGATTTGTTATTGACAGAGCAGCTGTAATCATACGTGCTCACCACTAGAGGGGGATGATTAATTACTTTTTACGGAACCAGTGGGTCCGCTTGTGTCTTGTGCCGCAGTCACAGAGTAACCACAGTTCGTTGCTAGTTCCTTGTTATCACTTGTGAGTGATTTTTTTCTAAGTTTATTTATTTATTTTGAGAGAGTCAGAGACAGGGCAAGCAGGGGAGGGGCAGGGAGAGAGACAGAGAGAGAGAGCTCCGCCATGCAGAACCCCAGATGGGCTGGAACTCATGAAACTGAGATCATGACCCTAGCCTAAACCAAGGGTGGGACGCTTAACTGACTTTGCTACCCTCAGAGATAAAATCCTGATGCCTCGTTGATAGCGTTTTTGGCCGAGTGGATTCTATGCACTTCCCGCCCTTGATTTGTAGCCACATGTGCTCTGACTCCAACCACCTACAAGGCTGTCACGTGTGGAAGGCCAGGTAACCCGCAGGGGGTCCGCAATTATGAAGACTTCGGATTCTGCTGCAAGATTGTAGGCCTTAGATGGTTGAGAACAGAGGAATTACAACACAGGATTAACATTTTCATGATAATTTTTCTTGTTAAATTGGCTAACTTATTTTTTCTTGTTAATAAATTATATTTATTTATTTATTGGCATTCCTCCACCCTTTATTCTTTTTTCTTTAATTGTCATGTTTGCTAACATACAGTGTCATTATGTATGTTACAGTACATGCAGTTGGCTAACATACAGGGTTACGTATGTTACAGTAACACACAGTTGGCTTCAGGAGTAGATTCTCCTGATTCATCACCTGCATACAACACCCAGTGCTCATCCCAACAAGTGCCCTTCTCAATGTTCATCTCCCATTTTCTCCACCCTCCCAAACCCCCACCCCCATCAACCCTCAGTTTGTTCTCTGTACTTGAGTCTCTTATGGTTTGCCTCCCTCTCTGTATCTTATTTTTCCTTCCCTTCCCATATGGTCATCGTTAAGTTTCTCAAATTCTACATATGAGTAAAATCATATGATATCTGTCTTTCTCTGACTGACTTATTTCACTTAGCATAATACACTCCAGTTCCATCCACGTTGCTGCAAATGGCAGTATTTCATTCTTTTTCATCTAATTATGGCTAACTGCTTGAGGAAGGAACTTGGGGAGACAGTGTATGTGCAAAGACAAAGTTTAGAAAGCTATTTCAGGCCACTCATGATGCTGACCCTGTTCCGGGAGAACAATGCAGGTGATGAGAAGCTGTCTGTTTCTGGATATATTTTGAAAGTGGAACTTAAGGATTGCTGACAAGTTGGATATGGCTTGTGAAAGAACAGAGGAGTCAGGCATCATTTTGAAGGTTTGTACTTGAGCAACTGGAACATTAATGGAGGGAGCAAATCTTCACAGAACTGTATGTGTATTATGTACATTTAGGTAGAAGTTGATGTAGGCAGAAGAATGGCCTCCATGGTGGCTTCAGGCCCAATCCCCAAGAGGGTCAGTTATGATGAGATAACACACTGAAGAATATGTTGTGTTATATGACAAAAGCGTCTTTACAATAATGAAGGTTATTATACTTGATCTTAAAATAGGGAGATTACCCTGGATTATCCAGCTGAGCTCAATGTAATCACATGAGCCCCAAAGAACAAAAGAGGAAGACAGAGGTGGAAGGCAGAAATATTTGAGTCACAGAAATGGTTCAAAGTGCCTTTGTAGATTTGACAGGAAGGAGACCATTTGAGCAGGAAGTAATTCTTCAACAACCCACATGACCTTGGAGGCAGGTTCTTCCCCAGGATCTCCAGAAAAGAGCAGAATTCCTCCTGCCTTGGTGTTTGCCTTATAAGGCACTAATCAGAGAATCCAGTTGAGCTAAGTAGTGCCTTGAATTCTGATGCACAGAAATTGTGAGACGTGTATTGTTTTAATATGGTAATTTTGTGGTAATTTGTCACCATAGCAAGGGAACACTATCATATGAGGAAACTCAGAAGCAAGTGTTGCATGCATACAACTCTTAGCCAAGTGTCCTCTGGGCGGTGAGGTTTTCCCCAAGTACTTTTATTTCCTGTTTCAGGCTCTGTTTGCTTCCCACTTATTGTCTGCATAGCTGGGGAAATGGACCTACTCACAAGAAAGTTATTCTGTTCCAGCTTTGGGTTAGTCATTTTTAAATAGCTGTGGCCAAACCTTTGTGGATTTGGTCCGTCAATTTGTTGGTTGCCTGCCCATCAGCCCCTCCAGTGAACTGACAACTGCACTGTGCCTTTCTTGAACTACTCATGTTCTCCTTTCATGGCAGGTGACGGTCAAGTTTCTGCTCTCTCTCAGAACTTGATCCTCAATTTGGACCATTTCAGCCTTGTTTTCGGATTCTGTTGATCCCTTCTCTGGATCATTCTTTCTGTCAACACCTACCATTCAGTCTCTCACCTGAATGCCTGCTCAGTACCAGGGTGTGGGGTCATACAGTGACATCCTCCTTGACCCACTGAAGTGAAACTGTCTGGTCATGCCTTCTCTATCTAATTGGGGGTCCTTCCTTGATGGGATTCAGGCCTATTCACTGACAAACAGGAAAAAGGTCTCTTAGACTCATATCTTTTGATGATGTAATTCTTCCTCTAGGATTTTGAGGGGTAGCTCTCCAAGCCTTCCCTGAAAACCTCCAAGGTGGCATGAGAGTGAAAACATAGTTCACCTTTAGGAGACCTCATTGTGTGGTGCCCACTTATAGACTGAACCCCACTGATCCATGTCTACCCTTGTGTAATCCCTTCCCTTTGAGTGGGTGGCATGTGTGACTTGAGTCTAACAGAACATGACAAAGGCCATACGATGTCACTCCCTTGATTACGCTTTGTTCACATATCGGAAAGACAGAATTTCCTGCTGGCTTTGAAGAAATAAACATTCACGTTACAAAGTGCTTATGGAGAGAACAACGTGACATTGGAGCTGCAGTTGACCTCTCAGACTTGAGGGTGGCCTCAGCTGAGGGTCAATAAGAAGCTGGGCTGTCAGTCATACAACTGCCAGGAAATGAATTCTGTCCACGACCATGTGACATTAGAATAAGATCCAGAGCTTCAGAAAGGAACAAGGCTTGGCTGAAACCTTGCTGGCGGCCTTGTGAGAGTCTGTGGAGAGGACCTGGTGTGTTAGTGCCTAAACTCCTGACCCATGGACTCTATGAGAATGTAATGTGTAATGTTTAAAGACACACTAAATTCATGATATTTGGTGATGCAGCAATAGAGAAGTAATATGATTGATTTCAGAGTCCTAAGTGTGTTCAGATGTAAGATCATTTGAATATATGTATGAAGGGTTTTGCTAGCTTTGGAACAACATTTCCCTTTTTACCTGAGATTGAGTATGGTGAATGTTGCCCACTGTCACCAGTCTTATTCAACATTGTACTGAAGGTCTAAGCCAGTTCAATAAGGCAGGAAACAGGAAAGGTGCATAAGGTTTGGAAGGGAGCAAATAATGTTACTACCATTTGTAAGGTACATTATTGTATGTATAGGTAATGGAAGATTATTAAATGGGATTACTAATAAAATTTAGCAACATAACTGCATATGAAGTCAATATACAAAAGCAGTTTTCTTCTGTTTTTGGTTTTACCAGATGAAGAAATAAAAACAATTATTTTCTTTATTTTTTTTATAAAAAGAGAGGATACAAAATTTTAAAAATGTTTTATATATTTTTGAGAGAGTGCAAGTGAGCGATGAGTAGAGAGAGAGGGACAGAGGATCTGAAGCCAGCTCATCTCTGACAGCAGCGAGCCCAATGTGGGGTTTGAACTCACAAACCCCGAGATCATGACCTGAGCCAAAGGCGGATGCTGAACTGACTGAGCCACACAAGCACTCCCCAATTATTTCTATGTTAATTTATTTTTGAGAGCGAGAAAATGACGTGGGGAGGGGCAGAGAGAGAGGGAGACAGAGGATCCAAAGCAGGCTCTGTGTTGGCAGCAGAGAGCCTGATGCGGGGCTCAAAATCAGGAACTGGGAGATCACGACCTGTGCTGAAGTCCAGATGCTTAACTGACTGAGCCCGCGGTAGCCCTTAAAAATTAATTTTAAATGAAATTATTATAGGTTCAAATGGATTAAATAGCTAGGAATAAAGTCACATTTTTGCAGAATTTTCTGTTAAGAAACAGAAAAGACTGTTGCCATAATTTAAAGAAAAACCTCATAGCCGATAAATAGATCATGTTTATGGATTAAGGGCTCAATAATTTAAAAAAGCCAATTATTTTCAAATTGTATATACTTTCAAAGCAACTTATAAAAATTCTATAAAATATTTTTGTGGAAATTGACTAATTTATAATTTATATGTATAGCGAAAGAAATCTTGGAAGAAGAAGAAACTTGGAAAACTTTCAGGGCTTATGAGCAGATATGAAGACCTATTATAAAGATTATCAAAAGACAAGACATAAGTGTTTACTGAATTCTTTGAAAAAAAGAGAATCCTCGTGCAGGGTCGGTGTAATGTAGGTTGGTGCAGCAGCTGTGTAAAATAGTGTGAAGTCTTCTCCAAATACTAAAAATACAAGTATCATAGTATCTGGCAAATCCACTTCTGGGAAGGAAAAAAACCCACTGTCTTGAATTCGTATTTGTACTCACATGCTCACTGGAGCCTTATGCAGAGTGGACAAGACATGGAACCAACTTAAGTGTCCATTGGTGGATGAATGGATAAATAAATGGGATATATACACAACTGGTATATTATTCAGCCATAAAAGAGAAGGAAATACTGCTATTTGTGACAACATGCGTGGACCTCGATAGCATTACTCTAAATGAAATAAGTCAAAGAGAAAGATAAATACTGTATGACCTCACTTGTAAGTGGAATCGTAAGGTGAAAATTGACCTCACAGATACAGAGAACAGATTGGTGGTGCCAGAGGCAAGGACAAAACGGGTGAAGGTGGTAGAAAGGCACAAACTTCCAGCTGAAGACGTTCTGGGGAATGATGTTCAACATGGTGACTACAGTTCACCATACTGTATGTGGGTCTGCAAGTTGCCAAACGAGTAGACCTTCAAAGTTCTCATTACAAGAAAAAAAATTGTAACTATTTGAGGTGATACATGCTAACCAGATATATTGTGGTAATCATTTTGCATTAGATATTTATATCAAGCCCTTATGTTGTACCCCATGAAGTTACACAGTGTTATATTTTTTATGTCTCAATCAAACTGCAAGAAAAAACAGCCCGGGACACAACTACAGGAAAGTTCATTTTGGATGGTCGCTTCTGTGAACCATCACAGGTATGGCTAGTTGAAGATGGGAGGCCTTGACCCTTCCTGTCAGTTCTTACATGTCACCAAGTACTTCTAATTTCATTTTTCTCAGTTTGGCAAATGTGCAGTCAACGAGAGCTGTCTGACAGTTTTGTCAGGAGAGTGTTATTGCCCAAATCTTAGGAACCCACTGTCAAATACATGAAATGTGTTCCACCAAGAGTTGGTAGTTTAGCTGTATAGGATGAATTTCTCTTTTCTTGAGTGAGCCTACCCTACTTTACAAGTGACTATCCATGTGTCTCTCAGGTAGCTCCTTGTGCTTCTGGGGAAGCTTAATCTACCCAGGTCTTTAGGATGGAACCTGTGGCTGAAACCTAAGCAAACCAGTGAGCGAATCTCCAATCTTCAGTCACAGTTGATTGTTCAGGGATGGAGAGATTCGTGAGAGGCAAGTGACTTAGGTTGATCCAATCAGACTGAAGGTTAAAGTTTTTGTATTGAAATAAGGGAGGAGATTCACACTTCATGTTATCCGAGTTGGGGGAAGATTTGAGCCCAGGATTGAATGAAAGCCATTTCTAGGAGGACAAAAGACAAAACTCACTGAAAATAGAACCAATCATCAAAGAGCCAGAGGCAAGAAATGGAAAGAATAAAGTCCTTTGGTCCCACCACTTGAGCTATAAGCTCTAGCGTCATGTGAAGACAGCTGTCATTCTTACTTTCCCAGGCCCACGAGTCAATCATTTCCATTAATATTGTAGACACGTTGAGATATTTCTCCCCTGCATATCCAATTAAAAGCATTCTCCATGGCACCTGGGTGGCTCAGTCAGGTAAATGTCTGACTTTGGCTCAGGTCATGATCTCTCAGTTTGTGGGTTCAAGCCCCATGTCAGGCCCTGTGCTGACAACAGAACCTGGACCCAACTTCAGATTCTGGGTCTCCCTCTCTCTCTGCCCCTCCCCACTTGCATTCTGTCGGTCTCTCTCAAAAGTAAACAAACATTAAAAAAAAAAGCATTCTTCTTAGTCTGATGTTGTGGAGACTTTAGGCAATTATAAAAATACTAACCAGCACGTGGAAAAGTGACTGGAACGTGACAGGTGCATTTGCTTAAAAATATTTATTTATTTATTTATTTATTTATTTATTTATTTATTTATTTTGATGTGCAAGCAAAATGGTGTGTGTGTGTGTGTGTAAAAAATAATAGTTAATTACTCTTATGTGTAAAAATAGTAAAAGTTAGCAATAAAATTAACAATCATTTATATCCTCTAGTTAAGTGTGAATGTGGGCCCCACCCTGGGGCCTGAGCTTGTGTTCTAACAGGACCTAGTTTATCTTCCTGTTTCCTGTTCCATCCGTGTTCCTTCTTCAACACCTGCAAACATGCAGTTCATGTCTTAACAGAAGACCCCTTGACGTTGTCCCCTTTGAAATTGAGACACGCCATCATTTCAACTCTCTGTCCTATTTTGGCTCCTTTACAGGCATTCAGAAGGGGTAATAGGTACACCAGGATATCAAGGGGTTTTAAATATTTTTCTTCCTTGGATAAGACCTGGAAAGTTGGTCTTCTAGGATTAATCATGCCTTTCTACTCCCAGTTCTTCTCCCTGATGACACATGTGTGTCACCTTAAGAACACCTTAAAGTTGTTCTGAACGAATAGGCCTTCGAATTTGATGGAGAATTCCTGTTTGTTTTACTTTGCAATGGTTCCAAAGCAGAAATTTATACAGCATCTTGTTCAGTCATCATGGCCATGTCGTTTCCTGGTTTGTTACTGGCAGTTAGGCCCCCCTGAGGTATAGTCTCAACTTCATTCTGCTGCACCCTTAGCTCATTTCTCTCCTCCCATTCAGCAGGAAAGAGCAACTAACTGTCCCCTATGTTTTGCAGGTAACAATCGTGTCTTTGATGTGCAAGCAAAATGGTTTTGTGTGTGTGTGTGTGTGTGTGTGTGTGTGAGAAATAATGGTTAATTACCCTTATGTGTAAAAATAGTAAAAGTTAGCAATAAAATTAACGATCATTTATATCCTCTGGTCTGTTCTTCTTTAGCTGAATCCTCCTAATGACCACTGCACAGACTGAAACCTTCCAATCTAATTTTAAGGCACTTTGGGCAAATGAAATACCATCTGACCTATCTCTTTGCCTCTGGGCAGGATCAACTCCTGCCGTGCAGAGCATATTCTTTCTTCTTTTGAAATGCTAGGATCCTCAAGGAGAGGGAATGAGTCCCAGGGTCCCCTCATACCGTTCCTTCGGAGGTCACTGAGCCCTATTTTCAAATTGCCTACCCTCTGCCTTTGGGTAAACAGATAAAGAGGAGTTCTCTGTCTTCCAGCAAGTTTAGTATATTTTGGAAGATAAATTGTATACAAATGGAAAACTTGGGAGCCATTTCTGGTGTCAGAACTATCTTAGAATTTATTTCTATGTATCAGAATGTCTTTCCATCTAGCCTGAATCTTTGTTGCTTTTGTTAAGCTCGCAAGATGGTGGAAGTAGTTTTTATAGTTCACTTGCGGCCATGAGATGAAATGGTGAAACTATCTCATGACTAAATTAAAGATTCAAACAGTTAAGACCAGTAGATTCGAGATAATCTAATCTGATATCCTAATTCCTCATCTATTCGTTTCTCTGACAGGTACAGTGCATCATCATCTTTTCATGGGCTTTTCTAGGCCTGCGGATAGAAAATAGACAAGACTGCTTTCCCACACGGAGCTTACATTGTATGAGGGAGACAGAGACAATAAGGAAACTATATAAGAATGTGAAATCATGTAAGATCTGTGGAGAAAAATGATAGCAAGAAAGGGGGATATGGATTGATGGGGGCTGGGCTGCTACGGGCATAAGAGGAAGCGGATGAGGACTCTGAGGCTGAGAGATGGAAGCAGCCTTGTCCAGGGACAGACAGCAGGTGATAGCCATGGCGAGGCACGGGCCAAGGTTTCTTACTGACAGTCCTGTGTTCTTTCCTCTTTTCCTCCTGCATGTGCCAAGATCAGAAGGCACCCTTACGAAGGTTCTGTGTCCTCATCACACTGATGATAGTCGACAGGGGCAAAGACTGAGTAATGTGCTTTTCTTAAAATATAGCTACATTTATCTTTAGTTTGATTATAGGGTAAAAATGAATATATAGGTCAGTGGTGATTTTGTAAGAAGACACAATAAATGCTTTATTATATATATGATTTTCAGTTGAGAAAGCACTCTTTACCTCTTTGATCTTCATGACAATCAATCGAGAGGGGAAAAAAACTGTTTTCACATCATTATTCCCATTTTGAACTGATAAGGAAATTGAGAGCTGTAGAAGGTAAGTGCTAAAGTTCAGTTGAAGGAGTTCACACATTAGTATGCATCCTCTGTGGCTGGGATCAAGTCATTCTGCCCTCGTCAATCCATTTGAGATATGACTTGTGTACCAGGTAAGGCCCGTAAGGGTGTGAACCAGTGCAGCCATGTTGTCTGTTCACTTTCCTGCACAGATAGCATCTGTTTGCATGTGACTGTTTCTCGGTGACCAAGGCTAGTTACAGTAATGTGTTTGGAAGGAGAAAGTTGTATTGAGGAATGGTCACTTCATATTGCACTAACCAAGTGAGGAAGAAGGAACAAAATCCACTTTGATCACTTATTCTGCAAAATTCTAAGATCCTAAACAACAATTACTTTTGTATGCTTAGATTATCTGCAGATGAGGAGTTTGGCTAAGGCACTAAAGGAATGTCTTGTCTCTTCTTGACTCTGTCTGGAGCCACACTGGGGACACCATGAGTGGCTAGAGGCTAAAATCATTTGGAGGTTCTTTCAAACATGTTTCTTGTGCTTAGTCATGGATGCCATTACAGTGGAGATTAGTGGGGTCTGTAGACCAGAATGTCTATATGAACTTTTGTTGCAGCTAGGGACTTCTCAGTATGGTTAACAGAGTGGAGATGATTCCATCTCAAGATGGTTAACAGAGCGGAGATGATTAATCTCCTTTGTCAGATCCCAAAGTTCCTTAGGTATATTTCTTTACCATTAATTACCTTAGTGTAGATTCTACCACAGTTTTCCTCATGTAACCAGAGTAGAGTTTTTAATCTTGGTGAATTTAACATGGCTATAATCCTTTACTATTGTAAAAAATGTATCCACTATTAACACTTGACACAATAAAGTCCCTTATGTAATTGTATTCCTCTAGTATATGATCCAGTCTAAGATCACATATTTTATCTAATTACTTGGTGTCTTAATCTCCTTTCCTTCGGACCAATGTTTCTGCTTTAAAAAAAAGTCTTGCATGGCATTGATAAGTTGAAGATCACTTGCCCTCCCGTTTTTAAAAAATACAAATTTCCTCGTTTGGGGTTTTTTAAATTGTCCCTCATAATTAGATTCAGGTTATACATTTCCCACCAGAGTGCTACACAGGGGGCATTATGTCCTACACAGGGTAAATGATGAACTCTTATGATCCAATCCATGTGGATTTCTCCAAAGTCTATCTATTGTCTATACAAACACTGAAATTATTCTTGACTTAAACCTTGATGCAGTGCAGACTTCCTCTTGAAAGATGTGTTCTGAAGGTTTTGGTATGAATTAATATCACCTCAGAATCTGTTCTTCTCAAAAGAGGCCATAAGTCTTTCCCTCCCTCCCTCCCTTCCTTCCCTCCCTCTCTCTCTTCCTTTCCCCTTCCTTCCTTCCTTCCTTCCTTCCTTCCTTCCTTCCTTCCTCACTTTCCTTCTACAAAGGTGCCAATAGGTGAACAATAATTGCAGATAAAATTTATATCAGTGTCCTAGATATTTGAGCAGGTTTTTGAATAAATAGTTGTCAGTGTACAGAGTCAACATCTGGCAAGTGTGATGATCTCACAAGCCTGAGAATGTAAATGTTAGGGTAGAAGCAAGTGAGCAGGAAGAAGCAGTCTTGATGGTATTTCAAGGTCAGCTTGGCACCATATTCATACTGATACTGCCTTAAGGTGTCAGGAGGGAAACTGTAGAAACATGAGTATTGTCAGATGTCCAGGAGGTTAATGAGATGATCAAAGATGGAAGGAGTAAGTGTGAAGTTTTAGGGAGGTGAGGAGGAGGAAAAAGGAGGCTCTTTTAAGTATTTCAGGGTGCACCTGCCACTGTCTTCAGAAACGTATTTCCCTAGGATATCAGGGGTGACACTCTCAAAGTGTCATCGTTTTCAGATTTCCAGGAAGGGCATTTTGGATGCCTGGAATGTTGCACAGCCAGTGACATTTAACTAAAATAAAGGCAATTTAGTACTGAAGTTTGGATGGGGTCAAAGGATGATGGAAGCTACAGATTACTGGAAGATGACAAAGACATTCGGATGAGAAAGAAGTGTAGACAGAAACAGGAAGAGCTTCAGAAAACGGAAAGAGTGGAAAAAACAAGAAAGACAGGAGTAACAATGAAGTATTCCTAGAAGAGAAATAAAAATAAAGTGATAAATTTGGGAACTATCACTCCTCTGAATTTAGCTTCGTGGGGAGCATTCAGTGGTTTGCCCTGGGCTTTCCAGCATGGAGCAGCCATTCAGACTTGGAGGGAGGACCATGGGACAATGGTAGGAACTGATATAAAGCAGTAAGTGGGCTGATCCTGGAATGGGAAATGAAGGAGAAATAGGGGAAGATGTGGAAGTTCCTTTCGTTAATTAGGAAAAGCCAATGATGGGGAGAATTCATGCTTAGCAGAGATCTTTCCTGTTAGCAAAATAATGAACAAAGACACATGGAAGTTCTGGAAAACACTTTCCTAGATTTCCTTGATCCCCCAAGGCTAGGTGTTGGGTTCCTCTGGCTTGTCAGCAGAACTGGTAATCGTGGTGCCATTTGATCCTCTTAGTTGAGAGAAAGCCTGGAAACAAAGTTGTTTTCTGGAAAATGTTTCCTATTGAAAAGTCTTGACCTGAAACCTGTGTCATAATCAAGGGACTAAAGTGATGTTTTCAAAGGGCCTCTGGCTGTGTTGTTGACTCTCTAGTGGTTTCTCTCAGTACCAACATTGCCTGGCATTAACTAGCCCGGATTCTGATCTGGCAGTTCCTGATTGGTGCCCTGTGAGGTGGTACCTGTGAGGTGTTGAGGTACAGCTTAGTAAGGTGTAGGCTTCACCTGTATGTGTGGAAGTCATATTTTCCCCTAAATGTGCATGTTGTTTTTTGTGTAACTCTGCGTATATCCAGATTTATTTGATTAAAGAGATTGGAGGCAACAAAGTACATTTGTAGCTAAACACCATTGGAATTCTGTCGTGGTTAATTTTGTTTATGGGATTCCTGCCTGCCTAACTCTTCCTTGTCTATTTTAGATCATAACTCTAGGCATTTCTTGAGCTTCTGCTTTCCAAGATGTCATCCATATCCACTGTCCTGCTTTTCAGAGTATATCCCTCCCGAATATGTGAAGAAAAGCCCTCTCTGTTTGCTTTATGCTTATTTTATGACTTTCTATTTCATTCATTAATGCATTCTTAACTCACATTTCTCAGGAGCTTACTAACTGCTTGGCACTCTTGGAAGTCCTATGGAATATTGTTGAACAAAGTAACCTTTTGTTCCGTTAGATCATATTTATTGACAGAGGAGGCAGAAAACCAGACAAATGAAGAGCAAAGAAACAAAGAGTCAAGAAAATATCAGGTAGCCCTAAATATTATGACGGGAATAGAATCAAGTTATCTGGCTGTAAGTTGAGGGGTACTTGAGTTTAGAAGCCATCAGACACTTCCCTGAAGAGGTGGTATTGAAGCTGAGACTGAATGGTAAGAACGTATGATAGCAGTCACATGTATTGAAAAAGAGTAGATTTCGGAGTTTCAGATTTCTAATGCTGGAGAGTCACTGTGCACTCTTTGTATCTCTCAGATCCTTGAAGCAGAACAGGGAAAGATCTTCCCTTTGGTCCTAATACCAAATCCTCCCATCACCCTGGGACTTCCCTCAGCCCTCATCGTCTGTGCCTTGTTAATCTTGTTTTGTTGAGACTCAGTTAGGTGTCCTTGCCCGTTGCAGCCTATGACTGCTACAGAGACTTCCACCTTCTGAGTGGTGTACTTTGAAGGGTGAGGGGTCTGGTTTTGGACTGAGTCCTTGATGCTTCTTTCTAGGGCCTGTCTTCAGGCTGACACTGCTTTTCTGGTTTCATCTCAGGGCCTGTCTCCCTTTCAAATATGCTTCACAGAAGAGTATACCTTGGTGACTGGGGTCAGGTTTGTGATCATTGGGAAAATCTAGGGATTAGAGAGCTGTGATCTCTGTATGCATGAGTATGAAGGTGTCACAAACTTAAGATGACCCCATTTCATCTTTCTCAAATATTTAATATAAACATTATAATCAAGATGATAGGTCTTCTTGAATAAAACATCTAAAAGCACACTGTGAATAAACTAAAACATCTGTGTTATTTTGGAAATCTTTGTGGTTTTAGAAAAGATAAACATGTTAATATTTCTCATCTTGTATAAGTCCTTAAGTGATAAGAACATGAGACACACTCAATTAAACGAGTCGAGTAGGCAAATCCTGGAAGAGGGAATTCAAGTGGTCTACAAATGTAT
Source organism: Acinonyx jubatus (assembly GCF_027475565.1). Taxonomy (NCBI): domain Eukaryota; kingdom Metazoa; phylum Chordata; class Mammalia; order Carnivora; family Felidae; genus Acinonyx; species Acinonyx jubatus. The sequence goes on from NC_069387.1 coordinate 79,346,680, forward strand.
GCACGTGCTCAAATGTACTATAATCAGGAAGTGAAAATAAGCATAACAAATACTCCCACCAAAAGAGCACTGTGGTTCTCTTTTCTCTAGAAGCTTGCCAGCACTTCTTATGTTTTGTCTTTTTGATGTTTGCCATTCTAACAGGTGTGAGGTGATATCTCCTTGTGGTTGTGGTTTGCATCCCCTGATGATTTATAAGCCCTAGAGAGCTAATGCACAGTATAGCGATAGACGCAAGATAAACAACAATATTGTTATAGTCATCGGACTTGCTAAGAGAATAGAACTTAATTACTCCAACCTCTAGAAAGAAATGATAATTCTGTAACATGATAGAGGTGTTAATTAATGGTACAAGGCAATCCTATTACAACATACAAATGTATCCAATTTACATGGTGTACACCTTAAATTTGCACAGGGTTGAATATCAACTGTATTTCAATAGGAAAGTGGAAATAGATGTTCAATACTGTTCCATATGAAAGAGACTCTCTCACTGAGGGTATGTCACAGAAAGCATCCTTTGTATGAACAAGAACAGCTTTCAAAGTGCTAGAACCATTTAACTGCAAAGGAACCTTTAGAAGGTAGTGATTTCTCATTCTTTCCAGGTTTTCCAAGACATGTTCAGTACCTCTCCTTGGAGATCTGAATCACACTTGGTTGTGATGTGAATATGGAGTATTGGATTCATTGCTGTATTGACTTAGTAGCTGGGGTGTGTGACTAGGGCAAATAGTTGGTTGTGTCTTGGTGCAGTGTTGGGCCCAACACAACAGCTGCCAAGAGACCCGCATGAATAATGGGTTTGCACCCACTGTTTCCTTTCCTGGCAACACACTTTCCAAGATGTAATCAGATTGATTCTTCAGCATCTTCAAGTCTTTTTTCACATATCACCTTTCCCTTCATTCCTGTTATGACTACCTCATCTGAAATTGTAACCTTGCTTCCTGTCTCCAAAGATACTTTCCTTTTTCTCTCCTGTATTATTACATATTAGGCCTTATCATTTTACAAACAATACACTGTTTTTTTCCTCCTTCTTCCCTCCCTTCCTAATCCCTTTCTTCCTTTCTCCTCCCTTCCTTCTTCCCCAACTTTCTCTTTCCCTACTTCCTTCCATTTCTTCCTTCCTTTCTGTTCACTTTTTAATGTATGAACTCCCACAGTTGCATGTATCCCATGGGATTTTTAAGCACTTTGTTCATTGCTGTTTCTCTATTGCATAGCCCTCACTAAATATTTGTTGGATGAATGCATTGATTCAATGGCTGCATTAATTAAGCAACGTTAGTTTCATTTTCTATTGTCTCTCTCTTTGACTTTGGATTTTTCCACAAGAAATGCTTCAATCCAGAGAGATCATATCAGTGTTGCTTCACTGTGCGTGAGTGTCAGATGACAGTATCTACATGTACACGAGGCAGGCCATCTGTGGAGGAATGTACAGCCTGACCTAGGTGGATGGATCTGAGAACAGGCTGCCATACCCTGGTTATTCCCCTTTGAGGAATCCTAGGGCTGAGCAAGCTGTAGATGTCCATCTTCTAACGTGTCTGAAAGGGGCACTGCAGGGTGAGTGATCCCCCCAAGGCTAGGTGTTGGGTTCCTCTGGCTTGTCAGCAGAACTGGTAATCGTGGTGCCATTTGATCCTCTTAGTTGAGAGAAAGCCTGGAAACAAAGTTGTTTTCTGGAAAATGTTTCCTATTGAAAAGTCTTGACCTGAAACCTGTGTCATAATCAAGGGACTAAAGTGATGTTTTCAAAGGGCCTCTGGCTGTGTTGTTGACTCTCTAGTGGTTTCTCTCAGTACCAACATTGCCTGGCATTAACTAGCTCGGATTCTGATCTGGCAGTTCCTGATTGGTGCCCTCTGCCTATATAAGGTCAGGATGTGGAATGCTGAAGGCAGCATCCTACCTTCTCCTGAGCTCCACGCTTTCTTATCTGTGCTCCCTGCTAATCAACTCACCAGCATGAAGCTCTTGGCGTTGCTGGTACTGGTGGCCGTTTCCACCTTCCTGGTTTCAGGCCGTAAGTAAAGATTCTTACCTGAAAAGAAGGTCTGGGGCAAGAGTCCATCAACGTATACGCTCTGTGTGGGTGTGGGTTTGGAGGAGCTTAGAATGGTGGCCCCCACGTCCTCCACCCCACTGCCCTGTTCCATCCCCATTTTGACTGACCCCTCAAGATAGAGTGGACTCTCCCTTTAGACTTTGGCAATCCAGTCAGGTCTTTGCTCAGTTTTAACCTTGGTGTTCAATGTCATTGTGAGTGTCGTTAAAATATGTTCAAGAATGTAATCAATAAAAAAATAAAGAAAAGAATGCAATCAGAGTTTTATTTCAGGAGAGCAAAAAATGGTGATGTATTATGTCTTTTGTGGGGTTTTGTTGGTTTTATATTATGTGTGTATCTTTTTGCCCTCAGCACAAGTAGAAAAGCCTAAGGTTCTTCAGTTATGACAGCCTGCAATGTTGTCTATAATTTCTCTTCCCTCTATGCCCTAAGCTGGTGTTTAATTTATGCCTATTTTTTTTTTCTCTTGTAGAGACAACTGGCGCTGCAAGTGATAGCTCTACTGGTAAGTCTGTGTTTGTACTTCATGTCTTTCCTGCCATGACTGTTTTCCATCTCTGTCTCGTGTCACGTGGCCATGGAGGACAGAATGCAAAGCAGCTGCTTGGGAAAGCCACATTCTTGCTTGTAAAGTTCATTGTGACTATAGAAAATCTGCTGATTTCTTATACATTTTTAGAGAATATAGTCTCTGGAAAGGACCAGTGCAAACTGTAAGTGTTGTCTAGGAGAAAAGACAAGAGATTATGGTCTGAATTTGTGGTGTGGGAATTTGGGGGAGTTGCATGTAAAGTCTTCTTGATGACCATAATTTGAAGGGGTGAATATAGGGTCAGTGTGTAGAAGTGGGATTAATCAGTTTCAGGATGAAGAAAGACAATGTAATTAATTCCTGAAGGTGATATAGAAATGACAGCAGTAGGCCTGCATGGGAGTGTGGAATGGAGATTGAGGAATATAGGGTGAAGTTGATGAATGGCCTTATGCTTTGTTCTTTGTAACGCATGCCTTAGTCCCATGCTGATCTGCATTTTTTTTTCTTATGTGAAACTGAAGGTTGTGTAAAAAAGCCCCAAGCGCATTTCTTGGGCTTCTCACAAGTGTCCTCTACATCCTATGCCGTGTGTGTTGTACTCATGCGTATATTGGGACGACTTCCCTTTTTGCCCTTCTCAGTTGGGGAAGGACTTGTTTCCTTTGGTAATAAGGGCATAGACTATGGTCAGACCTCATACACTGTGCCATACATCCTACCTGCAAAGCCAGGGCCAACTGAAAAAATATCATCTCAAGTGATTGAGGACTGAGACATTATCGCTGCAGTGTGAGTGTTGAGACTGAGCTATCTACTTGCTGGGGTAGGTGTAACCCACAAGTGTGGGGTCTGACCCTGGCGATTTGTCAGAAGCTCTGGTGTAAGGTGTGGAGAGTGATAATTGTCACCAAAATTGTCACATTTCCTTTGAACTGGGGTGTTTGGGGGGCATTTGCTCATGTTTAATACAGTCAGAATAGTACCCTTGTCTCCCTTTATGTCTAATGTGGCTCTCCTAGTTACTTCTAGAATAGACGGAGTCCAACTTGAAGAACAGGTGAGACAAATATAATTCCCATTTAGGCCAGAACCTGAGAGAAGAGATTGGACTTCATTCAAAGAAAGGAGATACTATTGTACAAATCTGAGATGCATGAACTTCTTTTTTTTCCCCCGATACATGATCTTCTTCTTGTGTTGTTCTCCTATATACTTTATTCTGCTACTCACACTGATTCATGATGCAGTGAAAACTAATCAGATCAAGTTATCCCATGGGAGGGAACCATAAAGTCAGCTCACTAGGGATTTCCTTTTGCCTGTGAGCCATGATCCCTGTGAATAAGAACACATATGGATTTGGTATTTGTGTTCACCACTAGGTGGAAGTATCTGCTTGTCTCTTAGTCTTATAGTCCTTGTAAGGAAACCCCAAATTCTTTCTGTCCCATCAAGGGAAGGGCTAGGAAAAATGAGTCTGGGAAAAGTGGGTAGCCAGGCGAAAGAGAGGACAAACTATTGACAATTGCAGAACTGAATTTAGAATGAAGAATGTACCTCCAAGCTCAAGTGGGACAAATTCCATTCCTGGAGAAGAGTGAAAAGTCTCAGCTGGATCTTTTCTGTCTTTTTAAGTTTTCTTTTAAGTTTATTTACTTAGAGAGAGTGGGAGAGAGAGAGAGAGGAAGCACCAGTAGGGGAGGGGAAGAGAGAGAAGGAGAGAGAATCCCAATGAGGCTCTGCACTGTGAGTGCAGAGCTCAAGTGTCTCGAATTCATGAATCTTGAGATCATGACCTGAGACAAAATCAAGAGAAAATTAAACCACTAAGCCACCAAGAGCCCCTGGATCTTTTTCTTCTAATTTCAGCTGCTGCCACCACAGCTGCCGCCACCACTGCCGCTGCCACCACTGCTGCTCCTGCCACCACTGCCGCTGCCACCACTGCAGCTCCTACTACCACTCCAAAGGGTAAGCCACTCATCTTTGTGCTTTCTTTTCGGGGCTCTTGATTCCTTGATTCCCTATGATCCCGGAAGATTCTATTGTGTGGTCAGGAAGGAGAAGCCATGAGAGAGCTCTGTTTCCATCATTCTCTAATTATTTCTAGTTTTACAAATCAAGTCAGCAGATAGATCTCAGAGGAGCCCTGAGGTTGCAGCTTCTTGTTCACTAATATTACCTGCAAGTTCCTGACATGTTGGCTTTAATAGGGAATTTTGTCTTTAGTGGAAATATTATTAGAAAGATAGGGGGCCAGGTGACTGTTTATGTTTATTTTTTATAGAAAAGTGTTTGTTTCTTTTATTTTTAAGTTTTTATGAAGTTTATGTATTTTGAGAGAGAGAGAAAGAGAGAATGGAAGTGTTGGAGGAGGTGGAGGGGGAGACTGAGAGAGAGAGAGAAAGAGAGAGAGAGAGATTGAGAATCCCAGCAGACTCCATACTTTCAGTGCAGAGCCCGATGTAGGGCTCAAATTCACGATCATGACCTGAGCTGAAGTTGAACACCTAAGCTCTGAGCCACCCAGGTGTCCCAGTGTTTGTTTCTTTGAAAGACTTTTCTAAACGTAGACAACAGCTTTAAAATGAGGCCTCCTTGAAGCAGACACTTTTGAGCATTATTCAGGGTATTCCTGGGAATTTGGAAAGCCATTGAGGACCAAGATAGTACAGTCTTCCTATTCCTGGTTCATCTTTCCCCTCCTTCTACTTTCATGTATCATCGATTATGAGATTTATTGACTGTGAACATATGCAAGGTATTGTGGTATAAAACTCACATACAGGGTGCCTGGGTGGCTTATTGTGTCAAGCGATGGACTCTTGGTTTTGGCTCAGGTCACAGTCTCATGAATTCTCTCTCTCTGCCTCAATCCTGCTTGCTTGCACTCTCCTTCTCTCTCAAAACAAACAAACAAACAAACAAACAAACAAACAGTTTTTTTTCATTAATTTTTTAAAATGTTTATTTTTCTGAGAGAGAGAGAGAGCTAGTGGGGGAGGGATAGAGAGAGAAGTAGTCACAGAATCCAAAGCAGGCTCCAAGCTCTGAGCTGTCAGTAGAGAGCCCAATGTGGGGGATGAACGCATGAACCATGAGATCATGACCTGAGCCAAATTCAGATGCTTAACCAACTGAGTCAGCCATGTGCCCAAGCACTAAATTAAAAAAAATTCACATAGAAATGTAATTTAAATATGAGTCATTCTACGAAGGAAACACTGTAAAGATGAAGAAATGGAAAAGTTCCAATGAAAGACTTTCCCCTGAACAGATGGGAGAGGTTGCATGTGTACTTAAATAATCAATGTCTTGAGGAAACTTTTTCAAATATTGCTTTATAGTCTTTCAGTGTCAGGGCCATTGCTTGGCACCTTGCACAAGGGTGAGTAGTGGGCAGGGCATGGAGGAGAAATTGAGTATATATCCCTGGTGAGAAGGTGGCAGGGTTGCTCTGTTGAATCATAGAGGGAGAACTAGTACCTGTGGACCTACTTGCTGGGCTCTCTAGACTTCGAGCTTATCTGGGCTCCCAACCAGGCCTGCAAACCCCATTTTTGGGGGATGAACATCTCATGGCCATTTGACTCCATGGAATTCAGTGCCATTTGACATTTGTTGGTCTCCTTTCAGATTCCCCAAATGAAGCCACTATCTTCATCCTTTTTGAAACCTGCTTGACGATATATTTTATTCTCTTGCAGGCCTTCTGGAATTTATTAAGCGTATTTTGAAGCTATGATTGTGAGATGAAATCTCCTGGATGTCCTGCATGTGATCCTGCTGGGCTCGGCCAGAATGTCCTTTCATTTGATTTACTCCAACCACGTACCATGCCTATCATGTCTCTCCTATCTCTAATCAGTTTGTTTGTTTTCAAATAAAATTAACATTGAGCAACATCAAAAATAGTATATTTTTAAGATGTTGGGAAGTGGTTGTCCCATGCTTTCATCAGTCCTTAGTGACAGATACCTGGAATTTTATTTAGTCCTTCCTGTGTCATTGTGAAATGGACTTTGTGTATGTCTACCCAATTTTTACACATAAGGCCCTCTTCTCGGGTGCATCAGTAGAGACTAGAGGTTTCTGTAACATGAATGCACTAATCAACATTTACTAGACACCAGTGTCCATTCTGGGTTCCATCAATCTCTGCTATTAACTGAGTCATAATTTTTCTCTTATCTGCAATGATATAGCAGGTGAGTAGGAGGAAAGCAGCCCTGCCATGTGGGAGTTGGCCTAGTGGCAACGGGTTGGGAGTTATGGAGTTATTAGGGGCTCACCTGAGCTGAGCCAGGACATGGTGTACTCTTGTTGGACATAAAAAGTCATAGAAGTCCAACAGCAGACAAGGGCACTCAGTGACTGTGATGAAAAGAGTCAAAAATCAAGATCACTTTATAGTGGGGCACCTGGATGGCCCAGTTGGTTAAGTGTCTGACTCTTGATTTTGGTGCAGTTCATGATCTCAGGGTCACAAGATAGACCTCACACCACTCAGCAATAATGGTAGAGCCTGCTTGAGATTCTTTCTCTCCTTTTCTCTCTGCCCCTCCCCTGCTCTCTCCCTCTGTCTCTCTTTCTGTCAAAAACAGATCACTTCCCAGGTATGTTTCAATACAGACAAAAGCAATGTTAGTGTGCCAAACCCACAATCGCACATATCCCTTTTTCCCAGTTAATGTGTGACTGCTGCTCTATTACCTATCACAGCTTTGACTTATTTTTCTCTTCTCCTTATAGAAAAGATTTCTTAAGATAACCAATCATAGCATACTCATGCCCCTTGACAGCATCCAAACCAGGGCAGAGGCCTGCTTCTCTACAACATCCTCCAAACCACCTAATACAAGCCCAAATCTTATATAACTTTTTTCTAACACCCTTGAACTGAGACACCTCTCTGCAATTCCCCTTGATGTATGCTGTCCCCCACAGCAGTGACAATGACCCCAAACTTCTCAGCTACAGCTACTCCTGCTGGTTTTTGGCTGTTAGGCTTCAATACCTGAATGCACAATCAGGATGGATATTACACATGAATGAGTCAAGTTGTCTTCATCGTTTCAACTGTGGGCATCTGCCCAGTTTTCCCACACTTACTAAATGGGATTCTTTAAACTTGTCCTAGTTCTTACCAGCAGTACACTAAGCAGTGCTCAATTCAAGAAGAACAGCATGTCAATATTCTGATAAGGAAATGATGGTGTTTAGAATTTGATTTGAACTAAATCTCTTTGATTTTTAAAAAACGATTCTGGAATGCCAGTGGATCAGATGTACAGGTGACTGTTGAAGATTAAATAGGTGTATTCGGATTGTTTGAGCAGGATTCGGTGTGATCAAGGCTATTTGGGAGGTGCAATAGGCCAAGTGGAATGGGTAGGCCTTAATAGAGTTAGCCAACACCTTCTTTTCCACAGTAGTTTGAGTCTTCCTTGCACTACAGAATTTTCATAGAGTAGAGCTCAGTGTATGTTTACCATATATCCATAGGGATATCTGAGTATATTAGAAATTGTCACAATTTAGTTAGGTAAGGTCTGGAGTTAATGAGCATTAGGGGAAAATTAGCACATACTGTGAGTATTCCTTCCTCAGAGGAATAAACTACAAAGAATGAAAACCTTTAGTATCCATAGAAGAACTGGAGGGTAATTGAAATGGCTAGCTAATATTCCAGGCCATGTCGCATCTGTGAAATTCCTGTGAATTGTGTCAGTTGGAGCAACAGGATATTGCCCAACTCTGCAACATGTTGTCATATTTTTCAGATCATGCTAATAAGTAAGAAGGTCAAAGACTATTAGGGCTAGGCTGGTTATGGCAAAATCATGCTCCTCACGTAACGGTCCTGTTAGCCTCTTCTCACAAGGTCAGCAGAAAGATATCTGAATTTCAGCAGACCTGAGCCCAAACTGTGGGTAGATTGACTGAGAATTGGCTCCAGGTAATTCCTATGAGCCCATAGGATGTGACTATATGATAGAAGTTTCTGCCATCACCTATATGCTGGAATCTGGAATTTTTGGCTCAAACCAAGCAGGATTTCTTGCAAAGTTGTCTTGGGTTTTGGATTTGAAAACTACTTGAAGGAATAGATCCTTCTCCAAGACTATTTGAAAAATGGTTGCTAGCTTGTCAGTGGTGTTTGATAAAACAAGCCCTCTCACTGATGAGTATCAAGTGATTCTGAGGAGACAAATACCTTGGGCTTTCTGTTGTGTCCTGGATGATGCCATACATACAGTCGAATATGTATTGGCAGCTCGGGAGAGTTCACTCATAGAGTGGCAATTTATTTTAAGGAGAATTCTAGCAGAAGTTCAGGGAAAGTACCACACAAAACAAACAGGCTGTGTTGCTACTTGTTTTCAGAAAATAGAATTGCAGGGACATCCCTGACCTCATTCCTGAGTGGTCCTGGGCATGAAGGATTGAAGGACCACCCATAGAAATTCTTGAGTTGAGGCCTATGTTGCTCTTTGGAAGTCAGTTGGTTGTTGATTTTTAAAAATTATTTAAGTTTATCTATTTATTTGACAGAGAGAGAGAGAGTGAGTGAGTCCCAAGCAAGCTCTGTTCTGACAGCACAGAGCCTGATGTGGGGCTTGAACTCACGAATGGTGAGATCATGACCTGAGCTGAAATTAAGAGCTGGATGCATAACCAACTGAGCTACCCAGATGCCCCTGGAAGTCAGTTTTCAGCAGGCTGTGTTCATACCACAACCCTGATGAAAGAGAGCAAGGTTAAGTTGGCCAAGTGAGTGGAATTCAAAGCTCTTCATTTAGCAGTGGACAAAGTGTTAGGCTCCTGTTCTAGAGGAGCATTTAGATATTATAGTCTGTTGGGCTGTAACAAAGAGTTGCATGTATTGTCAGGCAAATGGGTTCCAGGCAACTAAAAAAAACAGCTACGTGTATAATGCACCCAGATAAGGAAATGTCTTTGTGAATTTAGTAGAGGAATTAAAATTGTGAGGATATGAAACAAACAAAAATGTTGGCTAAGAAAAGGATTGAAATGTTGACATAGCTTTCTCCATATATCTGGGCCCTGAGAGGAGATGCCTGCGGAAGCTCAGGTCAGGCCCCATGAGCTAGAGAGGACACATTCCCCTTGAATTCAACAAAGGCAAATGATATTAACAAGAAAATGTATCCAATATTTACAAGATAGGTTTGGCTTAATAACAGCTGTAGGTGAAATTAGTTGATATGGGCAAGTGGATCACACTGAACCTCTCCTGGTAGCTCCAGGATTCTGTAACTGGGTGTAAGTACTGGTGCTAACTGGGCACCTGTTCTTCTTTGGGAGTTGCCTATAATGTAAAGAAACAATCCTAAAGATACAATGAAAGTTTTGAATAATTGATTCTTCATCAATTTGGCCCACGGGAATATACTTCTTCTCAGGTTACAAACTTTACTGCTGCTAGGAAGTACTATTCAATGAACAGAGATGGTAAATTAAATATAATGTCTTTTGATAAAATATAGTTTTTCAATTTTCTTTTCCTGTTAGGAATTTTTTTGTTTTCTGTCTAAGAAATGTTAGCATCTCCTAAATTGAGACAGATACACTTTTAGGTCCCCTTCTGAATGATTTATATTGTTAGGTTTTATGACCGAGTCTTTGATTTTTGTGTATGATATGATGTATGAATCATGGTTTATTTCTTTTATGTTACTGGTAGTTGTACTTTCCCCCCAGGATACTTTGTTGAAAGACTTTCTTCTGCTGAAGACTCTTAGCATTTTTGTGAAAAATGATTAATTGTATATGTGTGGGTATATATTTAGATTATCTGTTCTGCCTCATGGACCGGACCCATTTCTCTTTCTTGAAGTCAATATCTAGTGATTGGATTAATGTAGCCATAAAAGTTTGTAAATCGGGTGGTGTGATTTTCTAATTTTGCTCTTTCTCAAGACGGTTTTGGCTACTCGTCAGTTTTTGTGTTTTTTAAATGTAATTTATTATCAAGTTAGCTAACTTACAGTGTATACAGTGTGCTCTTGGTTTCAGGAGTAGATTCCCATGATTCATCGCTTAATACAACACCCAGTGCTCATCCAAACAAGTGCCCTCCTCAATGCCCATCACCCATTTCCCCCCCTTCCCTGTACCTCCCATTAACCCACAGTTTGTTCTTTGTATTTAAGAGTCTCTTATGGTTTATCTCTCTCTCTGGCACTGTTTTTTCTCCTTCCCTCCCCCCATTGATCTTCTGTTAAGTTTCTCAAATTCCACATATGAGTGAAAACATATATCTGTCTTCCTCTGACTGACTTATTCACTTAGCATAAATTCCATCCATGTTGTTGCAACTGGCAAGATTTCATTCTTTCTCATTGCCAAATGCTATTCCATTGCATATATAAACTATGTCTTCTTTATCCATTCATCAGTTGATGGACATTTGAGTTTTTTCCATAATTTGGCTATTGTTTAAAGTGCTTTTATAAACATTGGGATAGATGTGCCCCTGTAAATCAGCACTCCTGTATCTTTTGGATAAATTTCTAGTAGTGTTATTGCTGGGTCATAGGGTAATTTTATTTTTAATTTTTGATGAAACTCCACACTCCTTTCCAGAGTAGCTGCAACAGTTTGCATTCCCACCAGTGGTGCAAGAGGGTTCCCGTATCTCCACATCCTCCAACATCTGTTGTTTCCTGAGTTTTTATATTTAGCCACTCTGACTGCTGTGAGGTGGTATCTCAATGAGGTTTTGATTTGTATTTCCCTGATGATGAGTGACTTTGAGCATCTTTTCTTGTGTCTGTTGGCCATCTCGATGTCTTCTTTGGAAAAGTGTCTATTCATGTCTTCTGTCCATTTGTCTCTGGATTATTTTTTTTTTCAGGTGTGGAGTTTAGTAAGTTATAGATTTTGGATACTAACCCTTTACCCAATATGTCTATTGTAGATGTCTTCTCCCATTCTACTGGTTGCCTTTAGATTTGTTGATTGTTTCATTTTCAGTGCAGAAACTTTTTATCTTGAGGTTCCAATAGTTCATTTTTGCTTTTATTTCCCTTGCCTTCGGAGACAAGTTGGGTAAGAAGTTGCTGCAGCTGATGGCAAAGAGCTTGTTGCCTGTATTCGCCTCTATGGTTTTGATGGTTTCTGTCTCACCTTTAGGCCTCTCATCCATTTTGAGTTTATTTTTGTGTATGGTATAAGAAAGTGGTCCAAGTTGATTTTTCTGCATGTTGCTGTCCAGTTCTCCCAGCACCATTTGCTAAAGAGACTGTCTGTTTTCCATTGGATACTCTTTCCTTCTTTGTCAAAGATTAGTTGGCCATACATTTTGGCTATAATTCTGGGTTCTCTATTCTATTCCATTGGTCTATGTGTCTGTTTTTGTGTCAGTATCATACTGTCTCTATGATTACAGCTTTGTAATAGAGGCTAAACTCGGGGACTGTGATGCCTCCTGCTTTGGTTTTCTTTTTCAACATTACTTTGGCTATTCAGGGTCTTTTGTGGTTCCATACAAATTGTGGGATTGTTTGTTCTAACTTTGAGAAGAATGCCGCTGCAATTTTGATTGGGATTGCATTGAATGTGTAGATTTCTTTGGGTAGCATTGACATTTTAACAATATTTTTCTTTCACTACATGAGCATGGAATGTTTTTCCATTTCTTTGTGTCTTCTTCAATTACTTTGATAAGCCTTCTATAGTTTTCAGCATACAGATCTTTTTCATCTTTGGTTAGGTTTATTCCTAGGTATTTTATGGTTCTTAGTGCCATTGTAAATGGGATCAATTTCTTGATTTATCTTTCTGTTGCTTCATTATTGGTTTATAGAAAATGCAACCTATTTCTGTACATTGATTTTGTATCCTGTGACTTTGCTGAATTCCTGTAGCGGTTCTAGCAGTTTTTGGTGGAGTCTTTCTGATTTTACATGTAGAATATATCATGTTGTCTGCAAAGAGTGAAAGTTTGACTTCTTTGCCAATTTGGATGTGTTTATTTCATTTTGTTGTCTGATTGCTGAGGTTAGGACTTCCAACACTATGTTAAACAACAGTGGTGAGAGTGGACATCCCTGCCGTATTCCTGATCTCAGAGGTTTTGCCCCTTGAAGCTGATATTAGCTGTGGGCTTTTCACATATGGCTTTTATGATGTTAAGGTACGTTCCTTCTATCATGACTTTCTTGAGTTTTTTTTTTTTAAGAAAGAATGCTGTATTTTGTCAAATGCTTTTTCTGCATCTATTGACAGAATGATATGGTTCTGTTCCTTTCTTCTATTAATGTGACATATCACACTGATTGATTTGTGAATATTGAACCAGCCCTGCAGCCCAGGAATGAATCCCTCTTGATTGTGGTGAATAATTCTTTTGATATACTGATTAATTTGATTTGCTAGTACCTTGCTGAAAATTTTCTCATCCATGCTCATCAGGGATATTGGCCTGTAATTCTCCTTTTTAGTGGGGTCTCTGGGATGGGAATCAAGTAATGCTGGCTTCATAGAATGAGTATGGAAACTTTCCTTCATTTGTCTATTTTTTAGAACACCTTGAGAAATATAGTATTAACTTTGCTTTAAATGTCTTGTAGAATTCCCCTGGGAAGCCATCTGGCCCAGAACTCTTAATTGTTGGGAGATTTTTGATAACTGACTCAATTTCCTTGCTGTTTATGGGTCTGTTCAAATTTTCTATTTCTTCCCATTTGAGTTTCGTTAGTGTATGCATACCTAGGAATTTGTCCATTTCCTCCAGGTTGCCCAGTTTGTTGGCATATAATTTTTCAAAGTATTCTCTAATAATTGTTTGTATTTCTGTGGTGTTGGTTGTGATCTCTCCTCTTTCATTCATGGTTTTATAAATTTGGGTTCTCTCTCTTTTTGAGAAGTCTGGCTAGTGGCTTATCAATTTTGTTTATTCTTTCAAAATACCAGCCCTTAGATTCACCAATCTGTTCTATTGGTTTTTGTTTTTTTTTAATTCTATATTGTTTACTTCTGCTCTAATCTTTACATTTCTCTTCCTCTGCTGATTTTGGGGTGTCTTTGCTGTTCTGCTTCTAGTTCCTTTAGGTATGATTTTAGGTTCTGTATTTGGGATTTTTCTTGTTTCTTGAGATAGGCCTGGATTGCAATGTATTTTCCTCTTAGGACTGCCTTTGCTGCAACTCAAAGGGTTTAGACTGTCATGTTTTCATTCCATCTGCTTCCATATACTTTTAAATTTCTTCTTTAACTGCCTGGTTGACCCGTTCATTCTTTAGTACGATGTTCTTTAACCTCCATGCTTTCGGAGACTTTCAAAACTTTTTCTTGTGGTTGATTTCGTTTCATAGCGTTGTGATCTGAAAATATGCATGGTATGATCTCAATTCTTTTATATTTATTGAGGGCTGTTTTGTGACCCAGTATGTGATTTATCTTGCAGAATGTTCCATGTGCCCTCCAGAAGAATGTGTATTCTGTTGCTTTTGGATGAAAAGTTCTGAATATATCTGTCAAATCCATCAGGTCCAGAGTATCATTCAAGGCCATTGTTTTGTTACTGATTTCCTGACTAGATAATCCGTTCTTTGCTGTAAGTGGAGGCTAATTCTCCCCTCGCGGTCTAGGAGTTTCTTATCTCTCTTTTTCTCAGCTTCTTCATTTTCCATAATTTTATCTTCTATTTCACTTATTCTCCCCTCTGCTTTCTCTGTCCTTGTTATCACTGTATCTACTTTATTTTGCACCTCATTATCGCCTTTCTTAATTTGTCATGACTATTTCTTAGTTCCTTGCTCTCTGCAGCAATAGAGTCTCTGTTTTCTTCTATGGTTTTTCAAGCCCAGCTTATGGACTATTACTCTAAATTCTTGATCAGATATATTGTGTATATATGTTTTGAGGAGTTCTCTAGTTGTCATTTATTCCTGGAATTTCTTTTGAAGAGAATTCTTCTATTTCATCATTTTGGCTAGTTTTCTGTCCTTTATGTGTTTTAATAGCTTGTTATGTGTCCTGCACCTGCAAGCACTACCAGCTTAAAAAAGAATTCATACACTCTCCAGGGCTTGGCCCTTCAGAAGGTGTGTTTGATGTGTGTGTTGTGTGCACTCTGTTGTTGTGACTCTGGTTGCTTTATCTCCCTACTTGTAGTGGTGGTTTGGACCTTCCACCAGGGGAGCTTTAATTTGTTCATGGTAGTAACCCTGGAAAAAATTTTAAAAGGGGGGGGTGGGGGAAGAAGCCTTATCTCATACAAAGAGTGAAGTGACAGGTGTGGAGGAAAGGAATAAAAAAAAAAAAGACCAGGTAGTGGATCAGAGAAACTATATGGGTTAATAAGAAAGACTAAGAGGAAGAAATAGAAGAAAAAAACCCAATATATATATATTATATATTATATTATATTATATTAATTATATTATGACATATATATAGTTATATAATATAGTTTTATATATTTTATGTAATATATATTATATATTGTATATAATACATAATATACAATATATACATAATAAGAATTCACTAAGCATTAAATCTGAAAATGGAAAACCAGTAGACTAATATCTGATGGTGTCTTGGAATCGGTGGCTGTGCTGGTCTGGAGGAGGGGCCATCTGGTTTGGTCAGTGTCAATATTGCTCTGTAGACATGCAGTTACCGGGCACGGAGGGCCATGGTTTGGTGTAGGCAGGTCCCGCCTCCACTGTGGGAGAACTGTCCATTCCCTGAAGCCCCACCTTGTTGGTGATAAGGAGAAAAATGGCAACACCTTGGTCTGTCCTCCCTGGACTGGGTGACCAAAACGACTCTATTCTAGCCATCCTCATAGTGCCATGTGGGCATGAGTGGGTCTGTTTGTCCTGCTCCACAGTCTCCTGCACCTCCCAGGTGCTCAGCTGGGATTCAAACCAGCCCCGGATTTAAAGGATGCCTCTCTGCTGGCCCTGGGTCTGGGGTAGTGCCATTCCACTCAGTCAGCTGACAAAGGCCTCTGGCTGGCCTGTAGGGTCTTTTATCCTTGGAGCGTCTTTATACCTTCTTACTGGAGCACTCGGTGGAGGGGACTGCTCTCTCTGATTTCACCTCTGAGCTTGCTACCAAGCCTGTGGTTGACTCCCTTCCTCCCTGCACGCATGTACAGGGTGGCAGGCCCCAGTCTGGATAAAGACCTACCCTGGATCTTGTTAAAAATTGGTTCTTTCTCGGTTTTTTCATTCCCCAGTCCATAGTTTTTCTTTTATCCAAATACAATCCTACACTCCCACAGACTCTCTTTCTCTTCCTTTTGTCTCTCCACAGAAGAGGATTCCTCCCCTCCATGCCTATGCCACCTGTTTTATCTCTCCCAATTCACAATCATGCAACTATGACCTGCCAAGTTGTCCCCATGAGCCCCTGGAGAGGTTTCTGTCACTCTGTAGCCTGGATACCTGGAATTCCAAGTCTTCTGGCTTCAATATTGCTGTGTTTGAGGGAGGAGGGAACTTCAGGTCCTCCTGCTTCTCTGCCATGTTGACTCCTCCCCATTTACTTTCTTCTACCTGTCAGTTTTTAGTTTGTCATATACATTTTGGAAACTGTGAATTAAAAAAAAAATCCTACAGAAAAGTTGATTGGGATTGAATTGAAGATATAGATAGATTCATACCTTTTGGTCATTGGTTTTTCTAAAACATGAACATAATATACCTACATTTATTTATGGTGATTTGATTTCTGTTATCAATGTTTTGTTGCTTTCACTGTAGAGTTTGGGCACACATTTGGATAAATTTATCCATAAATAAATGCTTATTTTTCATAAATGCGTTCATTTTCCAGTTGATCATTGCTGACATGTGGATATAATAATTGATCTTCCTATATTTGACTTTCGGTCTTATGACGTTACTTGAAGTTATTTATTTTTTCTTGTAAACTTTTTTCGCGTGCATGGGTGCATATGGTTATATATGTGTGCCATCATGTTATCTGCAAGGAAAGTCAGTTTGCTTCATTATTTCTGAGCTTTTTATATGTCTCTTCCTGTCTTTTGAACTGGTTAGAACCTTTTTCTTGTCTTTTGAACTGGTTAGAACCTTTATAAAGATTACATAGAGGTGATAAGAGCAGAGATCTTTACCAAATTTTCCCCTGATATTAGGGGAAAGCATTCAGGGCTTCTCCACTGTATATAGTATTAGTTGTAACATTTTATAGATGCTATTTAGCAGATGAAGAAATTTCTTCTATTCCTAGTTTACTGAGAGTTATTTTCTTCTTCTCTCTCTCTTTTTAACATGACAATGTTTTGATTCTTTTTTAAAAAAAAATTTTTAACGTTTTATTTATTTTTGAGACAGGGAGAGACAGAGCATGAACAGGGGAGGGTCAGGGAGAGGGAGACACAGAATCTGAAACAGGCTCCAGGCTCTGAGCTGTCAGCACAGAGCCTGACATGGGGCTCGAACTCACGGACCGCGAGATCATGCCCTGAGCCGAAGTCGGCCGCTTAACCGACTGAGCCACCCAGGCGCCCCTGTTTTGATTCTTTAAAATAATTTACGTGTACCAATTGAGAAGATTACATGTGTTTTCTCATTTATTCTTTTGAATTGTTGGATTACACTAGTTGACATTCAAATGTTACCGCACCTTGCATTCCTTGGATACACTCTACCTGCTGTTTGTTCTTTTGTCTATATTTTGTTAAAGCTATTTGTTTTGTCTACCTAGTGTGTGACTATAAGAGGCTGTATTCATGAGACTATTGGTAAGTGATTTTATGTATTTTAGTCTTTTTGTCAGGTTTGGGATCAACGTTATGGTAGCCTCATGAAAACAACCTGGGAAGTTTCTCCTTTCACATTTTCTAGGAGGGGTGTTTGTTTGTTTCTAAATACAGAACTAGTATAAATTCTTCCCCGGGTGCTTGTTGAAAGGTACTAGGGACGACTTCTGAAGCTGGAGGTTTTCCTTGTGAGAGGTTCCTAATTACAAATTCCGTTTCTGGAGTAAGATGTGGTGCCCTAGCAGTTGTGTCAGCAGGTCTTGCTGTCCCCACTGTGGTAGCTTCCCAGAAGCTCCTTCTCTCCCTCTCTCCACTGGTAGCCTCCCAGTCAGTTCCATAAGCCCCAGTGAGTTCTTTCCTGCCTGTGGGTAGCTTCCCGTAGCAGTTCAGCATGTCTCTGCTATGCAGTGGGCCACGTCCATATTTTCTCCACCAAGATGTGAATTCTAAACCTCAGAATCCTTCTTCTGAATTTGGGACTCAGCTCCAGTTCCAGCAGTGGTGGCTGCCCTCTGTATCTGCTATTTCTGAATTTCCATTGAGTTCTTTTTTATATATTCCAAATGTTGCATATCTTTACATGTTCTATTTCTATATGTTCTTCACATAATAACAGGTCAACGTTTCTTATTCTAATTTTGTATGGTTTATGTCTCCTGAATGGACCCTACAGCTGCAGGTGTCTCAAATTTTTCATCTAAGGAAGGAGAGGAATCAATTTGGCATAATATTTGTTATTGACAGAGCAGTTGTAACCACACATGCTCACCACTAAAGGGGGATGATTGATTCCTTTTGTGGAACCGTGTCCTGTGGCAGTGGGTCCATCCAGGATTCCAGAGTGGTCTCACTTATGTCTTATGCCACATAGTCACAGAGCAACCACAGTTCATTGCTAGTTACCAGTTATCAGTTGTGAGGATTAAATTTTTAAGAAAATTTTCCTAGTGTCAGAAATAAAATCCTGATGCCTCACTATTAGTGTTTTTAGCTGACTCCATTCTTTCCTCTTCCTGCCCCTGCTTTGTAGCCACACGTACTCTGACTGCAACCACCTATGAGTCTGTCTTGTGTAGAAGGCCTGGTCAGGTAGAGCTTGTTGGCAATCATGAAGACGTCAGATTTTGCTGAGAGATTTTAAACCTTAGAGGACTGAAAGCAGAGGAATTACATGACAGGAAGTAACATTTTCACATGACACTTATGGCTAATTTCTTAAAGATGGAACATGGGGAGACAGTGTCTGTGCAAAGACAAAGGATAGAAAGCTATTTCAGGCCAGTTATGCTGCTGACCGTGCCCAGGACAACAATTGAGGTGATGTGAAGTTGTTTGTTTCTGGGTGTTTTGAAGGTTGAGCTTAAGAATTGCTCTCTAGTTGGGTATGGGTTGTGAAAGAAAAGAAGAGTGAGGCATAGTTTGAAGGTTTGTACTTGAGCAACTGGAACAATAGCAATGCCATTAATGAAGGCGGACAGTCTTCACAGAACTACACACACACACAGACACACACACACACACACACACACACACACACACACAGATATATTTTATATATGTAGAAGGTGAGGTAGGCAGAAGAACGACCTCCAAAATGATCAGAGGTCCTAATCCCCAGGACTGTATATATAAAGAGATAACACATTGATGAATATGTTGTGTTATAGGACAAAAGGGAAATTTCAGTAATGAAGGTTACTATAGTTGATCTTAAAATGGGAAGATTGTCCTGGATTGTCCAGTTGAGCCCAATGTAATCATGTGAGCCCCAAAAAGCAAAAGAGGAAGGCAGAGGTAAAAGGTAGAAATATTTGAGTAACATAAATGGGTCAACGTGTCTTTGTAAATTTGACAGGAAGGGGACCACTTGAGTGGGAAGTGAATTCTTTAACAACCTGAATAAACTTGGAAGCTGGTTCTTCCCCAGGATCTCCAGAAAGGAACATAATTCCTTTTGCCTTGTAAGACCTTAAGCAGAATCCAATTGAGCCAAGTAGTGCTCTGAATTCTGATCCGCAGAAATGATAAGATGCATACTGTTTTAAGATGATAATTTTGTGGTTATTTGTTACTGCAGCAATGAAAAATTATCATATGAGGAAACTCAGAAGCAAGTATTGCAAACAACCCTTCGCAAAGTGTCCTTTGGGGCTGTGAGGTTTTCCCCGGGCATTTTTATTTCCTATTTCAGGCTCTGTTTGCTTCCTACTTATTGCTTCCTACTTATTATGGGGAAATGGACATAATCACAAGAAAGGTTATTCTGTTCTGGCAAAAAGCAAGTCGTTTTTATCTTTTATTAATTTTTTTAATGTTTATTTATTTTTGAAGGAGAGAAAGAGACACAGCATGATTGGGAGAGGGGCAGAGAGAGAGGGAGACACAGAATCTGAAGTGGGCTCCGGGCTCTGAGCTGTCAGCAAAGAACCTGATGCAGGGTTTGAACTTATAAACTGTGAGGTCATGACCTGAGCCGAAGTCAGATACTTACCGACTGACATACCCAGATAAGTCATTGAAAACATTTTTAAAAATCTTTATTTATTTTTGAGAGGGAGAGACAGAGTGTGAGTGGGAGAGGAACACAGAGAGAGAGGGAGACACAGAATCTGAAGTGGGCTCCAGGCTCTGAGCTATCAGCACAGAGCCTGACACGGGGCTTGAACTCATGAAGTGTGAGATCATGACTTGAGCCAAAGTCGGATGCTTACCAACTGAGCCACTCAGGTGCCCCAGGTTAGTCGTTTTTAAATAGCTGTGGCCAAACCTTTGTGGATTTGGTCCAGTCAATTTGTTGGTAGCCTGCCCATCAGCCCCTCCAGTGAACTGACAACTATAATGTGCCTTTCTTGAACTACTCACGTTCTCCTTTCATGGCAGGTGACGGTCAAGTTTCTGCTCTCTCTCAGAGCTTGATCCTCAATTTGGACCATTTCAGTCTTGTTTTCGGATTCTGTTGATCCCTTCTCTGGATCATTCTTTCTGTCAACACCTACCATTCAGTCTCTCACCCGAATGCCTGCTCAGTACCAGGGTGTGGGGTCATACAGTGACATTCTTCCTTGACCCACTGAAGTGAAACTGTCTGGTCATGCCTTCTCTATCTAATTGGGGGTCCTTCCTTGATGGGATTCAAGCGTATTCACTGACAAATATGAAAAAAGGTCTCTTAGACTCACATCTTTTGTTGATGGAATTCTTCCTCTAGTGTTCAGGTATAGCTCTCCAGACTCTCCCTGAAATACTCCAAGGTGGCATGAAAATGAAAACATAGTTCACCATTAGGAGATTTCATCGTGTGGTGTCCACATTGTAGACTGAACCCCACTGATCCACGCCTGCCCTTGTGTAATCCCTTCCCTTGGAGTGGATGGCATGTGTGACTTGACTCTAACTAATAGGGCATGAGAAGGCTCATATGATGTCACTCCTTTGGTTATGCTTTGTTCATACATTGCAGGGACAAAATTTCCTGCTGGCTTGGAAAAACCAAACATTCATGATATAAAGTGCTTATGGGAGAAAAAGGTGACTTGGAACTACAGTTGACCTCTCAGACCTGAGGGTGGCCTCAGCTGAGGGGCAGTAAAAGCTGTGCTCTCAGTCATATAACTGCAAGGAAATGAATTCTGTCAATGACCACGTGATGTTAGAACAAGATCCAGAGCTTCAGAAAGGAACAAGTTTTGGCTGAAACCTTGCTGGCGGCCTTGTGGGAGTCTGTGGCGAGGACCTGGTGTTTTAGTGTCTAAACCACTGACCCATGGAAACTATGAGAAAATAAATGTATAATTTTTAAAGACACACTAAATTTGTGATAATTAGTGATGCAGCAATAGAGAAGTAATATGATTGATTTCAGAGTCCTAAGTGTGTTCAAATGTAAGATCATTTGAGCATATGTGCGAAGAGTTTTGTTAGCTTTGGAATAACATTTCCCTTTTTACCTGAGATTGAGTATGGTGAATGTTGCCCACTGTCACCAGTCTTATTCAACATTGTACTGAAGGTCTAAGCCAGTTCAATAAAGCAGGAAAAAAAAATAGAAGAGGTTTAAGGCTTGGAAAAGAAGAAATAAAATTAACATCATTTATAAAGAACATTTAACATATAGAAAATTGAAGATAATTACTTGGGATTACTAATAAAATTTAGCAACATAACTGCATATGAAGTAAATGTACCAAAGCATTTCTCATTCTTTCTTTCTTGGTTTTACCAGAAATAACAAAGTAAAAATTAATTTTTAAAAAACATTTATTTATTTTTGAGAGAGACAGAGATAGAGCAAGCATGGAAGGGACAGAGAAAGGGGCACAAACAGAAGATCCAAAGCAGGCTATGCACTGACAGCAGAGAGCCTGATGCAGGGGTCGAACTCACAAAACTTGAAATCATGACCTGAGCCAAAGTTGGATCCTCACTGACTGAACCACCCAGGTGTCCCCAAATTAATTTTTGATATGAAATTATTATCAGTTCAAATGGATGAAATATCCAGGAAGAAATCTAATAAAACTTTCCCAGACATCTCCATTAAGAAATAGAAAATATTATTGACATAAATTAAAGAAAACATCAAATCCAAGAAATAGATCATGTTTATGAATTGAGGACTCCATAATGTGAATAAGCCGGTTATTTTAAAATTGTACGGGGGCGCCTGGGTGGCTCAGTCGGTTAAGCGGCCGACTTCGGCTCAGGTCATGATCTTGCGGTCCGTGAGTTCGAACCCCGCGTCGGGCTCTGTGCTGACAGCTCAGAGCCTGGAGCCTGTTTCAGATTCTGTGTCTCCCTCTCTCTGACCCTCCCCCATTCATGCTCTGTCTCTCTCTGTCTCAAAAATAAATAAACAAAAAAAAAATTAAAAAAAATTGTATGTACTTTCAAAACAACTTTATAAAAAATCCTATAAAGTATTGTTGTGGAAATGACAAATTTATTTTATAATTTACAATTATAGCAAAAGAAGTCTTGGAAGAAGAAGAAATTTTCAAACCTTTCAAGGCTTATGACCAGATATGAAGACCTATTGTGAAGATTATCAAAAGAGAAAACATAAGTGTTTACTGAGTTCTTGCAAAAAAGAAAACTTGTGTAGCATTGGCGGAATGTAAATTGGTGCAGCCGCTATGTAAAAACAGTGTGACGTTTTCTCAAAATACTAAAAATAGAACTATCATATTATCTGGGAAATCCACATCTGGGTATTTTTTGGAAGGAAAAAAAATCACTATCTTGAAAAGGTATTTTCACTCCCATGTTCACTGGAAGCCTATGTAGAACAGACAAGACATGGAAACAACTTAAGTGTCCACTGGCGATGAATGGGTAAAGGAAATGGGAGATATACACAAATGGTATATTATTCAGCCATAAAAGAGAAGGAGATCCTGCTATTTGTCACATGTATGGACTTTGACAGCCTCACACTAAATGAAATAAGTCAGAGAGAGAAAGATAAATACTGTATGATCTCCCTTGTATGTGGAATCATAAAATGAAATATCAAGCTCAAAGATACAGAGAACAGATTGGTGATGCCAGAGGCAAGGATATAATGGGTGAAGGTGGTTAAAAGGCACAAACTTCAAGCTATAAGATAAAGAAGTTCTGGAGAATAATGTACAACATGGTGACTATAGTTCACCATACTCTATGTGTTCACCATATGTATCCACCAGTTGCCAAACGAGTAGGCCTTAAAAGTTCTCATTACAAGAAAAAAAATTGTAACTATGTGAGATGATGGATTTCCACCACCCCTATTGTGGTAATCATTTAGCAATGTACACATATATCAACCCATTATGTTATATACCTTAAACGTACACAGTGTTATGTTATTTATTTCTCAATAAAACTGTACTAATAAACAACACTAGACATACCTCCTGGAAAATTCACTTTGGATGGTCCCTTTTTAAAAAAAAATATTTTATGTTTTTTATTGTACTTTTTAGAGAGACAGAGTGCGAGTAGGGAAGGGACAGAGAAAGGGGGAGACACAGAATCTGAAACAGGCCCCAGGCTCTGAGCTGTCAGCACAGAGCCTGACGCGGGACTCGAACTCACAGACTGTGAGATCATGACCTGCGCTGAAGTTGGATGCTTACTGACTGAGCCCCCCAGGCATCCAGTTGGATGGTCACTTCTGTGAACCACTCATAGGTTGGCTATTTGAAGATGAGGGCCCTTGACCCCTTCTGTTAGGTCTTAGACATGTCACGTAATACTTCTAATTTTGTTTTCCTCTTTTTGACAAACGTGCAGCCAATGAGACTTATCTCGCATTTTTATCAGGAGAAAGTTATTTTTTAAACGTTAGGAATGCACTGTGAAATACATAAAATGTCTTCTGTCTATAGATGGTAGTTTAGCTCTATAGGATGAATTTCCTTTCTCCTGTGTGACTCTAGCCTGCTTTACATATGAATTATCCACATGTCTCTCAGGTAGCTCCATGTGCTTCTGGGGAAGCTGAATCTACCCATGTCTTTAGGGTGGAACCTGTGGCTGAAACCTAAGCAAACCAGTGAGTGAATCTTCAATCTTCAGTCACAGTTGATTGTTCAGGAATGGAGGGATTCATGAGAGGCCAGTGACTTAGGTTGATCCAATCAGACTGAAGCCAATCAAGACTGAAGTATTGAAATAGGGGAAAGAGATTCATGCTTCATGTTATACATAGTGGGAAAGATTTGAGGCCAGGACTGAGTGGAAGCCAATTCTAGGAGGATGAAGGGCAAAACTCACTGAAAATAGAACCAATCATCAAAGAATCAGAGGCAAGAAATGGAAAGAATAAAGTCCTCTGGTCCCACCATTGGGACTATAAGTTCTAGCTATATGTAAAGACAACTCTCTCTCTAACCTTCCCAGGCCATGAGACAATCATTTCCATTAATATTGTAGACAGTTTGAGATATTTTCCCCCTACATATCCAATTAAAAACGTTCTCCCTAGTACAATGTTGTAGAAACTTTAGACATTTATAAAATTGCTAACCGGGATGTGGAATAGTGACTGGAACGTGATAGGCACATTTGTCTTACAGTTGTTTTTTGTTTTTTATCAGTAATAATAGTTAATCATCATTATGTGTAACAATAGTAAAAGTCAGCAATAAAATGAATGATCATTTATATCTTCCAGTTACTCAACTGGAATTACTCACAATGAATGTGGGCCTGACCATGGGACCTGACCCTGGGCTATGTTTTTTTAAAAATAATTTCTAGCTTTTTGTGTGTCTTGCGTCCATGAAATACAGCCAGACCAACACTAAACCATCCTACACATCTAGAAAACTGATTGGAGGATTAACACAACAATCTGCACAACCTGAACCACAGAATTCAGCAGGTACACAACATGAAGAGCTGAACTTGGGGAGCAAGAAGCCCCGAAAGGTAGGGAACCCCTTTTGCGGGTGGAAAGAGGACAAAGACTGGGGAGGAGGGGAGCATACGGGAAAAGCACCCCTCCCCAAAAGCAGCTGGAGAGAAAGTGGAAAATAGGAAACAGCCACAGGGACTAGACTAAAAAGGGAGAAAGGAGAAAGGAGAGGGTTTAAATTCCATTAAGACTGTAAACAAGGGGAGCGCAAAGGCTGCAAGTCCGCACGCAGCTCGATACCTGGAGGTGCTCGGGTGGGAAAGGTGAATCCCCAGGAACAGAGTGGGGTCCAGGAGTTTCTTGGGCCACACGGGGAAAAGCGGTTCCACTGCTGGAAGCACATTTGGTAGAGCCTGTTGAAGCCACCTGGTCCCAGCAGACCCCGGAAGACAGCCACATTCGCTGGTGTTGGGGCAAGGTTGTTGAGGGTGAAGCCTGGTGCCAGATGTGTGTTGCGATTTTCCATGGTCCCTGAAACGCTGAGGCTACACTGTCTCGTGATTTTTTGGGGGGGCCGGCTGGCACCTGGCTGCAGTCTCGAGGGAAACCGGCAACAGCAGGATCCAGCGGGTGTTCCTGGGTGCAGCCGACATTCAGCCATTGCTCATTCGGCCATCGCTTGGTGAGACCCTCTCACAAAGGGGCGAAGCGGGTCAAAGCCGCAGTCCTTCGGAAGTCAGGGGCCGGGGGAAACAGCCGCATCTGAGACAAAACTTGGGAGAGAGGTACTGCCTGGAGCCTGGTCACGGAGAGTGGAAAAGCGGGGAGTGGACGAGAGCTGAAGACGGAAGACCGGTGCGTGACTGCTGATCTGGGAGAACAGACCAGGTGGCTGGGTGGTGCCATTTTTCACCACTCCGGTGCATGCGCATACGCACCTACCAGCCCCGCAACAATCCACCCCAGTAGGCTAGTAGCGCCATCTAGTGGACAGCGGAGCTGTTACACTGAGCCCTACCCACTGGGCCAACTTTGCTCTGCAAGAACACGAACCTCACTGCCAGCTTAATCTATAGACTATAAAGAGCTACATAGACTGACTTCTAGGGGAAAACGAAGAATTTCAGTCCTACTTCAATCTGTTAGCAAGTTCATCTATTCAATTTTTTTTCTCTCTTTTTCCTTTTTCTCTTTTACAATTCTTTTCTTTTTCTTGAATATGTAAAGAAAAAAACTCATTTTTATTTTCAATTTTTATTAAAAATATCTGTCTTTAATTTTTATTACTATATTTTTACTTTGTGTAAATTTTTTCAAATTCTACTTTACTTCCATCATTTTATTTTAGTCTACTTCAGTGTACTCACCTTTTCAAATTTTCAAACAATTTCCTTTTTTTCTTTTTCTTTTTTTCTCTTTTTCATTTATTTTCTTTTTCTTGAATGCAGAAAGAGAAAAATTTCATTTTTACTTTCAATTTCTTTTAAAAATATTTTCATTTAACTTTTATTACTATATTTTTTGCTTTTATGTAAATTTTTTCAAATTCTATCTTACTCCCACCATTTTATTTCAGTCTACTACAGTGTATTCACTATTTCAAATTTTCAAACGATTTATTTTTTTTGTCTTTTCATTTTTATCTCTTTTCTCTTTTTTGTTTTTCTTTTTTCTTAAATACAGAAAATGAAAAAATTCATATTTCTTTTTAATTTTTATTAAAAATATTTTTTCCATAATTTTTTTCTACTATATTCTCTACTTTTGTGTATTTTAGTCTCCTTTAGTGTATTCATTTTTTCAAATTCTCAAACGATTTCCTTGTGTTTTTCTTTTTTTGCTCCTCCCCCCCTTTTTTTGTTTTTGGTTTTTTTTTTGTTTGTTTCTCTAATCTGTCGAACCACTTTCTACACCCGGACCAAAACACACCTAGGATCTAGCATCATCTATTCGATTTTTGTGTGGGTGTGTTTTTAGTTTTTAATTTTAATATTTTTTTAATTTTAATTTTTTTAATTTCAATTTTTCTACCTCATTAATTCCTTTTCACCCTTCAAAATAACAAAACAAAGGAATTCACCCCAAAAGAAAGAGCACGAAGAAACGACAGCCAGGGATTTAACCAACACAGACACAAGCAAAATCTGAACCAGAATTTAGAATCACGATAATAAGAATACTAGCTGGAGTCGAAAATAGATTAGAATCCCTTTCTGCAGAGATAAAAGAAGTAAAAAAATAGCCAGAATGAAATTAAAAATGCTATAACTGAGCTGCAATCACGGATGGATGCAGCGGCGGCAAGGATGGATGAGGCAGAATACAGAATCAGCGATATGGAGGACAAACTTATAGAGAATAACGAAGTAGAGGAAAAGAGGGAGATTAAGGCAAAAGAGCACGATTTAAGAATTAGAGAAAGCAGTAACTCATTAAAAAGGAACAACATCAGAATCATAGGGTTCCCAGAGGAGGAAGAGAGAAAAATAGGGGTAGAAGGGTTATGTGAGCAAATCATAGCGGAAAACGTTCCTAACCTGGGGAAAGACAGACACAGACATCAAAAATCCAGAAAGCACAGAGGACCCCCATTAGATTCAACAGAAACTGACCATCAACAAGGCATATCATAGTCAAATTCACAAAACACTCAGGAAAGGAGAGAAACATGAAAGCAGCAAGGGAAAAAAAGTCCCTAACCTACAAGGGAAGACAGATCAGGTTTGCAGTAGACCTATCCACAGAAACCTGGCAGGCCAGATATATCCTGGTGGGATATATTCAGTGTGCTGAACCAGAAAAACATGCAGCCAAAAATTCTTTATCCAGCAAGGCTGTCATTCAAAATAGAAGGAGAGATAAAAAGTTTGCCAGACAAACAAAAATTAAAGGAGTTTGTGACCACTAAACTAGCCCTGGAAGAAATATTAAGGGGGACTCTCTGAGGGGACAAAGGTGAATATATATATATATATATATATATATATATATATATATATATATATATATCAAAAGCAACAAAAGATTAGAAAGGACCAGAGAACAGCACCAGAAACTCCAACTATACAAGCATCATAATGGCAATAAATTCATATTTTTCAGTACTCACTCTAAACATCAATGAACTCAATGCTCCAATCAAAAGACATAGGATAACAGAATGGATAAGAAAACAAGACCCATCTATAGGCTGTTTACAAGAGACCCACTTTAGACCTAAAGACACCTACAGATTAAGAATAAGAGGATGGAGAACCATCTATCATGCTAATGGTCAACAAAAGAAAGCTGGAGTAGCCATTCTTGTATCAGACAATCTAGACTTTAAAATAAAGACTGCATCAAGAGATGCAGAAGGGCATTATATCATAATCAAGGGGTCTATAGACCAAGAAGACCTAACAATTGTAAACATTTATGTGCCAAATGTGGGACACCCAAATATATAAATCAATTAATCTCAAACATAAAGAAACTCATCGATAGTAATATCATAATAGTAAGAGACATCAACACCCCACTCACAGCAATGGACAGATCATCTAATCAAAAAATCAACAAGGAAACAATGGCTTTGAATGACACATTGGACCAGATGGACTTAACAGATATATTCAGAACATTTCATCCTAAAGCAACAGAATATACATTCTTCTCAGTGCACATGGAATGTTCTCCAGAATAGGCCATATACTGGGACACAAATCAGCCCTAAGTAAGTACAAAAAGATTGAAATCATACCATGCATATTTTCAGACCACAAGGCTATGAAACTTGAAATCTACCACAAGAAAAAATTTGGAAAGGTAACAAATACTTGGAGACTGAAGAACATCCTACTAAAGAATGAATGGACCAACCAAGAAGTTAAAGAGGAGATTAAAAAGTATATGGAAGCCAATGAAAATTCTAACACCACAACCCAAAATGTATGGGACACAGCAAAGGTGGTCATAAGAGGAAAGTATATAGCAACCGAGGCCTTCCTAAAGAAGAAAGATCTCAGATACAAAACCTAACCTTACACCTTAAGGAGCTGGAAAAAGAACAGCAAATAAAACCCAAAACCAGCAGAAGACAGGAAATAATAAAGATCAGAGCAGAAATTAATGCTATCGAAACCAAAAAAACCCAGTAGAACAGATCAATGAAACCAGAAGCTGGTTCTTTGAAAGAATTAACAAAATTGATAAACCACTAGCCAGTTTGATCAAGAAGAAAAAGGAAAGGACCCAAATAAGTAAAATCAAGAATGAAAGAGGATAAATACAACCAACACAACAGAAATAAAAACAATAATAAGAGAATATTATGAGCAATTATATGCCAACAAAATGGGCAATCTGGAAGAAATGGACATATTCCTAGAAACATATAAACTACCAAAACTGAAACAGGGAGAAATAGAAAATTTGAACATATCCATAACCAGTAAGGAAATCGAATTAGTAACCAAAAATATGCCAAAAAACAAGAGTCCAGGGCCAGATTGCTTTCCAGGGGAATTCTACCAAACATTTAAGGAAGAGTTAACACCTATTCTCTTGAAACTGTTCCAAAAAATAGAAATGGAAGGAAAACTTCCAAACTCTTTCTATGAAGCCAACATTACCCTGATTCCAAAACCAGACAGTGACCCCACTAAAAAGGAAAACTATAAAACAATTTCCCTGATGAACATGGATGCAAAAATCCTCAACAAGATATTAGCCAACTGGCTCCAACAATACATTGAAAAAATTATTCACCACTACCAAGTGGGATTTATACCTACGATGCAGGGCTGGTTCAATATCCGCAAAACAATTAACATGATTCATCACATCAATAAAAGAAAGGACAAGAACCACATGATCCTCTCAATAGATGCAGAGAAAACATTTGACAAAATATAGCATCCTTTCTTGATAAAAACCCTTAAGAAAGCAGGGATAGAAGGATCATACCTCGAGATCATAAAAGCTATATATGAACAACCCAACGCTAATATCATCCTCAATGGAGAAAAACTGAGAGCTTTCCCCCTAAGGTCAGGAAGAAGACAGGGATGTCCACTCTCTCCAGTGTTAGTCAACATAGTATTGGATGTCTTAGCCTCTGTAATCAGACAAAACAAAGAAATAAAAGGCATCCAAATCATCCAGGAGGAGGTCAAACTTTCACTCCTCACAGATGACATGATACTGTATATGGAAAACCCAAAAGATTCCCAAAAAACTGCTAGAACTGATTCATGAATTCAGCCAAGTTGCAGGATATAAAATCAATGCACAGAAATCGGTTGCATTCCTATACACCAACAATGAAGCGACAGAAAGAGAAATCAAGGAATTGATACCATTTATGGTTGCACCAAAAGCCATAAAATACCTAGGAATAAATCTAACCAAAGAGGTGAGAAATCTATATGCTGAAAACGATAGAAAGCTGATGAAAGAAATTGAAGAAGACACAAAGAAATGGAAAAAGATTCCATGCTCCTAGATAGGAAGAACAAATATTATTAAAATGTTGATCTACCCAAAGCAATCTACATATTCAACGCAATCCCTATCAAAGTAACACCAGCATTCTTCACAGAGCTAGAACAAATAATCCTAAAATTTGTATGGAACCAGAAAAGATCCCGAATAGCCAAAGCAATCTTGAAAAAGAAAACCAAAGCAGGAGGCATCACAATCCCAGACTTCAAACTATACTACAAAGCTGTAATCATCAAGACAGTATGGTACTGGCACAAGAACAGACACTCAGATCAATGGAATAGAATAGAGAACCCAGAAATGGATCCACAAACATTTGGGCAACTAATCTTTGACAAAGCAGGAAAGAATATTCAATGGAATAAAGATAGTCTCTTCAGCAAGTGGTGCTGGGAAAACTGGACAGCGACATGGAGAAGAATGAATCTGGACCACTTTCATACACCATACACAAAAATAAACTCAAATGGATGAAAGACCTCAATGTATGACAAGAAGCCATCAAAATCCTCAAGGGGAAAGCAGGCAAAAACCTCTTTGATCTTGCCCACAGCAATTTCTTACTCAACACGTCTCTGGAGGGAAGGGAAACAAAAGCAAAAATGAACTACTGGGACCTCATCAAAACAAAAAGCTTCTGCACAGCGAAGGAAACAATCAGCAAAACTAAAAGGCAACTGACAGAATGGGAGAAGATATTTGCAGATGACATATCGGATAAAGGGTTAGTATCCAAAATCTACAAAGAACTTATCAAACTCAACACCCAAAAAACAAAGAATCCAGTGAAGAAATGGGAAAAAGACATGAATAGACACTTCTCCAAAGAAGACATCCAGATGGCCAACCAACACATGAAAAAATGCTCAACATCACTCATCATCAGGGAAATACAAATCAAAACCACAATGAGATGCCACCTTACACCTGTCAGAATGGCTAACATTAACAACTCAGGCAACAACAGGCGTTGGTGCAGATGCAGAGAAAGAGGATCTCTTTTGCATTGTTGGTGGGAATGCAAGCTGGTGCAGTCACTCTGGAAAACAGTATGGAGGTTTCTCAAAAAACTAAAAATAGAACTACCGTATGACCCAGCAATTGCACTTCTAGGCATTTATCCAAGGGATACAGGTGTGCTATTTTGAAGGGACACAAGCACCCCCATGTTTATAGCAACACTGTCAACAATAGCCAAAGTATGGAAAGAGCCCAAATGTCCATCGACGGATGAATGGATAAAGAAAATGTGGTATATATATATACAATGGAGTATTACTCAGCAATCAAAAAGAATGAAGTCTTGCCATTTGCAACTACATGGATGGAACTGGAGGGTATTATGCTAAGTGAAATTAGTCAGTCAGAGAAAGATAAAAATTGTATGACTTCACTCATATGAGGACGTTAAGAGACAAAACAGATGAACATAAGGGAAGGGAAAGAAAAATAATATAAAAACAGGGAGGGGGACAAAACAAAAGATACTCATAAATATGGAGAACAAACTGAGGGTTGCTGGAGGGGTTGTGGGAGGGGGGATGGGCTAAATGGGTAAGGGGCACTAAGGAATCTACTGAAATCATTGCTTCACTATATACTAACTAATTTGGATGTAAATTTTAAAAAAATAAAAAATAAAGGTAAATAAAAAATAAATAAATGAACATTTCAAAAAATAAATAAAATAAACATTAAAAATTTTTTAATTAAAAAATAATTTCTAAAAAATGTTTATTTTTGAGAGAGAGAGTGCAAGGAGGTGAGGGGCAGAGAGAGAAGGTGGGGGAGGAATGCAGTTCAGAAGCAGTCTCTGTGCTGATAGCAGAGAGGTTTTTTTTTTTTAATTTTTTTCAACGTTTTTTTATTTATTTTTGGGACAGAGAGAGACAGAGCATGAACGGGGGAGGGGCAGAGAGAGAGGGAGACACAGAATCGGAAACAGGCTCTAGGCTCCGAGCCATCAGCCCAGAGCCTGACGCGGGCTCGAACTCACGGACTGGGAGATCGTGACCTGGCTGAAGTTGGACGCTTAACCGACTGCGCCACCCAGGCGCCCCGATAGCAGAGAGTTTGATGCAGGGTTCAAACTCAGGAACCTGGAGATCATGACCTGAGCTGAAGTTGGATGCTTAACCAACCGAGCCAACCAGGCACCCCTGAGCCTGAGTTCTAATAGGACCTTGTTGACCTTTCTCTCTCCTGCTGCCTCAGTGTTTCTTCTTCTTCATCAACACCTAGAAATACACAGTTAATGTCTGAACAGAGGACCCCTTCTCTTGACTTGGTCCTCTTTGAAATTGGGACATCCCACATTTCTCTTGTTTGTCACTAAAACCCTCTCTCCTATTTGGGCTCCTTCACCTAAACTCTGAAGGAGTACAGCCTTTCTGAGGGAGGAAGGGGTTTCAAATAATTTTCTTCCTTAGATAAGACCTGGAAAATTGGTTGTCTGGGATTGATCACCCCTTTCCACTCCCAGTCTGTCTTGTATATGTCAAGTATATGTTACTTTGAGAACATTTCTCAGTTGCCATGAATCCCTCAAGTTATGAATTCATAGTCCTTTGGATTCTATGGAGAATTCTTGTTCATTCCTTCCCTTCCACTATGTTCATCTGTTTTGTTTCTTAAATTCCACATAGAGTGAAATCATATGATATTTGTCTTTCTCTGATTGACTTATTTCACTTAGCATAATACACTCTAGTTACATTCACATTGTTGCAAATGGCAAGAATTCATTCTTTTTGATTGCCAAGTAATATTCCACCGTATATACATATACAACGTATATTGTATATATACAATGTATATATTCCATTGTGTGTGTGTACACACACACACACACACACACACGTATATACAACATCTACTTTATACATTTGTCAGTCCATCGACATTTGAGTTCTTTCTATAATCTGGCTGGTTTTTAAAAAAATTTTTTTTAATTTACATTCAAGTTAGTTAGCATATAGTGCAACAATGATTTCAGGAGTACATTCCTTAATGCCCCTTACCCATTTAGCCCATCCCCTCTCCCACAATCCTTCTAGTAACCTTATGTTTATTCTCCATACTTAAGAGTCTCTTATGTTTTGTCCTCCTCCCTGTTTTTATATTATTTTGTTTCCCTTCCCTTGTGTTCATCTGTTCTGTATCTTACAGTCCTCATATGAGTGAAGCCATATGATATTTATTGTTCTCTGACTAATTTCGCTTAGCATAATACCCTCTAGTTCCATCCACATAGTTGCGAATGGCAAGATTTCATTCTTTTTTATTGAATCTGGCTGTTTTTGATAGTGCTACTCTAAATATTGGGGTGCATGTGCCCCTTCGAATCAACACTTTTGTATCTTTTGGATAAACACCTAGTAGTGCAATTGCTGGGTCATAGGGCAATTCTATTTTTTATTTTTTGAGGGACCTCCATTCTGTTTTCCAGAGTGGCTGCACCAGCTTGCATTCCCACCAGCATTCCCTTTCTCTGCATCTCCACCAGCATCTTTTGTTTCCTGAGTTGTTAATTATAGCCATTCTGACAGGTGTGAGGTGGTATCTCATTGTTGTTTTGATTTGTATTTCCCTGATGATGATGCCATCTGGATGACATCTGGATGTCTTCTTTGGAAAAGTGTCTATTCATGTCTTTTGCCCATTTCCTACCTTGATTATTTGTTTTTTGGGTATTGAGTTTGATAAGTTCTTTATAGATTTGGAGTACTAACCTTTTATCCAATATGTCATTTGGAAATATCCTCTCCTATTCCGTCAGTTGCCTTTTAGTTTTGTTGATTGTTTCCTTTGCTATACGGAAACTTTCCATCTTGATGAGATCCCAATAGTTCATTTTTGCTTTTGTTTTTCTTGTCTCCAGAGACATGTCCAGCAAGAAGTTACTTCGGCCAAGGTCAAAGAGGTTGTTTCCTGTTTTCTCCTCTAGGATTTTGATGGTTTCCTGTCTTAAATTTAGGTCTTTCATCCATTTTGAATTTATTTTTGTGTATTCTGTAAGAAAGTGGTCCAGGTTCTTTCTTCTGCACGACACAGACCAGTTTTCCCAACACCATTTGCAGAGACTGTCTTTTTTCCATTTGTTATTCTTTCCTGCTTTGTTGAAGATTAGTTGGCCATACATTTGTGGGTCCATTTCTGGGTTCTCTATTCTATCTCACTGATCTATGAGTTTGTTTTTGTGCCAGTACCATACTGTCTTGATGACTTCAGCTTTGTAATACAGTTTGAAGTCTGGAATTGTGGTGCTTCCAGCTTTGGTGTTCTTTTTCAACATTACTTTGGCTATTCAGGGTCTTTTGTGGTTCCACACAAATTTTAGAATTGTTTGTTCTAGCTCTGTGAAGAATGCTGGTGCTATTTTGATAGGGATTGCATTGAATATGTAATTTGTTTTGGGTGGTATAGATGTTTTAACAATATTAATTCTACCAATCCATGAGCATGGAATGTTTTTTCCATTTCTTTGTGTCTTCTTCAATTTCTTTGATAAGCCTTCTATAGTTTTCAGTGTACAGATCTTTTACCTCATTGGTTAGGTTTATTCCTAAGTATCTTAGGGTTTTGGTGCAATTGTAAGTGAGACTGATTCCTTGATTTCTCTCTCTCTCTTTTGTAATGTTTGTTTATTTTAGAGAAGAGAGAGAAAAAAAATGTGAGTGGGGGAGGGGCAAAGAGAGAGGGAGACACAGAATCTGAAGCAGTTTCCAGGCTCTGAGCTGTCAGCACAGAGCCTGATGTGGGCTTAAACTCACAGATTACAAGATCATAACATGAGCCAAAGTCAGACGCTTAACCGACTAAGCCACCCAGGCACTCCGCTCCTCTCTCTTTTAAAAGTTTATTTATTTATTTGGAGAGAGAAAGAGAGAATGAGGTAGGAGCAGAAAGAGAAGGAGAGAGAATCCCAACAGTCTCTCCAA
Source organism: Acinonyx jubatus (assembly GCF_027475565.1). Taxonomy (NCBI): domain Eukaryota; kingdom Metazoa; phylum Chordata; class Mammalia; order Carnivora; family Felidae; genus Acinonyx; species Acinonyx jubatus. The sequence continues at coordinate 79,381,831 of NC_069387.1, forward strand.
TGTCAGTGCAAAACCTGTTGTGGGGCTTGAACTGACAAGCCGTGAGATCATGACCTGAGCTGAAATCAAGAGTCCAACACTTAACTGACTGAGCCAGCCAGGGGCCCCTCCTTGATTTCTCTTTTTCTTGCCTCATTATTGGTGTAGAAAAATGCAACTGATTTCTGTACATTGATTTTATATCCTGCGACTTTGCTGAATTCGGGTATTAGTTCTAGCATTTTTTTGGTCGAGTCTTTTGGGTTTTGCATGGAGAGTATCGTGTTGTTGGCAAAGAGCGAAAGTTTGACCTCTTCTTTGCCAATTGGATGCCTTTCATTTCATTTTGTTGTCTGATTGCTGAGGCTAGGACTTCCAGTACTATGTTGAAAAACAGTGATGATGTGGTAGGGTCCCCTTCCTAAGGAAAGAAAAACAACCCTCAAGGCAACCTGGCTATATGCATAGGTGACAACATGCTTCACGACCTTGTAACATGAGACCATTTAATCAGACTACATGTTTGTGTGTTACCATATATGGGAGACAAAGAAGTAAAAAATATATTAAAAAAATTATGCCACGTGTCATTTGGGGCTCAGTTCTTTGGGTATGAACCCAACTGAGTGGTGCTGGCAGGAATAAAGTTGCTTCCTGGAAAAAAAAAAGTCTCAGTGTCACGACTCTCTGTGTGAGAATCCTCCTACAGTGAGAGTAGACATCCCTGTCATATTCCTCACCTTAGGGGGAAAGCTTTCAGTTTTTCCCTATTGAAGATGATATTAGCTGTGGGTCTTTCTTATATGGCTTTTATGATGTTGAGGTATGTTCCTTCTATTCCTACTTCAGGGTCTTTATCAAGAAAGGATGCTGTATTTTGTCAGAGGCTTTTTCTGCATCAATTGAGAGGATCATATGGTTCTTATCTTTTCTCTTATTAAAGTGGTGTATCACATTGATTGATTTGACCTTGCAGCCCAGGAATAAATCCCACTTAATCGTGATGAATATTTCTTTTAATATATTGTTGGATTCATTTGCTAATACCTTGTTGAGAATTTTTGCATCCATGTTCACTGGGGAAATTGGTCTGTAATTCTCCTTTTTAGTGAAGTTTGTCTGATTTTGGAATCAAGGTAATTCCAGCCTCATAGAATGAGTTTGGAGGGTTTCCTTCCATTTCTTTCATTTGGAACACTTTCAAAAGAATAGGTATTAACTCTGCTCTGTATGTTTGGCAGAATTCCCCTGGAAAGCCATCCAGCCCTGGACTCTTGTTTTTTGGGAGAATTTTGATTACTGATAGAATGCCTTTGCTAGTTATGGTCTATTCATATATTCTATTTTTTCCTAATTCAGTTTTGGCAGTTTATATGTTTCTAGGAATTTATCCATTTCTTCTAGATTGTCCAATTTGTTGTCATATAATTGCTCATAATATTCTCTTATTATTGTTTGTATTTCATGGTGTTGGTGGTGATCTCTCCTCTTTCATTCATGATTTTATTTATTTGGGCCCTTTCCTTTTTCTTTTTGTTAAATCTGGCTAGGGGTTTGTCAATTTTGTTAAGTCTTTCAAAGAAATGGCTCCTAGTTTTGTTGATCTGCTCTAGTGTTTTGTTTTGTTGTTTTAATATCAATATCATTGATTTTTGCTCTAATCTTCATTATTTCCCTTCTTCTGCTGGTTTTGGGCTTTATTTCCTGTTATTTTCCCAACTCTTTTACGTGTAAGTTTAGGTTGTATATTTGAGACCTTTCTTCCTTCTTTAGGAAGGCCTGGATTGCTATATACTTCCCTTTGATGACTGCCTTTGCTGTGTCCCAGGGTTTTTGGACTGTCATGTTTTCATTTTCATCGACTTCCACGTACTTGTTAATTTCCTCTTTAATTTCTTGGTTAACCCATTCATTCTTTAGTAGGATGTTCTTTTACCTCCATGCATTTGAGGGCTTTCCAATTTTTTTCTTGTGGTTGACTTCAAGCTTCATAGCGTTGCAGTTGGAAAATATGCATGGAATGATCTCAATCTTTTTGTACTTGTTGAGGGCTAATTTGTGACCCAGTATGTGATCTATTCTGGAGAATGTTCTATGTGCTGCTTGTGTAGGATGAATGTGTATTCTGCTGCTTTAGGATGAAATGTTCTGAATATACCTGTTAAGTCCATCCAGTCCAGTGTGTCATTCAAGACCATTGTTTCCTTGTTGGTTCTGCTTAGATAATCTGTCCATTGCTCCACATGTGGTCTTGGTTACATTTATTTCCTTTCTCTGGGTCTTTTTTGTTCACAGACAACTAAGCTAGTCCTTTCAAACTGTGACATTCAAGGATGGTCGGGCCTCGATATTCCCAGTGGAAATGCAATATTAACCCCTTCCCTGTTGGGCTCACTGCGTATAATGGCTGGATTGTCCTGATGGGGACTGCCAGTAAGGAGGGGTACAGAAATCTGGGAGCATTACTGAGATTATGGCACCTTCCCTCCCACTGCAACTGCTGAGCTATGAACTGCCACCCCTCCAATCCATGTTTCCTAAATTGGGCACCCACTCTGTCACCCATCCTTCCCCTTCCACCCACACCTGAGAGATGGGAACTGCAAACTGGCTTGGAGCTTGTGAGCAGTTGTCCAGCTGCGAATGCCCTGGAGCTCTGTCCTATCCACCCCTGTCACTGGCACCTCAGGGACAGTTTGCAGCTGGGGCCTGTGGGCAGAGGAGGTTGCCTGTCCTTGGTAGCAAATGAGAAGAGGTGGAGCGGGGCAGATGCTGGAGAGAGCTAAGGAGAGAGAGAAGCAGGGGAAGCCTTTGTTTCTCAGGCTAATGATAGAGTCCTACCCAGATAATTCCAATTACTGTCCAAGTTCTTTGGAATCTGCCTTGGAGGGGACCAGGAGGCAAATGCATGGTTTTTTTTTCTTTCCTTTGTTGTTGCCTATGCAGATCCATCAGTTACAGACCTGAGGAGGTTATCTTGTCCATACCCAGCCCAGATGGCAAGCACCTCCCACCGACTGCACTTTCTAGAATCTGTCTGTTACACAATTCCTATAGGGAATCCGGCAAAGCTGAGTGTGGGGATGGCCTCTTTCTGCAGCCCCAGTCCATTTCCTCAATAAGATGTGGTCAGATATACTGTCTCTTAGGCTTTTTTAAATGAAGTAATCTCAGATCCTTCTGTTATCTCTCATGACCAAGATGGCCTTAACATTCTCCTCAGTGTAACTGCAGTTTGGAGAGTTTTTTCCCTCTGACTCTAGGCCCTCACTTCCGTTTTCTTATAGCATTTACTTTAGAAAGCTTGTTACTGTAAATCCTTCTCTGACCCTTTGAGATATAAATCTTCTCCCAGCCTCATTTCAATTTTACAACCCAGGAAAGTCTTTCTTAGGACCTGAGATACTTCAAGGAAGATAGCGCCCCTTTCTCCCAAGTTCTGTGGAAGGCTGGAACCTAACTTCAGCAGGGGCCCTAGCTCCAAATTGTCACAAAGATGCCAGAAAGTTTACTTTTCCATTATATAAGGCCAACCAGCAAATAAAGATGTTCTAAAAACCCTCCATCCCAGCTCTTAAACTCTCTGGTCCCTTGTTTCCACCTAGCTCGACAATCAGACTTGGTCAATGCTCTGTGCGTTCTCAAAATCAACCTCTGTTGACTCATCGCATCCAGTATGATTTTTTTCTACTTTGACACTCATGGTTATACTTTCCCTCAAATCTCTCCCTTCTGGTCTTTGCTGACTTGCAGTTTATTAGGCAACTGAGTAATACATTATTGGAAGTGTGTGTGTGTGTGTGTGTGTGTGTGTGTGTGTGTTACCACTTCTACTCTACTAGAATTTTCTTGGGGGAGGAACAGGCCTAAAATGCTCTGTACCACACACCACCTCAAAGAGCACTGTAGGTCTTCAAGTCCTGTTTGTTGACAAAATATTTTCCTTCCAACACAAACCACAACTGTTAATTCTCTTTAAAAATATGCCAAAGTTTAAAAAAATATTTTTATTGGTCTTTTGTTTTCTGCCAGCAGAAAATACTGTGATTGTTTTGCAATGACCAAGAGGAGGAACCCTGAATCCCACCCATGTTTTTTTTCTTATGAAGATATGAAACTAGAGATAGAGGGAGGAATTTGGGATAAGAGGATGTTCTTCAGGTGAGACTTCAAGGGAAAAAAAAAAACAGGACTCTGGTGTTGTGGAAGATTTTCTGAAACTTAATTGGGAACACATGGGGATGTGTAGAGGCTCAGAGGGAACCTTACTGCTGGGTGCACCAAGGCTTCAGAGCTGAAAGGTGGGATTTCTCCGTTTTCATCACTTTGAGTCCTTTGAGAGCATTCCCGTAGCAATACTTGTGTCCTAAACTCGACCACTGTTAAATCCTCTAACTGCCTTAGGCAGTGTTAAAGCATGGGGGAAAATTACATTTTTGTCCAGTTTACCACTGCCTGTCTTGTGTTTTCTCATGCCCACATGGTAGAGAAACCAATGCACAGAGAAATGAAGTGATGTGCCTCAGGTCCTTCTCTGTGCGTGCAGTTTATGACAACATCAGGGCATAGATTCCAAGTCTCGAGGTCTGATCTTTCCAGTGGACCACGATGCTTTTCTCCTACCGAGTTCAGGGGTTTGTAGGGTCAGGGAGCAGGAGCTGGACATTGGGGTAGTACAACCTCTTGTGAGAAGAGGTGGGAATTAGGCTCTTCTATGAGGTCACTGCTATCAGAACATGTATGGTTGTGGTGGTGGAAAAAGCCTGCAGTGGGAATAAAAAGAAAGACATCACGCATTTTTGAGTCAGCCCTGGGTGCTGGGGTTGGTAAAAGCTTTTCTATCCCACCTGTTGAAATGTTTCTCACTACTGCAAGTCATATTTAAAGTCATTAGCAGCAGCAAAGAAACCCTCATGTAACTGGGATTTTCTTGTGTGCCCCTCATGAAGTGAAATTCCTAGAAGTGTTCACTTTTTTTAAAAATGTTTATTTATTTTTGAGAGACAGAGAGACAGAGAGAGAGTGGGAGACACAGAATCCGAAGCAGGCTCCAGGCTCTGGGCTGTCAGCACAGAGCCCGACGCGGGTCTCAAATTCATGGACCCGGAGATCATGACCTGAGCCAAAGTCAGATGTTTAACCGACCGAGCCACCCAGGCACGCCGCTTTATTTTTGTTTTTTAAAGTTAAGTTTTCAAAAGCACTTTGGATCTCAACTGATTCCAAATTTCCAGTGACCCCACATTGTCAATCTCTCTTCCTTCCTGAACCAGAGCCTCTCCCACCCTATTGATTCTTTTCCTTCGCAAATATATATGCTTAAACCTTCCCCATCCTAGAAAAAACAAGACATTCCTTAGAATCTCTGGACCCCTTTACCTACTTTATTTGCATAATTTCCTATTCACTTTTCACAATCATACTTTAAAGCCCTGCCACACGAATAAAAATACATCAGTCATTATGTGGTTGCAAATCCAATGATATCTTTGCATTCTCCTTCCTTTTGGATATTTTATGATGTATGTTACTGAAGACTACACCCTCCTTCCTGAAACAAACTTCCCTTGGCTACTATCTGACACTTTCTTTTTCAATCCATGTGGCTATTCCTTTATGAACATCCGCTGTTTGATAAATTTTTCCTTTTCTTTTTCTTTTTTTTTTTTTTTTAGACACAGCATGCATGGTTGCATGAGTTCACAAGTGGGGGAAGGGAAGAGGGAGAGAGAGAGAATCTTAAGCGTGGAGCCCGTCTCAGGACTAGATCCAACGACTCTGAGATCATGATCTGAACTGAAATCAAGAGTCGGTCGCTTAACTGACTGAGCCACTTACACACCATTTGATCAATTTTTAAATACTAATGTTTCTAAAGGTTCCTTTTTCACTTCAACTTCTGACTCTGCAAACTTTCCCTAGGTGAACTATTATTTCTCATGCCTTCCTTCACCTATTATAAGTAAGCCTCGAATTCCAAAAAAAATGTTATCCTCAAATTCATATATCCAGCTGCCTTATGGACTTCTCTATTTTAGTATTTCAGAACTACTGCCAACTCATCATATCCAGATCTTAACTCATCGAATTATTCTAGACTTGAAAATAGACAAACAAGTTTACCAGACGTACTTTCAGTACAGTGTTATCCTTGAGTTTTGTTTTGTTTTGTTTTGTTTTATCAGCTATTTCACTACTCTGTGGGGGCAGAGGTTATCTCACAAATGTATGCCAAGTAGAGATGCACATAATTGCTTTCGAGTGTAACCAATAACCTCAAAGATGAGAATTTATGGTCTGGTTGTGTATTAACCAGTTGTGTAGCTAACTTGGGTTACCTAGTTTTAAAAGAACTAGCTTCTCAAATAGTCTTTGGACCAGTTCAAACACATTATTAATAGGAATTCTTATCAATTAATGAGTTGAATAAAATCTTTGAATGTGTTTACCTTATTTATATTAACACGAAAACCATTATTTTGTGTTTTTGAAAATTATCCTTTAAAATATTTGCCTTCCATCTTGCTCCTTCTACTGTATTTTGTTCTCTTTTTAAAAATGTTTTTATTTTTATTTTTGAGACAGAGAGAGACAGAGCATGAGCAGGGGAGGGGCAGAGAGAGGGGGAGACACAGAATCTGAAGCAGGCTCCAGGTTCTGAGCTGTGAGCACAGAGCGCGACAAGGGGCTCGAACTCACAGAGTGTGAGATCATGACCTGAGCCGAAGTCGGACGCTTAACCGACTGAGCCACCCAGGCGCCCCTACTGTATTTTGTTCTTAATAAAAGTACATTAATATTCACTTAATCCCTCAAGAAGAAACTTGGAAATTTCCCTATGTTTTTTTTTTTCTTTTCCTTCCCCTTCCCCCCAAACACAAGTCTGACTGGTTCTCAGTTTAGCCATTGGGCATATTATATATCTGAAGTCCCACTCTTATTCCCCTCCATTCCTTGTATGCTCATCTAATTTCTGGTTGTCCCATTTCCCCTCAGTCTTTTGTGGTAAGCTTTCAAATGATTTTTCTTTCTCCGTTGGCTCCCTATTCCACCCATCTCCCATGCCTCTGCCAGAATGATCTTTCTAAAAGATAAATCTAATTGTGTCACTTCTTTTGTAAATTTTTAAGTGGCTCCTCATCTTTCTAGATGAAATCAAAACACTTAAAATAATATTGAAGACCTTCATTTCATAATGTAATTTCTACTTATCTTTCTTATTCTTTATTTTGATCTCCCACATACCCCTTTCTCTCAATTTGCACAAGGTGTAGTTTCTGACGATGTTATGATATTCCATTTCTCTCTGCCTTTGAATATGTGTATCTCTCTACCTGGTATATCAATGTCCTGTCGCTTCTTCTTCTACTTCCCCCCACTATTCTTGCCTTGTTTGACCTTTTACTCATGTGTCTAGATTCACCTGGATATGTCATCCTCTGCGAAGTTCATGTTTCTGTGCCTCTGCGGCATTTAATGAAGTTATATAAATGTGCTTCTTGATTTTCCTGTCATGTCTTTTGCTGAACTGAGCATTCCCGCTTAATCTGAATGGCATTCCCTTGCCGGTGAGTTTATAAAAAGGCAGGCAAACTCCAGTAGTCACAAAGGTGGTGAGGGCATTGGTGCTTAATGCAAAGGATTAGGGCACATAGTTAATGATAATCAGATTCAAGTACATGCAGTGAGGCTTGCTCTGATCCACCTTGGTAGTCCGAACTCCTGCACACTCAGGGCAGTGTGTTCTGATGAGAAGAGCACTGGTTTGGGAGTCAGGAGACCTGAGTTTTTTTACTAACGAGTTATGTGATCTTGCTAAGCAATTTTTTTTTCTTATCTAGCCTAAATGATTAAAAGACTTACACGAGGTAATATCTCTGAAAGCGCTGTATTTGTCATGAAAGACCCTTTCTACCTGAAGAGCTGGGTAAGGCGCTGTGGATGAAGATCAGGCCTCTGCTCGGCACGTCTCTAGGAACAATGTTTGCATGGCAGGCCACGTGAATGTTGACACCTGAAGTTGTGTGGCTCGACAGCTTTGGCTACAGCCTTGGAAATCCACCAAAACATTGGAAACGTAACTCAGAAAATGGACATTAAGCAACACAAGGGGAGATGATTCAGTCCAGGTGAAGGAAAGGCCAAAGGAGAGGAAAGATATGAACACAGGTATAATGGCAAATACGAATTAAAAATAAAAGGCTTAATTTTCCCTCTTGTGGAAGCCCCCTCCCCTTTTCTGAAAGTGGAAGTTTTCTTTAGAAAACTTGTAAGTTCTTTCTGCCTTTGAAATGTATGTAAATCTGTAAATAAGCCTCTTGCCACATTTGTGACCCTTAAATGTCTTTCTCAAGGATGACGGAAGCCTTTGCTTTGAAATGTAATAATCATCCAAGACTCTCGCCCTATCTCTGGGTCCCCATGAGAGACCAGGAGTCTACCGTAGATGCCCGTCTCCCACCTGCGCAACTACCTCTGTCGTAAAGATACGAGAAGTTTTATTAGTCCTTTGGATAAAGGCAATTAGCTGACAGAGCTGGCCACACCAGTTCCAAGGTGTATTGTATGTATGTAAGGGCCTTTATCTGCCTGCCTTTGGAAGAGGGTGGGATTTCTTCCTGTCTCTGCAATCTCTTTAGTGGATGGCCTCTGACACACAGACATCATATTCAAAAATAAAACTATTTTCTTTTTCTTATACTTTTCTGGAAAGGTTTTCTGGGATGGCAGAAGATTTTGTCTTTAATTATATTTCCCCAATAGATGCAAAAAAACCTTGGTAAGAACTGTAAGTGAGGCAGAAAAATAATCGTCACGTGCTCCTGGTGCCCTGTTGCTTTCCTCTCTGTCTCTCCCCATCCCTCCCTACACCACCTGTCTGATAGCGGCTCTTCAAAATTTATTTTGGTATAAAAGTAACCATGCCCGGTGTGACCATCTATAAAATGGGGAACAATAAAACGGCTATGTCATAGGATTAAGTGATTTAACTCCCACATAGTGCTAAGGCTTAGGCCTGACATGTAGTAAGCACTATATGTAAACATTTGTGTTAATATTGTCACATGGGAGAATCTTAGATCAAAGTGCAAATCTGTAGCTACCTGTCTCATATCGGTCCCCTAAATATCAACAGACAGCTTTGGATTACCTGACATTTGGGATGATCTAAGACTAGTTTCCTTCTTTATCCGATGCTCTGCGTGGTCTCCCCACCCAATCCTGCCTGTCTTCTCCCACTGCCACCAGGAGAGCTGCCCATAAAGTGCAACCCCCACCTCCAGGTATGATCCCTTTGCAGATAGAATATATTTGAGCCTGTGCCCCCCCCCTCAGATCTGGTTCTGCCTTTTATAAATGTGATAGAGGTCAACAGCTTAAATTTCTGCAACAGGGCACAAATGGAAAGGGCTATGCATTCGGAAGTCTTGAGTGTGGTGCAAATTATGAGGCATGATGAGGGTCATCCTTTCCTAGGATCTGGGAGGAAGATTAAGACTTCTTCTCTGACAGAGACTAAGTGAAAGCTGATAGCTGGGGACAAGATCCTTTTTTAAGGTGTCCTTGGGCTAACTACAGAAAAGCACTCACCTTATGTAGATGAATTAGAAAAAAAAAAAAAAAAAAAAAGAACTCCGCTTAGAAGATAAAGACCTTTGAGATTTTGGATGGTAAGCACAGGAGAGCTGGATTTCCACCCCTGCTTGCCTCTTTGAGTATTTTTGTGCATTGTGAGGACTGTACAACTGGACTCAATGTCTGGCTGGGGGCTGCTATCCCTTCCTACCCAGGCTCACACCCCTCTCATGCCTGATGACGAGTAGTAGGTGAACACGAAGCTTGATACGGAGCTCCTGGGAGATCATTTGTCCTTGGGAGAGATAATTACAGGTCCTGGAGGCAGACTAGCTCTGCCTTAGAAGGTGGTGAGTGAACTTCCCCCTTCCATATATATCACACAGTCTTTAATCTTGGCACTCCTGAGGTGCTTTCACAGGTATTGCCCCCTTCTTGTGATGTCTTAAAGGATGATAGAGGAGTGAATAGAGAGAGATAATTCATAGCTTTGTGAAAAGATGATGAAACAAATTTATGGAACGTCCAAAAGATTTGGGAACCACCGTGGCCCGCTTGCCAAAGACTGTGTCAGTGGAGCAGAGATCTCGGAGTCTTCTGGGAAATCATAGAAGGGCAACCTGCAAAATCATTTCCTCAACTACTCGAGAGAGTTAAGTACATTTAATTCCTAAAGTTGCTGTGTTTCACTGAATCTGAGAAACCATCTTTTGCAAGACTCCTTTATTTTATATTTCACTAAGGAGGAATAAAAAATAGACATCGGCACTGTCAGTTGTAAGACCCATTCTATTTCAGAGATATTAAAATGTGGAAAAATGCAGGCCTTAGAATAAGGGAAATACATCATTTCTAACCACATATCCCTGGCAGAAAACAGAATCTGATTCCTTATCTAAAATTTACAACTCCTAACAATACTTTTTCCCTGTAGGACAGTTTTGGGAGAGGAACCGGTGTCCTGGGTGTTGTAGGTACTGCCCAGAAAGTATAACATTATAGAACCTGCACACGGCCTGCTTTGCCAGACATCTTGGCATTTTCTTGTGTGAGGCTGACATCTGCTGGACAAATAACACTTGCGCAAAGCTTTGTATTTCAGAGTAAATTAAGTCAGTGGCAAAGAAACCTAGCTGTGGAGCACAGACTCCACAGTTTCTATTTTAATGTGGTAAGTCTAGCAATTAATTTCCTTTTCAAATTTGTATGCTGTGGCTGAGTCTGAGTTAACTATAGAATGAAAACTTACCCCCAGTGTATCTTTAATATGTGAGGATTAAGCCCTTTAATGAAAGCAGTTATTCTTTTTTTTTGTTTTAATATTTTTTTTAATGTTTATTCACTTTTTGAGAGACAGAGACAGAGTGTGAGCAGGGTCGGGGCAGAGAGAGAGGGAGACACAGATTTCGAAGCAGTCTCCAGGCTCTGAGCTGTCAGCACAGAGCCTGACAGGGAGGCTTGAGCTCACAGACCGTGAGATCATGACCTGAGCCGAAGTCAGGCGCTCAACCAACTGAGCCACCCAGGCGCCCCACGAAAGCAGTTATTCTTAATCCTCACGGTGCACTGAGATCATCGTGATGGACCGTTTGTAAAGATGGCATGACAACCCTCCCATCCACATGGTTTTTTGCAATGTGATCTTGCCGCTCCTATTAAAAAATAGTCTGGGGATGCCTGGGTGGCTCAGTCGGTTAAGCGTCTGACTTCGGCTCATGTCATCATCTTGTGGTTCATGAGTTTGAGACCTATGTTGAGCTCTGTGCTGACAGCTCAGAGTCTGGAGCCTGCTTTGGATTCTGTGTCTCCCTCTCTCTCTCCGTCCTACCCACTCACACTCTGTCTCCCTCTGTCTCTCAAAAATGAATAAAAATGTAAAAAAAAAAAAAAAAGTCTGTTTTTCCTTCCCTTTGAATTCAGTTTGATCTTGTGACTTGATTTGACCAATAACATGTGGTAAAGGGGACGTTGTGAAACTTGCAACATACCCGTAAATAGAAGCATTGGAATTTCAGTTTTTGATGAATTTAGGAATTCAGCAAAATAGGAAAGACAAGCTAGACTATCAAAGAAAGACACACCACATGGAGAGGGCTCCCTTTGACAGTCAACACTAAGGTTCCAGACATGTGGGGGAGTCCATTTTTGACCTTCCAATCCAGCCCAGCCAAATAGTCCAAAACAGCTGCATAAATGAGCCCAGGTGAGACAAACAGGGGAATCTTCCAGTAAACCCACAAAATAGTGAGAAATAAGAAACATTTTCTTTAAGCCACTACCTTTTAGATGGTTTGCTATGCAGCAATAGGAAAGCTTTAAAAGAAGAATAAACGATGCCCAAGTCCAAACCTTAGAGATTTGCATTTAACTCTATTGGTTGGAGTCCAGGAAATAGCAATTAAAAAAAACCTTGTAGGACTGAGAATCACTGATCTAAATATTTTATGCCCATGATTACCTTTTCTAAAATCAGCAACACCATTGTTGTTCTAATATGTTACACTGCCTTCACGAACTCTCTATAAGGGGTTGAAACTCTACATAAATGTCCAGTCCATACACACACACACACAATTATTATTAGTCTCCTCTTATGTAGGATAAAATTAAAGTTAAGTGATTTTTACAAGATCATTGAGTAAGTATAGAAAGGTCATTTGACTCCATATCCTAAACTTCTCCCAACTATATATAATATATTGCTGCCTTCTGATATTTACTTCTTTTGTGAGTGACTACTGTATACATACAATTTATATATCTGGAGATGAAAGTAATGAGTAAGAGAGAAAGAAAAGCAACTAGGGCTCTACAATCACAGAAAGTTAGAAGAGCTAGAATTGTAAAGATCTCTGTGATTCTGGACAAGTAACACAGTAAATTTAGAGTACTGACCCAAAATGACTATTGGGCAAGGAAGTGCAGTAAATAGTACTAAGAGATTCAAAATGGAAGGAGCTCTAAGCAAGACTCATTGACTTAATTCAAGAAGGATTTCAAGTCCTGCTATCTTAGAAAATTTTTTCCTGATGCCATCTTCTCTATGGTCCTAGGGGATAAGTGGTAAAGACTACAGGAGCCTCACATATACTTAGTTTAAATAATGAATCTTTAGCCAAAGCGTTCAAAGGGATACCTCTGACACAGTTAATACTCAAACTCGCATTGAAAGGAAAGACATTTTAGCTGCAATAACCACCTATGTGAGATTTGTTATCCTTCTTTGACAAGGGAAGGAGAACTATGGACATCAGACCTACTGGAAGGAGCTCAGAGTTTCGGGGAACATAGCTGCGAGATACACGGGGTCTTCCCCATGTGGTGATGTGGGCTGATTAGAATGTAGCCCTAAGCAGGAGCCAGGACGTAGCTCTTTATGGTTAAAAACTCCGGCAATGCTTCTCAAACTTCAGCATGCAAATAAACCACCCAAGGGTCTTGATAAAACTGTGATTCCTGAGATCTGGGATGGGGTCTGAGATTCTACATTTCTAACAAAATCCCAAGTGATGCTATAGGGCTGCCAGTCTGCAGGCTACGTTTGGAATATGAAGGTTATACAGAATTTACCCCAGAACAGTTCTCAGACTGTGATTATAAGACCAGTGGCATCAGCATCACCTGGGAACTTGTTAGAAATGCAAATTCTTGGGCCCTGTCCAGGGCTACTCAATCAGAAACTCTGGGATTTGGGCCCAGACATCTGTAGTTCAATAAGCCCTCCAGGTGATTCTGATGCTGAAGTCTGAGAACCACTGAACTAAAGAAGTATCTAACCAGCCATAGTAGAATCACCTGAGGGGCTTAAAAACAAAAGGTCAGGCACTGGTTTCCATGCCACGTTAATTAAATCAGAATCACAGGATGTGAGACCCTTCGTCATGGGTATTTAAAAAAATTTTCCTGGGCAATCACAATATGCAGCCAGGTCTGAGAATCACTGCCTGAGGGAGGGCGGGAGGGAAAGAGAGAGAGAGAGAGGAGGGAGAGACCCACTTACTGCCTGAGTCTTTGCCGGCACATCTGGTACAGGTGGGGGTGTCTGGGACTGTTGGGCCGGCAGCTCTCTTCGTCCTCACTATGGCTTTGCACCTGTAACCAAGATCCCAGCAGAACCCAGAGCCAGTGGGGAAAGGTGTTGGATGGCAGGTGGCCATAGGGGAAAGAGGCTGAGTGTACTTGAGAGACTTGGATTCTTCTGTCTTGGCAGGAATGTGGTAGTGAGGAACGCAGGAGCTGAGGTGCAGCTCTATGTCCAGTGAGAGGTGACATACATGCAAACGATATTACAAATCATCACAGTTTCTCTTTGTGGCAAGGGTCTGAGAACTTTCCCAAGAGAGCTCAGCATTTGATGGCAGTACTGTCTATAGTCCCAGGCAAGAGAGGTCTTAGGTTTTTGAGAGTCCACAGGATGAAGAGTTGGTGGACCTACATGATATGCCCACCTGGATCTTGCACTACCCCTTCTAGAACATGTTCCGGTTACAAAGGATGCCCAGATATTGTGCTCAGATGGCTTCAAGGCTTCTTCAGGGAATTGCACTGGTTTTGCCTGATATCTGTTGTCTTAAAAGGTTAACCTCTGGACTAATGTATGCACTCCTAGGCATGAGTGATGACCAGCGGATGGCTATTTTTGTGAGTAGAGGGTGTGTAGCTTTTGGATATGCAGGCTGGGGTGCTCACACATCTATAAGCAAAGTCTTTGTGGTTTAGGACAGATCTGGGCGTGGGAAGAGAAGGTGACAGTCCAAGGACTAGGGAGTGGCTCTGCCCACACTGCTGTGTTCTAGCACAGAAGTCCGAAGAGTCTGAGAATTTAAATTTGAACCTGGACTTCCAGGTCTTTATGGTTACATATTTATTGATGTAGAAGAGACCATACTTTATTTCATAGTGTTTAGCTTAGTGTATAATCGACCTCTATTTATACTCTTGTGCTGATCCCACAAATGATAGACAGGTGTGCTTGATGAGAAACTTCAGTGAAGATCAGATCAGATGAGGAATTAGAAAAGTTCTGGAAACCTGGATGCTCTTAAGAAATCACACCTATTAATCCTTCTCCATTAACCTACTCCCAAAAGTTTCTGAATGTAGTTCAAGAATTGGGATATCTGGCGAGGACAGGGAGCCTGGATTCCCTTTACTCAATGGCAAGAATACAAAGCCTTTCTCTGCCAGCCTCTCTCCTGCCCCCAACCCTCTCATGTCCTCCAAGTCACAAGTGTCCTGCAGCTGCTGGGTTAGAGATGGATGCAGTGCTGGGCGCTCTTGGCTCTGCTGGATGATGGACAAGTCCAATGACTTCACCATCCTGCTCATGGGATTCTCCTGAAACAGGCTCTTTCTTGCTCTGCTCTTTCTTTTCCAGAAAGTTGCATCCTTGGCTAAATGGACTTCCTTACTGGTGGCCTGTAGACCCCACAGCTCTCTCTTCACCTGTGCAGGGTCTGTGCTCCACTGTAGATCTGCTTTGGGCAAAGAATGTGTGCAACAAGTTGCCTCTGGGTTTGAATCCAGAGTTTGTGATGGTGTTTGCATTGTGGATATCCCCTGCTGTGTTTCCTCTTTATGGCAAAGGGCACATGGACCAGAAGAAGTGGGCAGCTTTGTGTCCCTGGTGGGAGGAACAGGATCTTCCTCTGAGCCTGGCCCAAACCCAAGGTCTTGTTGGAAGACCAGTTTATCTCCTCTCACTCTGTCCATCACTTCCCATACCACTTGGTCCAAACTGTTCTTTTTTGTGATATTATGGGGTGCTGATAGCCGATCTCGGGGACATGTATACAGGCACATCTTGGAGATGGCTTTCCGGAGGCGGTCTCTGGGTGAGAGAGGTTCAGGTTGTGGAGCCAGAATCTTGATGGATGGCACATCAGGGTTGCAGTTCCAGAACATGTGGGATGGTGTGAACTTTTGGACAGGTGTCTTAGACACATAGGAGTAGAGACAGAAGAAGGCATCAGCAGTGACGGCCAGTGTTTGCACCTGCTTAAACCTGCCTGGGCACAAGGGTTAAAGATGGTGAATCTGGGGGTCATCAGTAAATTATCCCTTGTATATCTTCCTTCAATAGCCTTCCCAAGGCTCAAAATTCAGAAAGAAGATGCCATATTTCCCAGCAGTGTTTCTCCCATTTAGATTTCTCACACCCAGGATCCCCCTTCTTCACTTTCTTGACTCCTTGATTCACCATCCTGAATAGATGATTTCCTTCAGCCCAAAAATTAATTCTGTATGGGATGAGGAGCTTTTCTGCATCCTGATTTAACATATCCTTTCTGATGTCAGTATATTCTAAACAATGGCTTCTAGTACTGTTTGCATTAGATGACAAACATAACAAAAAAGGACAAAATCAACATCATTTTCTTAGTAACAAAACTTTAGGGTTCTAGAAGGCTTCTGGACAGCGACAAATTTGAAGAATGGCAATTATTAGCCAGTGGACTAGGGTACAGAAATTTAGATGGACTATATCATTTTTTTAAAAGTAAATGCTACACCCAATGTGGGGCTCCTATTCATGGACTATACCATTTTATTAGACCTTGCTTCACAAAGTGTGGTCCCTGGTCCAGAAGCATGGGCACTGCTTAGGAACCCGTTATAAATGTAGAATCTCAGACTGTATCTCAAGCATTTTAATAATCTCCTTTGGTAATTCATGCGCATATCCGTGTTTGAAAAGCACTGTGATAAACCATACGTCTATTACGGTGTAAAACTTCCAAAAGGCAAGAATCATGTTCTTCTTCTCTAGTCTGTTCTTCCAGAATTTAACATCTAATTATGTACTTGGCACTTAAAATAAATTCAATAAATTATCCTCTAATTTTAGTGTGCATAAGAATCATCTAAGGTTGTGAAAATACTCCAACTCAAAATCATTGTTGCAGCAGGTCGAACTCAGGAATGTAATTTTACCAAGATTATTTCAAGTTGAATCTGATGCAAAGACTCTGAAACAACACTGTCAGAAACACAATCATGTTGAGGATGTCACAGAATATAATTTGAAACATAATCTAACATATAGAGTCAAATAGAGGGGCACCTGGGTGGCTTAGCTGGTTAAGCGTCTGACTCTTGATTTTGGATCAGGTCATGATTTCATGGTTTGTGAGACTGAGTTCCATGCCAGGCTCCTTTCTGACAGAACAGAGCCTGCTTGGGATTCTATCTCTCTCTCTCTCTCTCTGTCTCTCTCTCTCTCTCTGCCCCATCCCTGCTTGTGCTTACTGTATCTCTCTCTCTCTCTCAAAATAAATAAACATTAAAAAAAGAATCAAATAGAGTCTTTTATCCCTCATCCAGCTAGAGAAGTCCTCTCATATCTTTCCTTAGTATGGAATCAGGACAATTTAAATAATTGTTACCCTGGATGTGGTCTAAGGATTACACATAAGAATCCTGTGTGCTTGTTTAAAATAAATACTCCTGAGCCTCTCCCTCTGTGGAAAAAAAAAAAAAGCCTATGAATATGAATGTTTTATAAAGTCTCTGGACAATCTAACATATTTAACTTTGAGAACAATTGCCCTAAAGGGAAGTGATTTTAATACAGTGGCTATAAATGAGGAACGTTCTATTGTTCCAACTGATGAGAACAATTGCCCTAAAGGGAAGTGATTTTAATACAGTGGCTATAAATGAGGCATGTTCTATTGTTCCAACTGATGAGAACAACTGCCCTAAAGGGAAGTGATTTTAATCCAGTGGCTATAAATGAGGAACATTCTATCATTCCAACTGAGAAATAAAAATGGGGATAAGAGGTAAAAACATTGTGCTCATTTGATTCAGCTAAAGGAGAGAAGGCCTAAGAAAGTAGTAGTGATATGGAGTGTCTTCAAGACTATTTCTTTAAGAGGGAGAGGCATACATCAAAATTCTCCACATTGAAAACAGCAGCAAGGAAACAGGCACAAGAAACAAAGGGTCGGTGAAACTGACCAAGAGGAAGTAGCATCTAGAGCCACTGTTGTGAATGGCGGCGAAGTAGAGCGGGCCTATGGTAACACTCACTGGCCAGCATGAGGCAAGGGTCCTCCGTCTCAACCCTCCGCACCTGGGCCTTCAGGAAGAGTTGGAAATCAATGCCTTTGGCCTGAGAAGGGGTAGTGAAAAATCGGGCAGGAATCCGAGAACTGTCCTTGTGGTCCTCTTGGCCAAAGCCCAGACTGAAGAGGATGTCTTCTGCATCTTCTTGCACCTTGTCCAGAATCTCAGAGATGCTGAAAGGAGGGAGGTTCGGTAAATAGAGGCAACTCTGAGTTTCAAGGTCATCCAGAGTATCTAATAAAAGACTTACATATCTTCCTGATCCTTTCTCTAGCTTCCATTTTGACTTTGAGAAAAGCTTTCCCTTCCATGAACCTACATTTTTGGTCTGAACATGGGAATTACAATCCAGCCCTGGTTTAAAAATCCAATTAGACTCTATCATAGTACTTTAAACATCACAGATGAATGAAAATTTGCTATGAGAGGGATATAAAAAATTGAAAACATCATAGATTTAAAGAAATCTTATGGTTATGGGTTATTAATCAGTCAGTTCCCACCTGCACATACTATGATTTCGCTGGCTTTTGCCAAATGCTTTGTGGCTTGCTACTCAACTTACCCTGATGGTTGTGTGGGACAACGAGGCACTGAGTGTGTAAGAAACACAAAACTCATTTTATTCTTACCCTGAGGTAAAAATTAACCAATGTTCAAAACCTGATTTTGTAGCACTATTTTTTTCAGGACAGAAACCCTGCATTACAGAAGATCAAGCTCTCTCTGTCTCTCTCAGTGTGGCACTAACATGTCTCTACATCCAAAGCTGTGTACCACCAAGCTGGTGACACTAGAGCTCAATAACTATGCATTCCACATGAATAAGTCATGGGGATGAAAAGTACAGGATAGGGGATATAGTCGGTAATATTGTAACAACATTGTTATGGTGACAGATGGTTACCACACTTATCCTATCTTATACAGTGTAATGTGTAGAAGTGTTGAATCACTATGTTACACACATGAAACTAATATAATATTGTATGTCAAGCATATTTCAGTAAAAAAGTACAGATATCTGAGTCTCCAGAGATTCTGACTCAACTGAAGTGGGATGTGGCCAGGGTAGAGGCTTAGTGAGGACAAATCACTAAAGATAGGCACATGGCTAATAAATCTGAGAACTGGGTCTCAAGTTCAAACCTTGACACCAAATTCCAAACACTTGTTATCACACTGCTTTGTTTTTCATAACTTTCCACCTTAAAGTTGTTTGTGTTTGTCTTTTGTTCACCCTACTTGACTGGAGCTCCTGGGGGCAAGCACTTTGCTTCACTTTTTCAAATTTCACATAGTCATTGCCCCATCTGCATAAGGGGATACAAAATTGCCTGAGTGAATCAATATTTAATTGCTTCATTCAATCAACAAATCAATCAATCAATGCATTTACTGTAAAGAATTGCTATAAGTCTAGGAACTGTGGTGATACCCATACTACACCTCCTGGGGTACAAGTTCACCTCTGTTTGACACAGCATTCCAGCTCTGAGCCATGGATTCCTCTGCACTGCCCCCTGCCCGTTGTTCTTGAAGCAAATATGGACATACTTCTCAAGTACGTGACTGCATAAAATCTCCAGTAAGGTATCCAAGAAAAAATGGGCAAGGGTTCTTGGTTCCATTCTCTTCTGCCTCTCCTCTTCCCCACTCGTACAACCCTGCCACACCTGGTATCTACCTTGAACTAGTCTTGTTGGTCCCACTGGTCATGCTGCTGGAAGCCAAACTGCAGCCAAGATCCAGTAGCTGGAAGGGCCGGGCTGTCTCCAGGAGACTCCTGCAGGGATAAGAGCTGATGTCACATGACTCTTGTCAGCAGTCTACATCCTGGTTCCAAGACGTGCTCTGCTGGGCATATTTACCCCCCTGCTGTGTACCTTCTACCGTCTACTGCACAAACTCAGTCTAGGGCCTCATTCCTGGTTGGAAAATCTCACTCTCTATGGTGACCCTTTAGCTCTTTGTGTTTGGTCTCTTTGACTCTGACACCTACCCTAGTTCAGTAGCTCCTGACAGAGACATCATTCAGTCTGGGTGACCCTAACACTTACCTGGAGAAGACTTTGCCATGGGTGGCCAGCAGTGTGGCTGGGCAAGGAACAAAAAGGCAAAAAGAAAGTTAGAAGGGAAAATGAAAATCAGCTATGCTGCCTCTCTGAACTTAAAACTCAGCCCCCTCCATTCCTCTCTGCCACTACTACAGGCTTGCTGAACCCCATGAACTCTGCTCTTCATGGGAGTATCTAAAGATCATCAAACATAGACCTGGAAGGGGGGCAGACATGGCAGAGAACAAGTGGCCCTAAGCCTCTGAACTTATAAAAACGATGACTGGTGTCTAGGCCAGAGTTTCTCTGTCCTGAGGAGGGTAACATCATTCAGCCTTCTAGGCTAGTGTTCCTGCCCCACAGTGTGAGCCTCTACAGGTCCCGGGAGACACAGGTACATTGCAATACCTCCCTCCTTTATTTAAACCGTCATCTTCTTGCAGGCAATCTCTCTCTCTTATACCCAGTATTTAGTCTGCTTTACGCTTCCTATACAGATTCAGTGATGTCTGGGCAGCCAATGTTACGGTGATTTTATACGTAATCTTCCCAGGAGCCAAATGAAAGCCCTCATGATGGACTGGTAGGCATCATGTGAGGTTGCTGAGGAAGTATGTCTGGACACATGATGCTTTATGAGTTTTACCTTACGTCGTAACGAGACTGCTTTTTTCCTACAGATAAGACCCCAGTGAATGGGTTTCTTTTTTCCACAGTTCTCCCTTTGCATTCTACTCTTTCATTTCTTAAGTATCTAATGTATAACCTCTTCTTTGATTCCAACATCAGAGAGCTGTGCCACTTACCCTCTGCTCCTAGGGTCAAATCATCTTCAAAGCTGGTTCCATGGCTGAGGCACCCTGTGGAATAAGGCAAAGGTCACAGAAAACAGGCTTACACACACATGCACACACACACACACACACACACATTTATATACACGAACATCTATAAACACATAATCACATCAGACACCACATGTTTGCAAAACTCCCCCCAGCTATACATACACTACTTCAGAAATCACATTTATATTTTGATTTAGAAAGACTGAAACAATCACCTGTAATTAACCTGTCTTCTATATCACATAGTCATGTACACGATCCTCTGTCAGGTAGTGAGCACATGGAGGTGTGTACTCACACTCACACACATAAACACACACATCTTATAAAGCTCTTTTCCTGTAACGGTGGTTGGTAGCTGAACAACCACTAACAGAAGATAATCTTTGAGTACTAGTCAGCCTGTCAGCTGAGCCAATGCTTACTCTTTTGGACCTCGTAGACTGCCTTGTGACTACTAATAGGTGTTTTATAGACAGTTAAAAGGCAGTCAGCATTCTTATATGTGCATATGTGTGTGCATGTATATATACTCTCTCTCTCTCTCTCTCTCTCTCTCTCTCACATACACACACACACATACACACACACACACACACACACACACACACACAGCCATATCACTGTCCAGATAGAAGAATAATAGAAGAAAGAAGAGAGCCTATACTCACCACTGTAGCCTGACTGTCCTGTTTCCTCAAAAAACCCTTCTTCAGAGTACCTGAGGAGCACAAATGAGGGTTGAAGTCACTACGTTTTCCAAGGTGCTTTTCCTCAAATAAGTCTCACAAGTTCACATAATTTTCCAATGCGAACCAGCAGTACTTAACTGCCTTTATGTTGAAGAAAGCTAAGACAGAGTGGCTATTTGACAAATTCGTAGAAGTAGTCAGGGGAAGTGGGACTAGGGTGCACTGTATTTTAGATTGGGCTGCTATTGTACTGACCACTCCATCCAAAGTCAGCTCAGAAAGCGACAAGTCTGCAGTTGCTAGGTAAAACAGGAAAGAAAAAACAGAGAAACAAAACCAGAGAAATACATTTATAGTAGCAGTGCTTAGGGGTGCCATAATTTCCACATGACAGATACAAGTGTTGATAGTTTTCGACTTGTAAGAAGTGGTCAACTTGACTCCCCATACCCTCTTCCTTCTCTCTGAGCCATGATCATATCTCTCAGGAAGCAGCAGAAACTGCGTTTTGGTTAGAGATTCTGATTTTACATTTTGAGGTATGATCTTATCAAACATTTACCATCTCCACAAGAGGAACAGACAGAAATCAGCATACTTGCTAGTAAGAAACAACTCAGTTTTACCAACCAGGAAGAATTCTGTGTCTGAAACAGGTGACTGCATTCCTGCTTCCTGGCTGCTGTTCTGTTCTCAGATATTACATAAGAGGATGTGGATACCTAGATATGTCCGCTTCCAAGGACTAATATGTTGTGAGTTTTACAGCGTTCATTTTCCTGAAAGTTTTTAAACGGGAAGTTGCACATGATGCTTTGAGTCTAACCTCAGTATGTAATCACTCAGTGAAATGTTTAATTACTCATTAATGGTAATGAGTTTACTAACTGAACACCCACAGATCAAGTTGTGTTTAAGTTTTGCAAAATAAATCACTGCATATATAGACATCTTTTATTGGCACCTTCATTTCAATAGTGAAAAATCAGTCATGTTTTCCAAAATCTGTATTTTTACGTCTTCATGAAAAAAAACTGCACATCAAGGTACATTATAAAATAATGTAACATACAAGCTAATTAAGGATGGTTAACTCTCATATGATTTCACTCATACGTGAAATTTAAGAAACAAAACAGATGAACATAAGGGAAGGGAAGGAAAAATAAGATAAAAGTCAAACCGTAAGAGACTCTTAAATACAGAGAACAAACTGAGGGTTGCTGGAAGGCTAGTGGGGGGCGGGATGGGCTAAATGGGTGGTGGGCATTAAGGAAGGGACTTGTTGGGATGAGCACTGGGTATTATTTGTAAGTGATGAACCACTAAATTCTACTCCTGAAACCTACACCACACGATATGTTAACTAACTTGAATTAAAGTTAAAAAAAAAAAAAAAGAATGGGTAACTCTATAAATGTGCTTCTCTTCCTAACAGATGACACAAAAATAGATTTTACTATAATATTATGAACATATATGTTAGTATATACACTATTAAAAATATCGGTATAAATTTATATTTACTATTACTACTAAAGAACCACAACATATAAAGTCAACTATTAGAATAGTGAGGTTGACTATTGCATTTAATGCTTGTGATGTAGCTACATGTAATGCAAGTATCAAAGCCCTCCAGAACTGGGAGACACCAAATCTCTATTGTAAAATGGACAAATCGTATGATAAATTAATGCTTCACAAGGACAAAAAAGGATGAACATTTAACAGGAGACCTACCCTCAACAAACTTCGAAGCACACAATACTGCATTGTTAACAATACTGCACTGTTAATATAGGCACTATGTTGTGTAGAGCTCTAAGACTCACTCATCTAGTGTAACTGAAACTTATACCTGTTGAGCTGTACTACAGTTATATTAAAAAGAAAAATTCAATTGATATGTATGCTATACTTCAATAAAATTTACTTTAAAAAATACCGCAGGTAAAATTTCTGGGGTGTCCAAGCAAAACTCAGTGCTATTCACTAAATACGAGGCTTTGTTGGGTGTTCAGCCTACATGTCTCTTCTCTGGTTGTGCCCTGGCAGGCGTGTTCATATTCTCTATATGAGGACCAGCCCAGGATGAGCTTTGGGACAGTAGGCTGTGTGTAGGTGGAATCTACTACAGAAGTACGGACATGAGTCTGGATCTACTGATTGACCTGAAGATGACTGAAAACTTCATGGCCATCACCCAAGTACCAGACCTTTCATGTATTAATGCTTAGTACATAAAACCCATGACTAGGGACTAGATCCGTATCTGCTCCTCTCTGTCTTCCACTGAAAGATCCCTTTGCATCATCTCAAGTCTGAAATAGGAGAGCCAAGGTACTGCTTGTCTTGTATAGTGAGTTCCTAAGCAAAATTAGGAGGGAGGATAGGACTGTGAAAAGAAGGATGTGACTCTTTTTAGCTTCTTCCAGCAATTTCCATAGATCTTGCCTGTGAGATTTAAGCTCAAGTCCACACAGATGATTTCTGGGCTCCCAACCCTACCTCTCATGATGCACAAGCAACACACTCATATCCTAGAAACCCCCCTGGGAGCTTTAAGAGGAGAAAGAAAAAGGAGAGGCATAGTTTGTGAAGATATACATGATCTAGACCTGCAGCAGAATGGTCTGCCATTGGATTCAATACACTGAGAGACACTGACACTAAATTACCCAGGAAGTTGGCAGGTTTTCTTGGAGAGCCTGTCCGAAAACAAAACCGTGTTGCTATCAGAGAATGTTTATTTGGCACTGGAAAGAAAATGGAAACCATAGAGCCTTGAAATAAAATTTGAGAAGTGCATCCAAGCACCTGTCAACAGAGTGGACAGGTATCCGGTGAATGTGGGCTCCTCGTTCATCTTGTCTCGTCTGTGGTCTTGGCAGCCTAAGAATTGAACACTGTGGTGACTCAGAAAGTCATATCTGGAATGCATTTTCCCTATCTTCTTCAATGTCTATTACCAAAATCAAGTGTTCTCTTGCTACCGTCAATCATCATCAACCTTTAATTTTTCTAATTATCTCATATAACTAAAAAGTATTACGTTTGTATTAGGGAGGATTCAAAAATAGACATAATTGGAAATATTTTATAAACCTAATAATTCCCCCTTCAGAGACAAATGTAGTTTTTTTTTAAGTTTATTTATTTATATTGAGGGAGAGAGAGAGAGAGAGAGAGAGAGAGAGAGAGAGAGAACCCCAAGCAGGCTCTGCACTCTTGGCACAGAGCCCAGTGTGGGGCTTGAACTCATAAACCGTGAGATCATGAGCTGAATCGAAATCAAGAGTTGAATGCTTAACTGACTGAGTCACCCAGGCACCCTGACAAATGTGTATTAAGAGACTTTCCTGTGGGCTTTTTAAAGTTTCACTATTAAATTTTTTTCAACACATCAAAAGGTAAAGAAAAAATGACAGATAGCCTTGCACTTGCCACCCTACTTTCACACCTGTAAGCATTCTGTCATATTTGTTCCTGAACTCTCTTAATAAAAATAAAAATATAATATTAAAAATATAACTACAGCCTCATTTTACTCCCATTCTATCCCAGAGGTGGCCACTATCCTCGAGTTGGCATGTATCCCTTCTGCACATACTTTTCTGAGAAATAAAGAGATTTAGACAGACAGATGCTAAGTATATAGGCAGGTCTATTTTGTGAAATTTTCAAGTAGCGCAAAGCCCCGCCTTTATAAACCTCACCCGCTCACGTATTACTACAGAGCATAAAGCATTTGTGCATATACTATATCATTTAAATCTCACAAGAAACGTTGAAACTTTATTATTCTAGGTCTCTACTTTCTAGGCAAGGAGTCTGAAATAGAAGGAGCGTTGACTGTTTTCTTACAGGTGGTTCCACAGATAGCACAACTTTTGGCTCAAATCCTGGAGCCATTTTACTCACCAGACTATTTTTTTCAGCCCATGTTTTGTTTAGGGTTTATTTTTGTAAAATATGGGGGGGGGGGGAAACGTAATTTCTGGAGTTTACAATCTTGTGTTTCTGTGAATTTATTCTTTTCAGCTGGAAGGTAGTATGTTTTGAGTCAAGGAGCATATTTTAAACTACTTGGCCCCCTCGGAGGACATTTAGACGATCAGACATTATCAGCAAATATGCTGTCAACAATTATTGATGAATTTAAATTGACTCAAGAATAGTTCATGATAGAAAGACCAGGAGCTGACTGGTTCTCCAGTAGGTACCAGGTGAGGCGTTCTAAATCCTAGGACAGTTGTGATGCACCAAAAAGTGCCAGCACTCCTATTACCACCACCCCTTCAACTTTCTGAACTTTGAGGACCCTTTACTGACTTTGAAGTCAATGAATTGTGAACCAGATTAGGACAAGAAGGACAATATGTTTTGTAAACCACGAAAACACAAAATAAATCCCTCCTGGCATTACCTTCCGGGGCAGAATTGAAATAAATAACCTTAGATGATTCATTTCTTACCAAATAAGCAAGGATGGGTTTATTGATATGTTAACAGATCCCCAGACTTTATAGATTGAAGGCCGTATAAAGTTTGAAACATTCCTGAAGGGGAACTAATGCATCATCCCCCTGAGATGATGCATTCTCAGCATCATCACACAGAGGATCAGGATTAAGTAGGGCATAGAAGCTTTCCCTCTGGGTAGACTGAGCCTACTTAAAAGTAGGGTTAGGGTTAGGGTTAGGTACTGATGAGGTGTGGGGTCTCGTATTTTACTGTTTCTGAGGAGAGAGATACTGTATTTTGCCCTGAAGTACCTTCTCCAGTTCTGGTTTCAATGACTGGGGTAAACCCACAGCCTATCTTCCTGCGTTCTGTAGTAGAAATTAACACAGTGATGAATTCCTATGATGATAAGAACAATGAGGTTTCTGAGAAATATCATACGATTTCACTCATATGTGGAATTTAGGAAACAAAACAGATGAACCTAGGGGAAGGGAAGGAAAAATAAGATAAAAAGAGAGGGAGTCAAACCATATGAGACTCTTAAATACAGAGAACAAACTGAGGGTTGCTGGAGGGCTGGTGGGTGGGGGTATGGGCTAGATGGATGATGGGCATTAAGGAGGGCATTTGTTGTGATGAGCACTGGCTGTGATATGTAAGTGATGAATCACTGGGTTCTACTCCAGAAACCAATACTGCACTGCATGCGAACTAACTTGATTTTAAATAAGTTAAAAAAAAAAAAAAAAAAAGGACAATTGGGTTTCTAACTCCTGTTTTGTTATACAGTGTCAGACTTCAGTCTGAAGAAGAAGCAATGGAGAAGGGATCTGAAAAGCCCGGACAGTGCCCATAACTGCAGATGTCCATCATTCCGGACTCTAGACCGCATCCAGTCTGGATTTCCAAGCCTCCGCTCCTAACTTAGTCTCAGCCCAGAGCTGTGCTTCATTCATGGCCCACTCCTCACATTCGCCCCAAACCCTTGCAATCCACACCCCCACCCCCACCATTTCCACCTCACATCTAACCATGAAGCCCAGTCAAACCCGTTTCCCTGTCTCTGAGCTCCCAAGAGTCAGGGCCTGTTCGCAGGTTTAGCCATCCACCCCACTCACTGTCACCGCCCGTCTGGCACTTACCCGCAGTCCTGTAGCCAGTCTTCAATCTTACTGATCGGATTCCCTGGAAATAGCAGAGAGCAGATCGCCGTGAGAGCTAAAGGAGGCCAGGCTTCCTCCCTGCAACTCAGCCTGTTCTGCAAGTTTGTCCTTATGTAAGCCGTACCATGACCCCTTTCCCCCCACAAAGCTTTTCTGTAAGAGATGAGAGAATTCTCCCATGTATAAAAATAGTGGGTGTTTCTTCTCTCTCTGCTTCCCGCCCCCTTCTGCCTGGATTGTGGAAAATGCCCAGGATGGCAGGCCCACGGCTCCCTTTTCCTCAAGGTTTGGGAACAGGGGTGGATTCTTCTCTAACAAAATTTAAAAAATAATAATAATAAATAGAAAAAGACAACACAAAATCAGAACTTTGTGCTTACACTTTTGTTTTCTGCCAAATAAGCAAGGATGGATTTATTTATATAAAAGTTTTTTTTTTTTTTTTTTTTTTTAACTCTTAGGTCTACAGTCTCATTTGAACCTCTAAGAAGCTGTGACAGGCACGTAGAAAACGTACTGCCACGACTTGAGGTATGACCACTTCAATCAGACAAACACGCTTTTGAGAGGTAAGTGACTAGCCAAAGGTCCCACAGCTCCCTAGCAGCGGAGTTGAAGTCAGAGTCCCAGCATCCACTTGAGTGTAACCTTGTTGCACAGACAAAATAAAAATGCCCCAAAGCATTCAAGAGAACCCTGACCTCAGGCCCTTATAGCCCGGGATGATGCAACAATGTGCTTTCTTGTTCCTCATCTTATGCCTATCTCTCTCTCTCTCTCTCCCACAATCTATATCTTGTATCATTTCACTCTTCTTCCTTTAAACTCATTAAACCCATCAAAATGAGCCTCCCTGAAGGCCTAGCCTCACCCAGGAAACCACTGCCCACGCTCTGCAGACCTGTGCCCCTGGGCACATTTTCCCCAGCACCAGGTGATGTGGAAGTCTATTTGTGGTCTAACTGCCTCTTACCTTCCTGGAAAACGTCATCCAGGCTGGAAGGCTCAGGATCTGAGACATCTTGCAGGACGGCCCCGGCCTCCTCTTCCAAGACCTGGGTCTGCCAGTGGCGGCTCTGCCGGAGCCAGGCCCGCCGCTTCTCCCAGGACGTGGGGCTCAGCACAGAGCCCTCCATGGCCCTGGCTCAGACTTCAGGGCCTCCCGCCACGTAATGCTGTTCTTCTGAGAGCTGAAACACAGTGATAGCCCCCTCATCGTCCGTTCAGAAGCCACCCCAGGGTTGCCCCACAACTCCCCAGCTCTGCATCAAGGAGCATGACCTCTGTGCCCATCCAGGAAGAGGGAGGAGATGTCCAGCCCTTCCTCTGTCTTCCAAAAGAAAAAAAAAAGGTTCTGAAATATACCAGGGCAAGTCTTTCAAATCAGCAAATCTGGCAATTTCGAACATCTTATGATGTAAAGGACATTGAGAAAGTTCTTCTAACTTAAAAGAACTGCTACTTCTCATGAAAGTTGACATACTATATTAAAAAACAACTTTTGGGGGCATGTAGGTGGCTCAGTCAGTTGAGTGTCTGACTCTTAACTTTGGCTCACGTCATAATCCCAGGGTTGTGGGATCTGTGCTGAGTGAGGAGCTTGGTTAAGATTCTCTCTCTCTCTCTCTCTCTCTCTCCCCCTCTGCCCCTCTCCCCTGCTGGAGTGCATGCTCTCTGTGTAAAACAAAACAAAACAAAACAGAACAAAACAAAACAAAACAAAATAAACTTTCTCTAATCCTTAATGATGTTGCCTCTCAGAAGCTTCCATTAAAATTAGAATGTCTTTAGGGGTGCCTGGGTGGCTCAGTCGGTTGGGCATCTGACTTTGGCTCAAGTCATGATCTCATGGTTTGTGAGTTCGAGCCCCGCGTCGGGCTCTGTGCTGACAGCTCAGAGCCTGGAGCTTGCTTCAAGTTCTGTGTCTCCTCCTCTCTCTGCCCCTCCCCCACTTGCACTCTCTCTCTGTCTCTCAAAAATAAATAAATGTTAAAAAAATTAGAATATCTTTACATTTGCAATGTATACAATTCACTTTATTTGATCTTCATAGAGATGCATGAAGAATTTCCAGGTCTGAAAGGTTAAACAACTTTTTCTAAGGTGCCACAGCCAAGATGTCACTCCAACTACAGTCATTCTGAGTTTGTTGTTTGTTTTGTTTCGTTTCCTGTTTTATGTATTAGGGATCCACATAAGATTTCTCTTGGAAAAGAATTCCCATAATACAAACAACAAGGAGATGTGGCCTTATGCAATTAGCAGTCACAACCTCCAGGATCATTACTTTCTGATTTGTCAACCTGGGTTTCTCCATAGCTATGAGTTAATGCCTTGGTGCATCAATGCATTTATATATTTTTTTCTTTTTTCTTTGTTTTTAGTTTTTATTTTAGAGAGGCGGTGGGGGGGGGGAGGGAGAGGGAGAGAGAATACTAAGCAGGCTCCACGCTGACGTGGGACTCAGCCCCACAACTGTTGAGACCACGACCTGAGCCAAAATCGAATCAGAGGCTCAACCGACTGAGCCATCCAGGTGCCCCAATGCATTTATATTTCATTTAACACTGCCCACTCAACCTCTCTTGTGTTCCTCCCAAAGGTGCATTCTGATGGCACTAGCCACTTATTCAAAGAGGAAGAAGGAGGGGAAAAAATCACTCAGCTGTCCAAATAGAGCTTACAAAGCCTTGAGGCTGATGTACCTAGAGGTACATTCACTGGCTTATACTCCGTCCTGCCTCTTCCCTCCTGCTACTCTCACTCAGCCCGTACAGTGAACAAGTAGAAGTGGGACCAGAGCTCTTCGGGGTCTCATCTGTCTACTCCCCAGAGCTGCCATCAACAGCTTCATCTTCATCGCTGTGCTTTTAATTGTTAGAGCAAGGGAGGGGTGCCTGGGTGGTTCAGTCCATTGAGTGTCCAACTTTGGCTCAGGTCATGACCTCATAGTCCGTGAGTTCCAGCCCCATGTCAGTCTCTGTGCTGACAGCTCAGAGCCTGGAGCCTGCTTGGGATTCTGTGTCTCCCTCTCTCTCTGCCCCTTCCCTGCTCATGCTCCGCCTGTCTCTCTCTCTTTCAAAAAATAAATACACATTAAAAAAATTTTTTTAATTGTTGGAGCAAAGGAAAACAACAGAAAAAGAATAAAAAGAATGCCAGTTTCCTTAGACTTCTTATTCTTCAAGGACTTAAAAACAAGATCATTAGGGAGGTATTCAACAATTTAGGCCCTAAAACAGCTATTTTTGAGAAGAACATCCAGAACATAAGATGCCTTCCTAGGTCAATGAAATTGTTTTGGATGCCTCTGCTTGCTACAGACAAAACATATCCAGAGACAAAGAATACATAGTTACTGTTGTCTGAGCTAAATTCTTTCACTTCGTGTCCAGCCCAACAGCAAAAATATCCTCCAAGGAGAGACAGCAGCCGGCACTTTGAGAAGTTGTTAACCCAGAGCACCCGGCTCTTCATCCACTGTTTGTGCCTTTTAAGGCAAATTAAATGAACAAATTAAGCTTGTGACGCAGAGAAGCCACAAAGAGGCGGTGCAGAAAAAAACTCGTCCTTTAGACAGAGATGCTGTGAGGTGATAAAAAGGAGGATGAAATTACCACTAGGAAGAACTGAGGAAAAGAGTCTAAAAAGCTTTGACTGGGGTTTATTTACCAAGTTCTTCACCTTCAAAATATTGAATAGGTTGGTGTTAGTTGGTCCAAAGAAGAAAACATCAAAGGCTGACTTGCCTACTGTCTTTAATTCCCAGAGTAAATGGACCTCATCTCAAACACAAGAATTCTTCAGCTCACAAAGGAGAGGGTTTTTTTGGTGATGAGGGGGATTTAAAAGGAAGGCAGCAGGGCAGGAAAAAAGGAGGGGAGGAAGAAGTGAAGAAAGGAAGAAAGAAAGGAAGGAGGGAAGGAAGGAAGGAGGGAAGGAAGGAAGGAGGGAAGGGAAGAGGGAAAGAGGGAGGGAGGGAAGGAGAAGAAGGAGGGAGGAGAGGAAAGAGGGAGGGAGGAGAAAAAGGAGGGAAGGAAAGAAGGAAAGAAAGAATATATGACTCCCACACTTTACTCTGCCACTTGCTAGTGGTATGACCTTGGAAATTTCAGTCCATTTCTCTGTTCTCAGTTGCTCAACTGGGACATTATGCTCTAAAATTTGATGCTTCTCATACCATAAATTTGTGATGTGTCGTTTTACAGTTAAACCCCTATAAGGCCAGCAGAGTGTCCGAATCTCACCAATGGAAATGGTAGATAGATGCCTCTACTTGGGTTTCAACATCTTCTGTGATAGGAATTCTATCCTACATTCCTCCACATCTTGGAAAATATATTACATGCATATAGGCTAAGTTCCTCTTTGCCTCCTGAAAATGCTTATCTCCTTTTAAACCCTACACTTTTCTCATGTTCTTTCCCCTCTCCATCTTCCTCTTCCTCAGCCTTTGACATACTTCACTTGCAAAACCCACTCTTAACCAACCTTCTTCATGAAGTCAGACCCGGCTTCTATAGCCTACAATAGTCACTTTCACGGATTTCCTTCCCTGCCCATTTTTTCTTCTTAGTCCTTATCACTAACATAGTTGATATTTTATTTGTTAATCCTATTTATTGTTTGCTCTTCTGACTGGAATATAAACTCCACAAGGACAGAGATTTTGTCTGGGTTGTTCACTGCTGTATCCCTAATGCATAAAACCGAGAGGAATTCATTGTAGTTGCTTAGGAAATACTTATTCTCTAAACGAATGAATGTTCAGTAGGTGACTATTCCCCAAAGGAGCCCATTGCTTTACAGATTCATCATAACCTGAGAGACCTATGTAGGGAGATCAGCTTCCAAAGGGTTAACAGTGAACTTACAACTGTGTGCTACTAAGCATGTAACAATGTTTCCATCTTCAAGTTGGGAGAAAAGAGATGAATTTGAGAGTCTAAGACTTGTTTCTGTTCTAGGAGCTCCAATAATTATGAAAAGAAGTTGTAATTTCTTAACTATTCCTTTCTGTTTTTTTATTATTATTATTTTTAGTAATCTCTACACCTAATGTGGGTCTCGAACTCCTAACCATGAGATTAAGGGTCCCATGCTCTTCCGACTGAGCCAGCCAGGCACCCCTTCTTAACTATTCCTATTTGCTCTTCTGTCCTATGCACAAAGGTTTTACTCAGTGTAAATACCTACGGGAGAAAGCCCATGGAAACAGAATCTGCAATGAATAAGTGTTCCAAAGAAGGGCTTATAAATAAATGACCATTATGATTGCGGCAACAGAAAGGCTAGACAAGTTAAGATCTCTACCACCCACTGAGAATGACAGCCATTTTTGGAACAATTTGTGCGAGAATGGAATACTTTCTTCACCTGGGGAAGCGACACGGTTTCAAGTCTGAAAGGAAGGATGCGAGCCGTATCTAAGCTAATCTCAACCTTGGCAAACTGGTCATGGGCTCAGAGAATTGAGCAATTTTCCCAATCTCTGCCACAGAGACCTGTTCACGGGTGTTATGTGGGAGCGAGAAGCTCAGCGATGTTATGAGGGAGGGAGGGATAGAACTGTCTGGTTAGCGGTTGCAGGGAGGAAGCTGTGCTGCTGAGAGGTAGGAAACTGAGTATTCTCTGTGGGAATCTGGAGGAAGTGGCACATGGTATCAGAGAAGCACATCAGCAGTGACAAGTGTTAGAAAGAATTGAAGGATGGATGGGTGCACGCAGAGGTCGAAATGGCACCTTTGAAGGCCTTGGGACCTCATGTAAGAGAGGGAAGGGTGTGGAGCTATTTCCTTCAGACAAGTTACACAAACACATACACCCACATGTGCCACAGAGTGTGGTGCAGTGTAAAGAGTGCTGACTGAGAGGAATCGGGAGACGTGGACATTCTTTCAAACTTTTTGTCCGATCCATTGACTTCTGGCCAGCCAATTACATTCTTTCCTTGGGGAGCAGTTTCATCCTCTTGAAAATGAATTGGTGGGATTCGATGTTGTGTACATTTACTTTCGAGACCAGTGTATACGAATTTATTTGAGTTGGGTTTCAAATACCTGTATGGCTACTATCTGTAAAAGCAAATGACTTTGTATCATTTTCCCCATACGTATTAGGAAATGGCCCAGCGGCCTCTGGTGTTACTTCCCACTTGGCAGATTCCTTTTTAAGGTGGCCCTGGCTTATGACGTTCCTACACTTCCAACTTTCATTGACCCAGGAAAGTGGTGAGTCTTGAGTCTTTGAACGAGGGAGGCTGAGAAGGAACCCAAATGAGCGTGATTCCATCAGGTGTTACTGGCCTTTTTTCAACTTTTCCACTTCTTTTTCTTTGGCTTATGCTGTGTCATCCACAGCATATTCTATCCAGACAAATTCTGTCTACACTTTGAAGGCTGATTCAAGTCATTGCCTCTCTTACCTGCCTCTAGCAACTGCCACATGTGCCTCTACCACGCCCAGCAAGAGGTACATGGTCACCCATCGGTCGTCATGTGTCACTCCTCATCAACCCTCCCCCAAGCCCCAACTCAGACACAGCATCGTACCTTTGCAACAGGAAGAGCTCAGCAAATGCTGTACCTGCAGAGACGTGAGAATCAGACTGGCGCTGAGAAACTACCCTCGTTTAGTAGGTGTTATGGGACAGGTGCTCCTGACTTTCCACAAGGTCCCAAATCCTAATGTATATATATTTTTTATACCTTGTAGAGAAGAGGAAAGAGGCTTGGGGCATAGTCATGTTGATCCTTTGTTGATGGAACGTAGGGGTCACATGGGTTTGACCAAAATTTTGTAACACTTGAATTACCAAATTCTTCTATATTTAAAAAATTATTTTTCCAGAGTGTTCCATTCTAAGTTTCCATTCCTTGGTCAGAGGTTCCTTTTGGAATATGATTGTTATCTTTCTTGATGCTGGTTTATATTACAAAATTGTACTTAATCTAACTTCTATGAGGAAGGAAGTCCTAGCTTGCTGGTACTTTTCCCTGATGTTCCTACGAACTGCCCGCCCCCTCAACCCAAAAAATTCCACACTACTTCTGTTGCTATTTACCTGAATTACACCTTAAAAGCCTTATTTTGCCCTTCTGCTCTCATTTCCAGCCCTTTGCCCTTTCCTCTTTTCTCCAATTCTCTAAAGGTTCACTCCCCAAATATTTCTCCACAACCTGTCCAATGTTCTGGAATCTGACTACAACAAATAGAGTAGGAGGGAATTCTCTTTGTTCTGAGGATGTTATAGTTAAAAGTAGAAATTTCAGCTGATAGGATGGAAATTAGACAAAAGAAGATTCAGGGAATAAGAGCTTTGAAATGAATATCTTCTAATGAAAATCATCAGCAGAAGCAGAAAGTTTAGTATCAGGAGAAAACCTTTGTAGTTCTGTCATTATTACTACACTGAGAACATCATATACCTCAAGTATGTTTTTCTAAGGGATGTAGTCAGATTCGCTACATGGGTAAGTCAAAGTGATAGGTGCTAATAATAACTGGGATGTGTAGAGTACCTTATATTTATCCATAAGATCTTCCTGTAAACACTATCACTTAATCAAGACAATCACCTTTGAGCTAATTACTGTTATGTGAAACTCAGGGAGATATGTGACTTACCCAGGGTCATATATTTAGGATCTTGTAATGCTGAGATTTAAACTCAGGTTGCTCTGACTCTAGTTGTGTGGTCTTTCCATTAATTACAGAACAGGAAAATAACCTAATATCACCACCCAAGTATCAGTGGTACATGTAATTTGGGATAAAAGAAAGGAGAAACTATTTTTGTAAATTATCCATTTCACATGCTATATAAACTCTCTACTTTATAGCCCGGTATAGAAGAGACAGTGTAAACCAAAATAAATTCATCCTTGGCTTTGTGACAGTCTTCGTGAAGGAAGTGTTGCTTCATTTGGTTATTAGCATAGTTTTCCTTCTGAACTCCAGCTAGATTATGATGCAGTTTTGCTTTTGTCAGGCTTACAGAGTGTTTTAGCAACAAGGGTCCAACTAGGTTCTAGTTGAGGGGAAAAAGGCTGCCTAGAATTGCACATTACTTTCAGATTGTTGTGCCACTCAGAACATTTAACGATGGTTATAGAGCATCACAGACCAATCAGAGCCAGTCTGGAGAAACTTGTGGGATAGTTGGGTTGGTTATGGGCGCTCAGTGGCTTGAAGCAATTGATATTTATCATAACTTGGTATGGAACTATTTAAATATTAAAAAAAAATTTTTAACATTTATTCATTATTGAGAGACAGAGAGAGACAGAGCACGAGCACGGGAGGGGCAGAGAGAGAGGGGGAGACACAAAATCCGAAGTAGGCTCTAGGCTCCGAGCTGTCAGCACGGAGCCCAACACAGGGCTCGAACCCACAAGCAAGGAGATCATGACCTGAGCTAAAGTCGGACACTCAACCAACTGAGCCACCCAGGTGCCCCTATTTAAATTTTTTTTTTAATTTTGTTTTGAGAGAGAGCACAAGTGGGGAAGGGGCGGGGAGAGAAGGGGACAGAATATCTGAAGTGGGCTCTGTGCTGATACCAGCAAGCTTGATGCAGGGCTCGAACTCACCAGCTGTGAAATCATGACCTGAGCCGAAGTGGAACACTCAACCGACTGAGCCATCCAGGCACCCCAGAACTATTGAATATTTTAACAATCATTATGGATCTAACATTTTGTACCTGTTAAATATCAGCTGTTTGCAGGTGTCTCAAGGGGGTATTTTTAAGGGACCCAGTAAGGATGGCCAACTTTTGAGAAGGAAAACTGTAGAAAGAGCAAGAGCCTTGGAATCAGAATAAACCTTGTTTGGAATCACAGTTCTATCTCCCTACTGCATATGTAAATGGTAACTTACCTGTCCCCTCTAAACCTAAGTTTCTTCATAAGTAAAACAGGTAACATACAACTAGTTGAGCTCTAGGGAGCTAATATCAGGTGATGTATGTTAAGTCCCTGATGTATAAGGGAGGTGCTTCATAAAGGATAGCAGTTATCATTATTAATCTTCCCTCAGTCTAAACCGTTCACTAAAGTTGGGACATTTCCAGGAATAAGGAAGAAAGAGTGAGCAACATGATACAGTAGTGTGTGTAAAATCCATATGGTGAAAGAGGGTGTTGCTGTTAAGCAGAGATGAAACATAAACACTAAGTAGGTCCTTCCTTCTTACTTAATGTCCAAAGGGACCAGAGAGACCATTTAATCCCAGTCAGTCATTTTGAAAAAGAGGAGTGGGGAGGGAGGGAGAGAGGGAGAAAGATAGGGAGACGGAAGGAGACAATGAGACAGGGAGAGAGAGAGAGAGAGGCTTATCTGAACTCACATAAAATATGATGGTTATAAGTGGGACTCAAAGTTCCCAAGTTCGGAGCCCCAAGTGTACGCTTTTTCCTTTACATCACACAGCCTTCCTCATGCCACTCTGGTTTCCACTCTGGGGCTCCTCCCAGGGACATGTATCAGACAGACCTCTCTTCTCTTCTGTCTGTATCGTGCCTACACCCAACCAGGGCCTATAAACTGGGACTAAGAGTGAAAACAAGCGTGGGAAGAGAGAAGGAGGAAACAGAGTTTCCATGATGAGGCCCACAAGACCTTCTGCATCTCATTCGCATTTACAGCCAAGATACACACATATCACCCCCATTGCAAAGGCCTGTGGGAAATCCCAGGACAGCCATTTCTCTGTTTGTAGATAGGACAATCTCCACCTCAAACCAGGTTGACTGCACCCCATTCAACACGCCCCCAACCTGCCCTATGCTCTCACATTCCTTCACAGATAGGAAATACATTCCTGATTTCTAGTTCTCTTCCATACCACCGTAGTTGGGAAGATCTTCAGAGCAAACATTACCCTGAGTATAGCCTTTGAACATTTGGAGACGTCTGTGGTCTAAAGCAGCAGTTCAATCTATTTCAGGGAAAAGGGGGGATGTTGTTTGACAATTCCAAGAAAAATTCCAATTAATCAATATAACTATTTTACCCTCCTCTTTCACCACCTTTCTCCCCCAAATAATTTCAGCTGAATAAATACTGAAAGAAGACCACCAGAGACCACTTTCTCTCTCCTTCCCTTTCTTCCCTATGTCCACTTCCACAGTGTGAATGAGTTCCATGGAAGGCTTGTCAAGTACCACAGGAAACATTAAAGTTGTACATTTGGAAAAGAGTCATTTGGTGCTCTCAGTGTTGGGAGATACTAATTTTTTTTTCACCTGGATGGGCTCTAAAGCTAGCAGGACTAAGAAACATCTGTTCATCTGTCCTGGTGTGTAGATAGCTCAGTCTAGAGACAGAAGTGAGGGCGAGCAGCTTTCTTGGCACGTCTTTAATTCTTCATCCCTGTTTCCATGGTAATGCAGCTCTTTCCCTCATGGGCTCATTTTTATTCTCCCCTCTTATTTTTCACATATCTACACCCTCTCTTCTCAAAATCTGTGTTTAAGCAATTCTGTGTTAGGCTTGGGTGTGGGCAGGGCACAAAGCACAGTGGGTACCAGAATACCCACTTCGATTTTGCCCTGCAGGTGGAAAACAGTTGTCAATTATCAAGTGGCAATAAATGTCTGATCTTTTCTCCTTACTGTAGCCTAGAGTGGGCCCACGAGTCATGATCTAAGCTGAGACCAAACCTCCTCTCCATTCTCCATTAGAATGCGAGTCATAAACCCTGAGCTAAAAATGACTGTTCTGATTCCTGTGGCCACTATGTAATGTTTAATCCCAAGGCTCCATCCCCCTTTCAGGGGCCAGGGAATTCTGATGAAAGGTTATTAAGATGGCTTTAAACTCCCTGGGGTGTCCATGAATAAGAAATCATTTGTTAGATCTCTTTCTATCCCTCTTGTTACACCTTCTGTTTGTTAACCCCGATAGTATTCTAGTAGAGAGAGAGAGAGAATAAACCTGGCCTACCTTCCTCCTAATAATGCATCCTGCTGCAGGATAATCATGCCAGATCTTTGGCTCCAATCCAAGCCTAA
This sequence comes from Acinonyx jubatus, assembly GCF_027475565.1. Taxonomy (NCBI): domain Eukaryota; kingdom Metazoa; phylum Chordata; class Mammalia; order Carnivora; family Felidae; genus Acinonyx; species Acinonyx jubatus. The sequence goes on from NC_069387.1 coordinate 79,419,700, forward strand.
CAAGCCTTAAGTCTGTAAGCTTGGACACACAAGTTGAAAGCCTCCAACCTCCCATCCTCGGCCTCCCACATTACTGTCTAAAAAGTCCCCTTGCCTAGACAGGCAGTCATTTGTGATAGACAGAGTCACCAGTACTCATAAATCCTCATGATCTTATCAAACCATTTCTGTGGGGCTCTTTTCTCTTGTCCTTGTTCTGTGTTGGGGACCCGCCTCTTCTCCACCCACTGGAAAGTGCAGGAGCACAGCGGGGGCCTGGGAAAACCCCAGTGCAAGGATCTTTCCACTCCTCTACCTTCCCCCAAACTCATGTAGGGAGTGATATGCTCAGCCTGGCTGCCTATAAGACGAACGGTGCTGGAGGATCACAGACCACCCCCCATCCCAGATGAGGTAAGTCATGGAGCACAGACCCCCCCATCCCAGATGAGGTAAGTCATTAAGTGGGCAACATATCCACAGATCCATCTCTGAGATGGACAGTCTGGAAAACAACCCTCACAGGTGGTTATCTTTCTAGAACCTTCCCATTGAATTGGCCTGGCATTGTCCGATGGTGTGAATTCTCCCTCGTATCTAATCCCCGTATATCTTGCTACAGTTTATCTCTTCACCAGCTTTCTTCTGCAGCTTCTGAGGAAAGTAGTCACATCTGCAAAAGCAACATTGATTTCAGCTAGAGAGTCCCACTTGTTCACCGTTATGGGAGCTGGAATGGAACCTACAGGGAAGTTGAGAAACTCTTCCCCTTGAGAACCTTTCAAAGTTAGGATCAGATTGGAATTACAGCACAAGGGAGTACAGCAAGACACAGAGAGGGACTTCCCAGGTGAGAAAGGTAAAAAAATTCTTAAATATTACTTCAGGCCATCAGAAGAACCCATGTTTTGTGACCCGACACAGAGTACCTTTCTGGGAATAGGAAGAAGGAAAAAAAAAAAAAAAAAGGAACCATTTTGTTCCGTGAGGTAGTGATGAATTTTTTAAGGTTGAAGTCGAGAATGTGGGAAATTTGCTCCTGACTTTTCCCTTTTCTTGGCAACGTGATTTCTCTCCTACCTGCTTCCTATCTCCCAGCACCATCCCAAATCAGTATCATCTTAAAATTGAGGTGGAAATTATACTCACCTGTCTGCTGGTAGAGAGCAGCGTGTGAGGCGAAGCGGTTGTCAAAGCCCGGCCAAGCCCTTCCCAGGTATGGGGACCTGAGTGAGGACAGTGACAAAGTATCATATTGCATGTTGTACCTTTCTCTCTGTCCTCATGAAATTGCTGTTGCCAACTCAGAAAGGGGAAGCGGAAATGAGAAAACACACACACACACACACACACACACACACACACACACACAGTCCCCGCCTCCTACCCCAGCCACATCCTTTGCTCTAGCTCTGGAGACTGAAGAACAAAAGATCTGAAGTCACTGAGCTCACCACTAAGGAGCCCTTCCTGTCTGAGTGCTGCCTTGCTCTTTCCAAAACAAGAGATCTTTTCCTGTTAAGGGAAAGGCACAGCCTATTTAATAACATGTGCATGGGAGTCTTCCTACCACGTAACTGGAATCTCATGACTGTGATAAAGCTTGCTGTCCCCAGGAGGAGGAGTGTCTGAAAGTTCGCTCATACGTATCTCAGAGAAAATGCTCACAGCCCTATAACACACTTGAGACCGCTCTAAGCCAAAATCGATCGGTTTGCATAACTCTTTCACACTCTGGTAAATTCTCTAGAAGCTAGTTTTCAAATAATGCATGCCATCGTAGGCAACTTCTTTTGCGGTTGGCTTCTTAGCCTTTTGCTTTTATGTTCAAATCCCTTTAAAGTTTTTCTTTCTTTTCTTTCTTACTTTTTTTTTTTTATAAAGAAATGATTGCTTTCCCAAGGAATTTTTAAAGGTGAAGTTTTAAAACTCTGTCACATCCTAGAGGTGTCTCCAGTTCATTGGCTTTCAGTTCCAAGAAGCTTTCTTAAACTCTGAGAAGTTTGCCTCCATCCCCAATCACTGCCACCCTGGACTAGCATTCAGCATCGTGGACCAGCCCTCGCTCCACTTTTCCAACAACTGCCAAGACTGCTTCCTCTCTCTTCACTTGATGTCCACCGTTCCAGCCATCTCCCATCCCTCTTACCCAACTGTTTCCTTCCTTGTAGCATTTATTTACAAATATTTATCACAATACCCTTGTACGAGGCATATCTTGAATGTACTAAGTGTGACTGATTTTCACATATCTGTTCTTTTCTTTCTTTCATTTCCCCATTCTCTTCTTTCTTTCATTTCCCCATTCTCTTCTTTCAAATTTTATGGCTGTCACCACAGGTTCATCTCTTTTTACCGTGTTCCTAAACTCCATTTCCAATTGCGAAGAGGACAACTCTTTGGCTATCCACAGTATAGCTATAGTGTGGTGGGAAGAAGCCGAAATAAAATTCTTGATCATCAAATTAAGTTCTCTAAACATTATTTTCTTCAAGGGTAATATGAGTAAAATAATAATTCTCTTTCAAATACACACATACACAAACACACACATACACAAACACATTTTTTTTTACATGTAGGGATGAAAATGTCAAATACATTTTCCAGTACTATAGTAGGGTGCTTTCTGAGAATTCCTTCAAGGTCTACAAGAAAAAAAAACAAACAAACCCAAACTCAGCATTCCCTTGGTCTCTTTATCACTATTCTACACTATTAACTACAAAAACTAAACCAGTGGAAGCTTTTAAAAAATTTTTTTAATGTTTATTTATTTTTGAGAGAGAGAGAGACAGAATGTGAGCAGGGGAGGGGCAGGGAGAGAGGGAGACACAGAATCCGAAGCAGGCTCCAGGCTCCGAGCTGTCAGCACAGAGCTCGACGCCGGGCTCGAACTCATGAGCTGTGAGATCATGACCTGAGCCGAAGTCGGAAGCTTAATTGACTGAGCCACCCAGGTGCCCCATAAACCAGTGGAAGTTCAGGGAGGTGAGTGATGGGTATTGAGGAGGGCACCTGTTGGGATGAGCACTGGGTGTTGTATGGAAACCAATTTGACAATAAATTTCATATTTAAAAAAAAATTCTTTTTAACCCTGTTTCTGAAATGCAATTTTTTCCTTAACAGTTGGGGTACTTCCACAGGCAGTTCATAAATATGGAAGGGCATTTTAATTTTCAGAGTGACCGTCAAGCTGCTCCTGGTTTTCAGTGCCTGAGGGCCAAAGATGCTAAATGTCTTTGAAGGTACAGGACTTTCCCGCATAAGGAACAATTGATTGTCCCGGCAAAAATGTTTGCATTCTGATACACACACTGGTCGTGTCACGGTTAGGAGAGCAGGCTTTGGTATCAGACTCCGGCACTAGGGGTCTTTGCACTCCCGCACACATTAATGAAGGCCTCAACTTCCTTGTCTGCAAAATGCAGACAACGTTCCTTAAAGGAGGGGTTGCAAAGCCATAGGAATAAAGGAACATAGGGTATTGACCCAGCACAAATGCTCAAGTTGCAGCTATGTTTTCCTAGCTCTTTAATACCGTTTTCACTATATTCAGCAAGCCGTATGTCTGTATACATCAACATTGCTTCATTTCTTAAATAAACCATTTCTCAAGCCAATTTCTAGAGATTTTTTTTTGTTAATTAAAAAAAGAAAATTGCTATTTTGTGTGATTTTTTAAAGCACATTTTCTTTTTCATCAGCGGTGGCTTCCTAGGAAGAGAAGGAAGTGCGGACGTGATGGCCTTCTTTCTCAGTTGTTGGCTAATTCCCTTTCCCTCTCTCTCTCTCTCTCTCTCTCTCTCTGTTATCTACTCTTCCTCTGTCCTTTGCAAACATGAAGTGCCCGGATATCTCTGACACTGTAACATGCTCTGATCATGTATCACACGTGCATCCTGAAAACCAATTGCCCTTTGGGTGCTACATGCAGTCCGGGACTTCAGGGTCTTTTTAAATGACGTTTTGCTCGTTCCGCCCTTGATTAAAAATAAAAACCCTTATACTAAATGAAGCAACCACGTAATGCCTATGCAATTCACCAGATTAGCGCCTCATTGCATGGCCAGTTTGTCACTCTGGATGCTCTCCCTCCTGCGTTAAGGGATTCAGTATATAAACACTGAGACTGAGAATAGAAGGGACCCTCAACTTTAACACTAGCTGTATGATTGTTACTTAATTTCACTGACATCAATTTTCCTCTTGTGAAAAATATGGAAATATGTCAAAGATTCTCTTGCCTCTAGAAATCTACGATATCTATCCACACAAGTGTTCTTTTCTCTCATATGATCACATGAGGTTAATTGTGGAAAATGAAAATATTAAATGACAGACTTTTGGTAAGAAATCATTATAGGGGCACCTGGGTGGCTCAGTTGGTTGAGAGTCTGACTTTTGATTTTGGCTCAGGTCACCATCCCTGCCCATGATCCAAGCCCGTGTCAGGCTCTACACTGAGCATGGAACCTACTTAAAATTCCTTTTCTCTCTTTCTCTCCTCCTCTGCCCCTCTCCCCAACTTGAATATCCTCTCTCTCTGAAATTAAAAAAAGGGGGGTGCCTGGGTGGCTCAGTCAGTTGAGCATCTGACTTCGGCTGAGGTCATGATCCCTAGGTCAGTGGGTTCAAGCCCCGCATCAGGCTCTGTGCTGACAGCTCAGAGCCTGGATGGAGCCTGCTTGGGATTCTGTGTCTCCCACGCTCTCTGCCCCTCCCCCACTCGTGCTCGCTCTCTCTCTCTCTCTCTCTCTCTCTCTCAAAAAAGAAAAAAAAGTTAAAAAAAATTCTTTAAAATTAAAAAAAAAGAAGTTATTGTAAAAGTAATAGAGAATACATTAGAAAACAACTCTTGTCCGTTGAAAAGCCAAGTAAAAATTGCTCATGAATGATATTATCCTCCAGATAGGTAGCCTGACAGCAGTGATAAGCCAGAACAGTTTCTGAACACCGATGCACCCCTCAAACAACCAAACTGGAGCTGGGAGTGAGTTCTGAAGCTGCCGAATTGAGAGCTCAGCTGGCAGGGTGCCCAGCCAGACCCAGGACAGAGCCAGGAAGGCTGCTCAGAGAGGTTGTCCCATGACAGAGAAGCTGTGGCTCACAGCCCCTCCTCCCAGGCCCAGATGCAAGTGACCTGCTTCCATTTCAGTCCTCAGCTTTCTCCTTTCTCAGATGTGTGGCTTTGCAAACGCCCATTCTTCACTGAGTCAAATGCCCATTCTTCACTGAGTCCCATTCCTTCAAATTGCTGATGGGGGAGTTAGAGTGAGTTTGTCTCCTTGCCATAGCAAAGGTTCAAAAGTAGGGACAGTGGATGGAATCTTAGGGGAGAAAGCGATGGTTCAACTAATCAAGGGTTTTCTAAACTTTCTTCAGACACAAAAGGGTCCACCAGGCCAGGGTCATCGTCTCCTTCTCTTTGCTTCTATGTTCTGGGAGTTAAGGGTTCCAAGAAATGGGCTTTGCTAACTTTTCTAACACACCCATCCTCCTGAATCACTCAACTCAATTGCAGGAAAGTCCTTCCTTCTGTCTTGCTCTATCTTCCTTGTTTATAAGTCCTGCAGAATGGGAGAACACATCTGTTACAGGCCTCTGTAGAGTATATTCCTTCAGAGATCTGAAATTATAACTCTACTCATACTGGGTAGTGCCAGAAATAAGCTAGATCCAGGAGGATATGAAAAGAGACAATATAAAATGCTATCCATTAGAGGGCTTACTTCCAGGCTAATGTAATAATTTGGGGAAACACGTGGTTAACAAAAGACAAACTTGACTGTAAGGCACACCTCCTTGAAGTTTTTAATAAGTGATGGAAATGTGACTTTCCTAGAAGGAGAGAGAGTTTGTAGTTCCCAAATATAATATATATATATATATATATATATATATATATATATATATAATATATATATATATTTATATATATTACATACATGTTTATTTTTTGAGGAGCACCCCAAGGAAATTACTTTGGGGAAAGTTGTCCACTACAGCCACTACAGTTCTGTCTTCTCTAGATTAAATAGTGACACTCACGTGTTTCATCATACTCAGATGGTTTGAGCTCAAGATTGTTTGACTCTCTGGTGAGCTATGTTCTATCTTTCTTCTGATCAAGCCTGTTTAATTTAGAAGCACAGGGCCTCACTGGGTTTCAAGTGTGACTCACATAGTGAATACTCAGTGTTTTACAAGCCTGTTGAGAAGGACAGATCCTGGGACCCATAATATAGAGTGTAAGAGCAGTGGAGGGGGAAGGATCTGGGGATGTACTAGGATGAGAGTCAGGGTTCTTTTGGGGCTAGGTCAGACCCATGCACTTGAGGGAAAAAAATGTGGAATAATGTTCATCTTGGTCTCCCTTTCTAGAAGAAAAGAGGGCTTCTAGTAGGGTTCCTGTCTATACCAGGTACCTGGTACAAAGCAGACACTCATGACGATGATATCATTGGTGGTGGGAAAATAAAGAGGGGATGACAGAAAAGCAATATAATGTTTTTTGAGTCAAATAGCATTTAAGGTGGGCTGAACCCTGAAGAAATTATGGGATAAGTGCCAGGAGGTTAGTGACCTCATGGATTTGAGGAACTTAAAACTGGGGTCTTTGTGTCCAGCACTCTAAAATCTTTAAAGGGATAGGCATTAAAAGCCACAACAGCAGGTAGAATTTGGGGGTTGCTGGAGATTTGGTGTAAGGGGGAAAAATGTAGGGTGAGTGTGGGGTCAGGGGCAGAAGTAGAGCATGAGCACTTGGGTTATAGTGAGATGGGGTAGGAGGTTAATAGATTGGAGGGAGGGTGGCTCTTTCTTAAGCCTGCGTCCTTCTCTCATCTCTATAAAAGGGAAGCCCTGAGGCTCTGAGGCCATCTCACCAAAGTCTAACTGTTCCCCAGCCACAGTGGACTAGAGAGTGGAGCAGACATAGGGGCAGGAGAGGGTGTGGAGTAGAACCCAGTGATGGACTGGGGAAGAACAACCCAGGATTTCTGGAAAGACATTGTACCCTTGCATCAGTGTTTTGTCAGTTGATCACAGGAAGTGGGATAACCGTCATCTGCTGATCAGAGGGAGAGCTACAGGAGGGGGAAATGGCATGTATGTTAACCCCAGCCCCTGGTCTGTGTAGGAGTCTTGGCACCAAGGAAAGAACGCTTTGTTAGGTTTAGAGAAAAGGAGGAAGAGGTGGAGAAGAAAGGGACACTGAACTAGAGGGAAGAGAATCTGAAAGGAACAGGTTCATACTGAAGAGAAAGTGAAAGTGAAGTATAACCACCCCAAATGCTGTGGTCTGCCTCACAGGAGGAAACATGGCCTCCTTCCCTGGGGCAGCAACTCCGACCGTCCTTCTCTTCCCTCCCACCTCTGGAGTCCCCTCCTGCTCTTACCCACATGGAGCTAGCAGCTTGCCAGGCTGACCTTAGAAGGTAGAAGTACATGAGGTGGGGCCTCAGTCCTCACCTGGATGGCTCAGTCAGTTGAGTGTCCTACTGTTCAACTCTTGGTTTCGGCTCAGGTCATGATCTCATGGTTCTTGAGTTTGAGTCCCAGCCTCGGGCTCTGTACTGACAGTGCAGATCCTGCTTGGGATTCTCCCTCTCTCTCTCTCTCTCTGCCCCTCCCCTGCTTGCGTGCTCTCTCTCTCTCTCTCTCTCTCTCTCTCAAAAATAAAAAATAAACTTAAAAAAAAAGAAGTACATGAGAGGATGAGCATGAAAGATTTAGACCACTCAAAGTGTTCTTTGATTCCCTGTTATAGTTTTTGCCATGCTCGTAATGAACTTGTTTCTTCTTGACCTACATTTGGTAAAGAAGTCAGGAGTCAACAAATCTGTCTTGTAGGCTTTGCTCTGCATCTTTCCTGGATTTCATGCTCCTTAACCACAAAATGAAAACGTGAAAATAAATGGTTTCTACAGTATACTATTTTGTTTCTAATTATAATAGCTATCATTTATTGAGTGAATATTCTGTGAAAAACAATAAACAGATCTTAACTCTAGTCTCAAACAAACCGTAAAGTGGATTTTATAACCCTCAGATGAACTGAATGAGACTCCATGGAGAATGTGTCCTGACTTCCCTACAAACTGGCTGACGGAATTCTTCAAGCGAATGTATTCCTAATGACCACCAGGTGGCAGCCTACACCCAGTCTCTGAATTCCTCCTGTGGTTCCCCCTGTGGTATCTGAGACTAGCCCATTGCTGGGAAGGTTGACTTAACCCAGACTTAGGAATTAACCCAGCAGACTGGATGAATTTAGGGGCTATTGAGGGTTTCTTCCTTAATATTGGGTAATTTTTATTAAGGATGTCCAAGGTTGGATAGGATTTCAAACGTTCATGGAGTAAAAAGAAGCCTGTGCTGGCAGAGAGATCTGAGCGAGCATGAATAGCAAGGTAGAAAATACAGGGTTTGTTTGGGAAAAATCAAGCGGCTCAAGGTGGCTACATGTGAGTTGTATGACAAAGAATGAATGGAACAGAAGACTGTTCAGTTAGTTTTAGGTGACATGTAAGAAATCCTTGAATGTTGCGTTTCTGGGTTTGAATTTTGTTTTATTTTGTGAACTACTCTCTTGGAATAATTCAAAATTATGGAAGAAGAGTAAAGAGAACTCTGGTGCACCTGTCCCTTTGATTTACAAGGGTTAATATTTTTGCTTTATCACACTGCCTAGTTTTCTGAACATTTTGCGAGTAATTGGCAGATGTTATGCCCCCTTACCCTGACCTGAAAACAATCATTTCTCACGACCATGGCACAATGATCAAAGTCAGGAAATTTAAGATGGATACAATATTATTATCTAATCTACAGACTTAGTTCAGATTTCGTTATTCTCCTAATCATGTGTAGAATCACAAAGTGCACTTAATTTCCATGTCTCTTGTCTCCTTTAATTGGGAACTGTTCCTCAGCTTTCCTTTCTCTTTCACGACACTGACATTTAAACAGGATAGTCCTTCTCTTTTGTAGAGCATCTCTCAATTTGGTTTGCTTGCAGTTTCATGCAACTAAATTCGGGTGAGACGATTTCGTCAGGAGTCTGTATGTGCCTTGTATCCTCAGCACATCACATCGGGAAGCACACGGTATCAGTTTTCCCATTATTGGTAACATAAGATGCTACTTTCTGTTTTTTTTTTTTAATTGTAAAATTATAATGTTTTAAAATTATGAAGTCCTTCTAACTATTTGAGGACTACGCAAACACCCTATTCGTGATCAAAGCTCTCACCTCCTAGCTTTAGTATTTCATTTCTTAACAGGGGAGTGTCAGAAAGATATCAAAACTATATTGAGTGCGGCAAGATGTAAGCAGAAGCATGCTTAGAAATCTCATTCTGGAAGCTGTGTTTATGCGTGCGTGCGTGCGTGTGTGTGTGTGTGTGATTTTACTGTAACTCCTGTGCATCATACTCCTTCTGCCTGAAACTCTGGTACTGGAGTCCTAACCCGCTTCAGGAAACCTAGCACATCACAATCTTGGTAGGTTTGGGGGACAGGCAAAAAAAGACACCTTTCCTCCAGGCCAGTACAGCCAGGTCTCAGAGCATGCACCTTGGTTGTATTTGGTCCCTTGGGGAGGCACTTTTATGCAAGGTCCAGCCCACACAGCCCTAGCGCAGGGCCCTACAGCCTTGGCTTGGATGTGGGAAACATTGGAATCTGGGAGAGGACAGCCACGTATCAAGCTCTCACTACCCGTCCTATCCATCCCCTTGCTGAACCTCATGGCAACCCTTCAAGGCAGAGAATCTTATCCCCAATAGACAGATGAAGAAAATGAGCTCTAGCGGTGTCAGTAGGAGGCCCGGATTTCACGCCTGGTGGGTCTCATTCAGAGACTTCTGCTGCTCTGTAACTCCTCGCTGTGGTGGCAATACTAAGGGCAACCCTTGTCATCGTCTCAGTAGCTGACATAACCGTGTCTTCACAGGCCTTTCCTCCCCTGCTCCCAACTTTGTGAGAAACACAGAGCAGATACCATTTGTCTCATTTTATAGATGCAGATTTGCCCACACGACGAGGGGCAAAACCAAGCTTTTTTGACCTTCGGCCCAAAGCTCTTTCTAATGATAGCATGTGCCCTCTTTTGAGGAGGCCGGGAGGGGAGGATTTTGGAGAGTAAAAGAGGGGACATAGGGAATAAAAGCTATACAAGTGGAGGATGTCACGGGTAGGGAGATCTGTGAAATCAAGACGTCTTTTCTGGCTTCTTGGACATGGACCGTGGAGCCGCCCCACGGCGCCCGCAGGCTTCAGGATACAGGACCCATCTGCGCCCTTTCCGGCTCCTTCTGCCAGAGCCCAGGAGATTGGCAAGGGCCCTAGAGAAGCCCCACTCCTGGGTGCAGGGCAGATGCTGAGCAGCTGAGCAAGCAGGACAGGCAGGCAGGGAGGGCCATCTCCTCTGGCTAACCCTGTTGTCCAGACACCCTGGGAGCAGAGCCTCCCTCCCTTCCTCCTTTGGGAGGAGGAAGCTGGCTGCTCTCCCTTACTCCCAGTGGCTTTCAAGGCCCTGGAGGGAGGTCTTTGCCTAGGAAAAAAGAGAGCTGAAAGAGTAATGGAACCAAAAGAAAAGGAAGAACCAGGCCTCTCTGTGCCCCCTCCCCATTTTCTTTATAAGACCAGAGGACCCTAGGACACGACAGAACAGTTTTGCAGGTCCTCACAGGGTAGTGGAAAAGGCTAAAAGCCACAGGAAAAGTTAACTCTGAGATCCCTGCTACAACTGTAGCTCTCCCTATTCCCTCAAACAACAGGCTGAAATGTGATTTGTACGGGCTGAGGCTTGAAATTAAGGAAGATTTCTATGGATCTTTGAAGTTTCAGGTCACTTCTTGGGGTGGATAGGCCTCACAGCTCCACCATGGACACAGAGGGAAGGATGGTGATGAGGTTTTTTGGGTGATGGGGGTGGGGTTCGGACCTGACGGCCAAGAAGGAATTCTTGAAGACGTCTTTGGTGCAAAAAGGTGATTTTATTAAAGTACTGGGACAGAACCCGTGGGCAGAAAGAGCGGCACTGGGGTTGTGAAGAAAGGCTGGTTATATACTTTGGAGGTGGGGGAACTGAAGTCAAACAGGAGGTCTCTCGAGGGACTGTGATATGCTAAAGAGGACTCTTAAGATACCTGAGGCCTTGCAGTTGTCAAGCTAAGGTTGTTTTTCTCTGTGGCAAAGCATTATTAACATTAGGAGGGTAGGAGGTTCCAGGAGAAATGTTGTACTCCACTTTTGCCTCAGGTATTTGTCAACGGGCTGCAGGTTATAAGGAAACTTAATTTTACCTGCCATTTCCTTCTTGCCTTTGTTCCCCACATCACTATGGAGGGGAGGGTGATGCTAGGGGCTCCAGGAAACGGAGTCCATAGGTTTCTGGAGATTAGGCTATTGATAAGATTGTCTATGTCTTGTAATTTACTAAGACATTTGTAGACTGATGGAGACTCTCGTCCTGCAGGACTGTGATCTGTATCAGTCAACCATTTGTTTTCTTTCCTTTCCTTTGTTCTTGGGCAGCCAGGAGTGCCTGAGGAATATCACACACATCCCACCTGGGGCGGAGGGCAGGTCAGGCTGCCCCACACTCCCTCATCCGAGGCAATGACGCCTGAAGGACGAGTGTGGCTCACAGTGAGACACGGATTAAGAGAGTGGGCTGTCCAGATGTGAACCCCTGCCCTGTCATGAGTCAGCCACTTGCATTTGGGCAAGTGCTGGAATCCAGAAGCCTACGTCTCCTCATATGATATGGGACAGTGAGAGACATTTGGGACCTCCAAATGCTGTAGGTGTGAAATGAGAGGGCGTATCACCCAGTGCACACCAAGTGAGCAAAGAATTAAGCGGTTACTATCACATTCTTATTTCCACTGACCAAAGCATTGGGTTGAGGATGAGGAAAACGGCTTTTGTTTCTACTTCTCTAATACATCCCGTTCTTATCCTGGCAGATGATATCTTCCTCTTTCCCCCGTAAGTCCTCTGCGCAGAAAGGCAGTATTGTGGGAGAGCCAAGTTCTATTTCCAATTGTGATAGTAACTCACAACTGATGTTAGTTTGTAGCTGGTTAGCAGCCTAGAATCCAGAGTCAGACAGGCCTGATTTCTATTGTGCCTTCAACACTTACTAGCTGTGTGGCTGTGGGCATCTTATTCAACTTCTCTGAGCCTCGGTTTCCTCAATTGTTCAGTGGGGATTGTAATACCAACTACCTTGTGGAGCTTTATACAGACTACGTAGTAAAGTGTAAACTGCTTAACCCACAGCCCAGCACAAAGTTAACTCCCTAGAAGTAAAATTAGTAGCTGGTCCCTTTTTGCTATGAATGACATTCCCTAAGAAGTATACTTTTAATAACATTTCTTTTGCCAAAGGCAAAAGGGAGGTAATGAGTGTGCAGATTGAAAATCTTTACTCTGCTTAACCCATTTAGACAAACCCACTGAAAAAGTATCTAAAGGTTTGTCCAGAACTCAGCCCTAACCTGCTCCAACATCCCCCTCCCATCTGTCCCCTCCAAGGTAACCAAGGCCATCCATCAACTTTCAGACTCACCTTTGTCATGCAGAGTGGACTAGCCCCTAGCTACAAAGCCCTGTCCCCCCAACACACCAACACCAACACATACACACATACACACACACACACACACATCCTGCACACCACACACATAATTTCTCAAAAGCCAAATTAAAGTTGCCATCCATCCACTGACAGAAGCCTATTTCCTATTCCCTTCTCTCAGGGGAATCCTCACTCCCCCTTGACATCACCCTCCCCTCCCCCCCATCCTGGACACGGGCACAAATGGGGGTCACCATCCCACCTCACCTCCCCTTCTCTATTGCTCCGTAATTATATTCTCCGCCTCCCAGTGTCATGCTAATACAGGCTCCTGGCACAGCTGCCCAGATTAAATTAGAGCCCAAACCAGCAGGCTGACTAATTATATTTTCTGGCCTGGAATTCGCTTCCCCCACCTTTGGGGTACTGGGCCAGTGAAGAGCAAATGAGCACCGCCAATATTTGCTGAGGATATTTGCCTCTTCTTGCCTGGATGGTTTTGTCCTCCCCAGCCAATCTGGGCCCCTTGAATTAGATTAGACTAGAATGAGAGAAGAGAGTTTTACTCAAAGGGACCTTCCTAAATCCCATCCACTCTGCTGCCTACCTCCACTGTGCCTGGCCACCGTCATTGGGCCAAGGGAGAGAGAAGGGTATGGAACTCGTTCTCAGGAATGAGATTCTACTGTTATCTTTGCTGCTCCTTCCATCCTGCCCAACTCCAAGGTCTTTCCTGCAAATATGCTTTGCCGCTTGTCCTGCCACAATTGCTGCCAATGCTTTGAGTTCTGAGTTCTGTCGCATGTGGGAAAGAATGCTAGTCCCCTTACAGAGTATTGTTTTGTAGCCTAGGTTCCAATGCTTTTCTTCCCTTATTCATGCCTGCAACCTAAGAAGAGTTGCGATTTTCTTAGGGCAAAGTTTACCTGGCCTTCATTTCTTTATTCCACCAACATGCCTCCTAGTGAGACGGATGTTAAAGAATGTAAAGACATAATTTCTGTTTTGAAGGAGAGGAGGGCCTCATGATTGGTTTAAATATATGTAGATGTGCAGATAGGTCCTTTAAGAGATATGTGAGGGTGCAGTTCCCGTGCAAGAGGCTTGGGATAGGAATCAGAAAAAGCATTATTAAAAAGGTCACTGGAGTGAAGTTTTGAAAAATTGCTCAGAAACTACAACAGGACAGGAATTCTGGGAAGGGAGATAAGGGATCTCAAGGGAAGAAAGGTATAACAGATTTGTGACCTGCAAGCATATGGGATAAGACAAAAAGGAGTAGCTAGAAGGATGAGTCTTAGGAGGTAGAGGAATGTTTTATCTCTGGATCTTTCTGGGCCCCAAATTCATGCCTTCTTTACTCAGGGAGAACAGCTCTCCTTCTCAAAGACCTGAGCTGCTCTAGTTAGGGCCCCTTCCTTTGCATTAACTTTCCTCTTCAAATTGGCTTGCAATAATCCCTCCCACACGTAACTGTCCCATTCTTGATGACCATTTCCTTTCGAGGTGCATTTAAAGAAGAAGCTAAGATTTCCAAAGATATAAATGGAAAAATTCTGGCAGTGGGGTTGCTAAAAGGAAAGGAAAAGAAAAGAACAAAACAAAACCCTTGGACTGGATCTCCATGTTTCCCCATAGAGTCACCAGTCTCCTTTTCCTCTTCATTCATTTATTTGCTGATTCAGCACATATGCTTTTAGTCCTTTTCTGTATGGAGCACTATTCTAGACATGGCCCAGCATAGACAAATAAGAGAGTCCTTCCCCTTGAGGAATTCAGTCTAGAGGAAAATAGGCTAATGTTAAAAAGAAGGTATCACGAGAGCGTGGAAGAGGAGGAACACTATATTGGTTTCCTGGGGATGCTGTAAACAAATACTAAAAACTGGGTGACTTAACACAACAGAATTTATTGTCTTACAGCTCTGGAGGCTAGAAGGCCAATCTTGAGATGTCGGTCAGGCGATGCTCCCCCTGAGTGAGGAGGGGAATTTGTTTTCCCCCTTCTTACCTTTTGGTGGTTTGCTAGCAATCTTTGACATTCCTATATATTCCTTGGCCTATATAGGCATCTTTTCCATCCTCTGTGTTCACATGACATTCTCCCTGTATGTCTCTGTCTTCACATGGTCTTCTCCTATTGACACTAGTCATACTGGATAGGGCCCCACCCCATTCCAGTATGACCTCATTTTAACTTCACTGATGACCTATTCTCTAACAAGATCACATTCTGAGGCACTAGGGGTTAAGATGTCAATGCATCTTTTTTGAAGGGAACACAGTCAGCTTGCATCAGATACCTAACTCTTCCCAGGTGTACCAAGAATTTTTCTAGAGATGAGAATGATTGAAGTAAGTTTTGCTCCCAGAAAATCAAATAAGGATTAGCCAAAAGAGTGATTTGGGGAAAGATATTCTTTGAGAAGAAATAGCACTGGAAGAGGGATGAAGCCATTAAAAGGGCATGAACAGACCAGAGGAGTGTGAGGGAGTTCCTGTAGCTACAGAATGAAATATTGAGAAACAAAGCAGTGAATGACGGGCTTGAGAAGTGTGCTTGGATCACAACGTGATGGGGACTAAGATGTGAATACTTTATCCTGGTGCCCACCAGATGCTGTGTGTTACCTATGGACTTTGGCTTACTGCTCTGCCCACAGAAAAATGGGAGCCTGAGCTGCTAGTAAGTGGGATTTGGGAAAACGAAAGTGATGGATGTCTCTTCCTCAGTGGTTGAAACAGCCTTCATACTGCCTTCCTATAGGCACAGCCATCATTTCTGGACTTCCCAATGAGATATAAACCCCAAGGAAAGAGACTCTGTCCTATTCATCTCCGTACTCGCAGCTTTTTGCACAATAGCTGATACAACGGGCATGCTGGATTTAGATGGGTGGAAGGAATGGGTAGATAGAAAGGTATGTTAAATGCATCAAAACTTTGAGCAGGCCCCTTTGGCCAAGTGATGCGCCTAGGCTCATGCCATTTACCCTTCTTGGTGTCCAGTCCTCTCCGCTATCTTTAAAGTTGTTTCAGGGAGGGTCTAGTAGATTACAAGGCAAGACTCATAGCAATCTTTAATAATCCATGTTTACTATTGGGCTACGTGGACTACAAAGTAAAGAAGCATGAGAGTGCGTGGCGGCAGCCTAATCATTCTGAGTCACAGGAATACCGGGGTCTCAGTGATGCACAGGGAGGGACACTGAGATAATTAAGGGCACAGTTGAGCTTTCTTGCCTCACTGTCTGGGAACCCTAAGTTGGCACTTCCCAGGAGAGGATCTGATGAGGGCTTCTCACCCACATCCGAAATGCCGTTTTTCTACTGGGTGTTGCCCCAGGCCCCTTCAGAGGGGATTGGCCTTCCTCACATTTAACCTCCCCAAGGTCTGCCTCTGACCGTGGGTCCACTCAACTCCATTGTTAGGTTTCAATTTTTAGGTAAAGGCTGAATGATAACTTTAGGAAGGATGAACCACTTATTCTCAGAAAGGCACATGAGCCAAGCAGGCACTTGTTTGTAAGCCCCTTCTTTAGAATAATCAATTGACTGTATCAGAATGAGGTCATCTGGGTCTGAAACTCCACAGCCCCGGAGGATTCTGCCACTCCCTCGGCATGTGCCTTGTATGGGCTTCTTCACATTTTATCTGTTGCCTTTCATACTTTTCCTCACACATAAGCCTTATTTATCTCCCCAACCACTCTGGGTGATCAAAAGATTATGAACTTTTCAGTCAGGCAAATGTGGTTTGGAGTCCTGCTATGACACTTAATAGGCACACACATCATTTGGTTATTTACTTTGCTCTTAATTTCTAATCATTAACTACAAAAGTGAAATAATGTCTCTTCACAACTTATTTTGAATATAGTGTCAGTCAAGGTTCTCCACAGAAACCAGCCAGTAGGAGATCTATCTATCTATCTATCATATCTATCTTCTATTGTCTATCTATCTATCATCTATCTATCTATCTATCTATCATCTATCTATCTATCGTGAATATTGGCTCATTTCACCTTGTATTCTACATCTTACTTTCCTATTTTAAGCCATTCTGTTTTCTCTTTTTGTATTCTAAACTAACTCTCTGGATGGATTCTTTAACATCTCACTTCACTATTTTCTCTTGGGATGCCCAGTTACACTTGATAACACATTTAGTGGAATTGCTTGTACAGTGTTTTAAGTATTCTGATGTCCAAAGGTCCTTGAGGTCTGGAACAAAATATTTGTTTTGAGTAAAGAATTTTTTAACAAGGACCTTGCACTGGACAAAAGAAATAGTCTTTCTCTCATAGCAGGAGGAGTCTAAGGCAGGTTGAGACCAAGGTAGAACATTCTGACTTTAAACATCAGGTGAGTATTCCTGAGAAGCACCTGTGAAATGAAATTTTCGAGTTTCTACTTAAGCATAAATCGTATCATGTAATTGCAAAGAAACTTGTCGATTCAATTCTCCACCAGTGCCTGGAACAGGGACTGGCAATCATATGGTCTTAGTAGACATTTATGCAATGAGGTCAGGTGGTCCCACAAGCAGTGCAGGATTCTAGAGATAACCTCTTATGGTTCCTTTTTTAAAAATATTTTATTTAAAAAAATTTATCTATTTGTTTTTGAGAAAGAGCAAGTGAGCAAGGGGCAGAGAGAGAGAGAGAGAGAGAGAGAACAAGTCCAGAGCCTGAAGTGAGGCTCTAGCTTACCCAAGGTGGGGCTCAAACTCACAAACCCTGAGATCATGACCTAAGCTGAAGTCAGATACTTAACTGACTGAGCCACTCAGGCGCCCTGATCTCTCCTGGTTCTGGTCAACAAATGTAATGAATGTGCTGTGTTGTGTGCTGCAGAGATTTAATTGAAAAGGAAGACAAGTTTTTCTTTTCTTTTTTTTTAATTTTTATTTGAGAGACAGAGTGTGTGTGTGCGTGCGTGTGAGTGGGGGAGAGGGGCAGAGAGAAAGAGCGAGAGAGTGAGAGAAAGAGAGAGAGAGAGAGAGAGAGAGAGAGAATCTTAAGCAGGCTCCACTCTCAGTGCAGAGTCTGATCCTGGATCAGGACCTGAGCCCAAATCAAGAGTGGAATGTTCAGCCAACCGAGCCACCCAGGCACCCCACTAATAACTCATTTTAAAGTTGTAAAATATACATTTTTTATAATAAAAAACACAGAAAAGAAAAGTCAAACATAACTTATTGCTTAAACGATAATGATTGTTAAAAATCTGCTGTATTTCTTTCTTGCTTTTTTTTTCTTGAATATTCAAAAATGCTGTATTCCTCAAAAATTCTGCCAATAAGTTGTTTATAGGACACAGTTTAGTTTCTTGCTTTCCACAGCAAGGGAGACCACTATGTTGTCAGAGTCCAGGGAGTATGGGTTTTTTTTTTGTTTTTGTTTTGTTTTTTGGAGGCACAAAGGGGTCTTGTAAGATAGAAGTATAGTTTGAGAAGCTTTTTCCAATGTGAGGAATAAAGATAATTGGATAAACATGATAGAATAATTTAGGATTGAGAAACAAAGCAAAGCAAGGATTATGAGATGAGAATTTTAAAGAGTCTTGGGGCGCCTGGGTGGCTCAGTTCATTAAATGGCCAATTTCAGCTCAGGTCATGATCTCACAGTTCGTGAGTTCGAGCCCTGCATCAGACTCTGTGCTGATAGCTCAGACCCTGAAGCCTGCTTCAGATTCTGTGTCAACCTTTCTCTATGCCCCTCCCCCATATTCTCTCTCTCAAAAATAAATAAACATTAGAACAAAAAGAAGACTCATGATAGTAAACAGTCATTTGATATACTGTCATTCAATATTCATTAAGAATTTTTTTTTCAGCAAAATTCCTGAAATAAACAGTAAAGTTATTTGAAAGCTTTTTCCTCCTGGGCAAAACTTTTGGAATACGGAAGCCAGGTTAATGTAGACAGAAGCTGCATAAATATAGAAAAGCTTCAGTTCTTGAGGGTTGATGGGGGGTGGAGGGAGCAGAGGGTGGGTGATGGGTATTGAGGAGGGCACCTGTTGGGATGAGCACTGGGTGTTGTACGGAAACCAATTTGACAATAAATTTCATATCAAAAAAGAAGAAAAGCTTCAGTTCTTAGTATACATTATAGGTAATTGAGATCACATTGTATACAAAATTTTATATATTATGTTCTTTTTATGTACTTTATGCCATTTTTCTATGTCGTGGAAATCTGCTGTAAGCACCCAGGAAAAGCAGCAAAGTTTTATCTCATGAACTCACCTAACTTGAATTAATTATTCTATTGAGCCTGTTTCAGTTATTTCCTATGTTAATTCATCTAAATAACACGGGGATGAATTCACTTATGCATGAGGATATTTCTGGTTTGGGACTGTTTCCTTTGGCTAGGTCATTTGAGGCGAAATTATGGAATCAAAGGAGTTAG
Source organism: Acinonyx jubatus (assembly GCF_027475565.1). Lineage (NCBI taxonomy): Eukaryota > Metazoa > Chordata > Mammalia > Carnivora > Felidae > Acinonyx > Acinonyx jubatus. The sequence goes on from NC_069387.1 coordinate 79,438,693, forward strand.
TCACATCTTAACACTAAAGTGGCTATAAGTGGTTTTGGTTTTGTTTTGGTTGTTTCCAGACAAGCTGCAGTCACTAAGTCAAACCCTCTCAGTGGATAACCCCATTCAAGCCACTCTCCCTATGGGTATTTTTCTTCTTCTTCTTCTTCTTCTTCTTCTTCTTCTTCTTCTTCTTCTGCCATGCACAAAATAACTCAGACTTTCTGCCCAAGGGACTTAAAACTAAGGCAGATATTGAGAGCTCTCTGCAAATATGAGTTTGCTATTATTCTCTATGCTCCAAACTGTCACAATCTTAAAAGCGGGTACTACCACGCCACCCATCTCACAGAAAACAAGTTATTGAATTGTCAACCCCAGCCAAAAATCGGTGGGTTTTCCTTAGCACTCACAAACAGAACAAAACACCCTAGGGTTTTCACCTTAAACGAATAAACTCCTGCAAGTTTACTTGCTCGCAGTATATAAAATAGATTACTGTGGTGCTTTAAAGAAAAATGCAGTAAATGCCCTTGCCATTTGGTGCTGAGTTAATGGGAATACATCTGTCTCAAGGCATAGCTCAAATTCCACCTCCTGCTGGATTCCCTGAGCCAGGAGATGATATCTTCTCTAAGAGTCCTAGCACATTATTTTGCACTTGTCATCATTTTCCTCGATTAAAGTTATTTGTATATGTGAATAGCCTCCATTAGACTATGGATCCTTGGCGTGTTTCCTATTTTATTCATGTTTGTGTCTTCAGTACCTCGCAGGATTTGAACAGATAGATATTTGTTAAATGGGAAATAATTTTGGATTACCTGCAGTTTGGGATTTTCTGCACCATTGCCCCCTACCGTCTGTGTGCTTAATCCTGAATTGACTGAGGACCCAATATAGTGTTAGATCAGCAAGTCTTAATTATATGACATCAAACATCCCAGGAGGGAAGGAGGCGCAAAAGGACTTCACCGGACTGTACTTTCTCACTGACTCCAGCGGCTTCAAAGGTTTTCCTTGCAAGTGTGGCAGGGATCAAGTTGAGTGCGGGGGCGGGCGGGGGGCGGGGGAGAAAGTAGGAGAAGGAAAACCAACAAGTGAGGGCTGAAGTGGGAAGAAGTGGGGTAAAGGAAGTTTGCCTAAATCTTCTACGGGCTCTCTTAGAAATTGCCCGCGGGAAAGGGAGGGGAGGGAGGGCCGGTGGCTGGGGGCCAGGGAGGGATGGCGAAAGGCTGACAGATGGAGTGCTCCCTCTGAGGGCTCTCTAAGGACCGACCGTTGCAAAGCCACACAATGTACAGAAGTAAATCAAATTGAGGAACATGTGCGCTAAAGGAAGGGGGAAGATGGGGGGGCAGGTCTCACAGTAGGGTGGGGGTGAAGAGAGTGGGATGGAGCCCCCTCAGAGCCAGAAGGGGAGAGAGCAGAGGGAGTTAGGGAGAGAAAAAGGAAAAGGAGGTCCCATCTTGGGAGGCTGGCATTTTTCTGGAACAGTTAGGAAGTAAGGGGAAACAGGGACAGGGAGGGTCTGAGAACCGGAATTCCCAAAGGTCTCAGGGAACTTGGAAGAGCATTTCAATCACTCTCAAATCTAGGCAAGACTAAATTCTCAATACTAGCGATAAATAACTGTCTGGGGCCAGGGGAGCAATATTTAGGGAAAGACTTCTCTGGCACTCAAGAATAGTAGGTGGCAACTGTCCCCAAGAATTATTACAAGAGTTTCCTAGAAGACAGTACAGCGGTTTTATCCTGGCCCCAGCTGGTACCCACGGAAAATATTCAGCCTTGAGTCAGCCCTTAAAGACCTTAAATCCCTTCTAGCCTGGGGGAATAAACGGATCCCACCCTTAAAGCTGGATTTGAGCTTCTAACTACCGGCTTCAGCTGGGTGAAGGCAGGAGTGGGGGCTGAATGTCAAGAGCTGGCCTGGG